>NC_133649.1:231297850-231669880 GCF_009905375.1 Apium graveolens | reverse complement strand
TCCGATTATTATCCGCAATTATAATCACCCGAACCAAATATGACTTACGAGTATATTTTTCTTGTTAAAAATAAATTATATATATTAGAAACGAGAAAATGGCATGAGTCACCTTTGCTGACCTTTTTCCAATTAAATTAGTATAAACACTTAATTATGACTTTCGGACACAGCCCATACCCATAGAGATTTTGCCTTGGATGATATTCTAAATGGTGTTTCGTGTTCTTTATATCTAATTTTTTACCCATCTATATTTTTAGAAAAAAATTGCAACCTATATGCAGTAACTGATAACAATTGCATGATGTTCTACTTCTTGAGTTCTAATTTCCTGAACGTCCAAATTCGATAAAATGCATATCTCGGACGATCCACTATTCACTACATAAATCTATACATATGTATTTAACTAGGTCAAGTTCAGAAAGTCTCATCCACTAGTTAAATCTATTTTTCATGTGTTAATCCATGGGCTAATCAAGACATTCGCACTAGCCGTACTTGATTATATTATATATATATTATCAATCAAATCACTCCCAACTTCACAGAATTAATTGACTTTGTATGAAAGTTCATGGAACATTTTATTTTGAATATTGGTGAGAACTATAATTTACAACAGGCTTCTTCACTTTAATGCATGACATTACCGTCTGGAAATGAACTTAGATTATGTTTAGACCATCCAAGATGAAATAAGTTATGCTCAATACTCCCACCGTCTCAGTTATTTGTGTACAAAGTATTAAGATATTGAGAACAAGGAACATATTAAAAATATTATTTTTGGTAAGGGGGTGAGATGAGAAATAAAAATAAATAAAAATAGATAAAGTGGGGAGATCAAATGCATAAAATGGGTGTAGTGGAACAAAACAGGAAATGTAGTCGTTTTTTAGCATAAAATGGGTGTAGTGGAACAAACAGGAAATGTAGTCGTTTTTTATATTATAAAATTTTACCATTTTTAGTGATTTTAAATATATAGAATTGAGTTGGATATCAAAAAAATGAATGAGACACTGATTAGTTTTAATGCTTTAACTACATAAAACAGCTTATTAAGATGGAAATATTCACCTGGCATGGTACTGGTATAATAATAATCGCCCTACAATTTTCTGAACAACAAGTTATAATTGATCATATTATAAAAATTGATTATTATAGTTGGGCCTTAATATATTTATATTAGTAATTTTGAATTGAATTTTTATCTTAAAGATAAAAATTTACACTATATAATAATTAGGGATGGGTACGGGGGCATTTCTTGGTCGGAAGTTGTATCCCCGCCCCGATCCCCGAATTTAATATTAATCCTCGAACCTATCCCGAATCCTAAACGGGAATTCTTTTCCTCCCCGATCCTCGCCCCGAACAGAAAACAAGGATCCCCTCGGGATATAGGGAATTTGCTTTTTAATTAAAAAATTATAATGTAATATTTTATATTTTATTTTTAATAAAAATAATCTACAAATTCGTAATATAAATATTAATATTATCTCATATTTTTAACATCAGATAATATTAAACTTTATTATAATACAAATAACGAACAATTTGAAATTATAAAATGTATTACACTACATTATAATGTAAAAAATGATCAATAAATTATAATCATATAAAAATTCTAAATAATATTATGAAAGCTATCTATTTTAAAAAATATATATACTCCCTCCGTCCCTTTCAATTGTTTACATTTTTTAGAGAGTGTCCGACACGCATTTTAAGGTGCATATAAGTATAATTCTGTAAAAAAATTTACAATTTTGTTTTTTGAATAAAATTAAAACATTCGACTTTTATTCAGAAAAAGAAAATTGTAAAAATAAGTTACATAACTATATTTTTTTGCACCTTAAAATGCGTGTCGGACACTTCCTCAGAAATGTAAACAATTGGAAGGGACTGAGGGAGTATTATTTTATATATACACACAATCAAGACCGGGGGTTGATGCCTGAAGACACTAATCCATAACCTGAATTTCTAACAATTTTCTCCGATCCTCGCCCTACCCCCAAATAGTTCCCCCAATCCCCACCCTGTTCGGGTCGGAGAACTGATCGGGCTCGGGCGGGGCGAGGTTGATGCCAATCCCTACCCGATGAGGCAGTTGATTGATCGCCTTGGCCCCTAGATTCTAATAGTATGGTCGACCTGTTTACACACAAATTTTTATTTTAATTACATACTTACATATACTTACATATAGGGGTGCACATGAGTGGTGAAATCGATTAACCGACCCTATTTTCGATATATTAAAATCCAACCATTATAACCCGATATTAGTCCGGTGTTAAAATATGTCAACCCGTGTTTGATGAATTTGGGGTGGTGTTTTGAAGTTATTTTTAACAAACCAACCTAAACCCATTTTTTAATCATTCATATAAATAGATACTATGTACATCTTTATTCCATAATTTTTGTATCAATCTATTGTTCAATTTCCGGATTATATTATTTGCATATCAATTATAGTCAATTAGACAAAAAAATTCATACATTATTAGAGATCCTATGTACTTTTATTGTATATAAAAACACTGTTTACTATGAATAACTCTAAAAGTCTAATACATAGCAATGTTATTATCCCGAAAAATATTTTAAAAATATTGTTCAAATGACACATAACATAATCTATTTTTTGTTTAACTCGTATGTCTCCTGCATAGTTGTCATATCATAAATATATTATTGTTATCAATTCTTTATTTTCTATATCTTTTAAATCTGTAACCCAATACCAAACCGACAAACAAACGTAGGTATTCGGTTACATTTTTATTTTTTTTAGGGATCGGGTGTAAATTTTAAATCAATTTAATTGAATCAGGTTGTTAACCCAGTCAACCTGACGCATGTCAACCCTTGAAATTCCACCTAGAACGGGGGGTGAATAGGTGTTATGGATAATTAATACCAATTTTAATATGTTACAAATATTTATCAAATTTTTCAGACAGTTTGTTGTTAAGTTCGAACTATATGCTGTCAGCAAGCTGACACGTCGATAGCAATGCAGAGAATAAATAATAGCAAGTAAATAAAAAAGAGTTTTAGCTAGGTTCGACCTCTATGTCTAATGGTCTACGTCCTGATCCCTTACCAACTTGGTAAGAGAGCATATTATTAATCAATGAAATGATACGATTACAAGATTCATTATATATCTCCCTTTATCCCTTATTCCTGATAGCCGCTTATTGATAACACATGTTCCCTTGAGTGAAATGCCCTTTAAGCCCTATAATAAACTTGTATAGCCTTCTCTATCAATCTAACTCCATGAACCCTTGTTATCCAAACTCAACTACCCAATAACAAATATTTACACCTTGAACAGTACAAGTTTTTAATAAAATTATAACCGAAACTAGGAACTCTATGTATATACGTGATTAAACTTGAGCTCAGAAAGAGAATATTTCAATGAATGAAAGTTGTATTGTCTCAGAAGGTATTGTGTATACTTTTTGGATCAACCTCAAAAGCAAGTACCCAAGTGTATTTATAGATTAAGCTAACTTTTGAATGAACAACACAACTTCCGATCTTAACAAAGTCTCACGGTTAGTTTGTTTTAAATCAACATTAAGATAATCTAGAAACACGTTTAAACAAAAAAGATAGATTATAAAGGGATTTAAAAATATATATTTAGTTTAAATAGAATACTGTTAGGTCCTGAATTATCATAGAAGGGGGTTGAATATGATAATCACTAAATTAAAAAACTCTTTCGAATCTTTTGCGGATATAAAATTTAGTGTTCGGTTAGTGGTTTCGTGTTCTTGAGAGGAATAGTATTTGGAACAATAAATGAGGAACACAAGATATTCGGGGAAATATATTTCGTATATAAATCCTCGAGGGGTGTTGCTACACTCCGGTAAATAAATTAACCGACTACAATCTAAGAATAACAAGATTACTAACTTCTACAAAGATTTACAAATAAAATCCTATACAATGATCTAGCTTTTTTTGTACTAGAATTTTATTTCCGGGTAACGTTTATAATGCCCCTAGGAATATACAAGAGTTAAACCGGGCATTATAATGTTACTCCAAACAAAAAGGTTGAGTTTCTTTAAATTCTTTGCTTCTATTCTTCACCTCTTTTGGGAGAGAAGATGAACAGAACAAATTTAATCTCTGAATGTTTTAATCTCTGACTTATATTCAATTAAAATGTGTGGCTGAAATTGAGCAATACAAATTAATTTTAAAATCAATAAAGTGTGGCTGAGGAATGAGCTGACCGGGAATATTCTTATAACCTGCGACTAACAAAAACTAACCGGCGACTAGTTTATTTTCCGCCAACCTGCGACTAGAAAACCAACTGGCGATTACAGGAGGCTAACCTGAGACTAAATATAAACAAAACAAATAAAACAAACAGATTTCATAACTTGTGACTAAAAAAACTGAAATAAGTTAACTTGTTTACTTATTTATATTAATTACTAACTTGCGACCAAATGTTGGCCAGGTTTTGTTTTATATTTTTATTTTCTTTTTCCCTTTTTTGTTTTCTTTTTCTTTTTTTTGTTTTTTTTTTTTCGTTTTTGTTTTCTTTTTCTTTTTATTTAAGTTTAAATTGTAACTAAATTAATTTATAAAATAAACTTAAATATAACTTATATAAATAACTAACTTAGATTTATAAATAAACTTACTTAAAGTTTATAGAATAGATCATTTTAAGTTTATTAAATAAATTATATTAAAGTCCATTAATAAATTTATTTAATATAACAATTAAACTTTGAGCTTCGCCAATCCCTCGAGCAGTTTAGCTGTATACCCCGCGCACCTCTTCTCGTACTTTAACAGATAAACGTTCAATCCAAGTACGTTCCTCAACTTAACAATTCTTCTAAAAATAACCCAGATTCTTTTCACGAGCTGTTGACGCCTAGTGCAACAGGTCTGGTTCACAGACGACTAACCCCGATTCAGTTCTTCGTATTATAGCCTTGATTACATTGTTAAACTTGCAATAACTTTATTGCTTCAGACACTGACTGTCAATAAACAACTGTACTTTTACTGGAATCCTTTCTGGTACTTTAGACAACGTCTTCATTGCTACTACTGTGATGCCCTCAATCTCGGGTTTAGGAAATGAGGACTCACACACCTTTAATCTAATAATTAAATAAGCATAAACCCCGATTAACAACTACAGGATCAACAGGATAAAGTATGAGACAAGATTACAACAACCAATCATAAAATATAACTTACAACCCCAAAATATTAATAATAAACATTATCGGTTCCGGCTGGGAACCGACAGATAACCCATTGTATCTTTACAGATTTCCTTCTAGGCGCGTGCTCACTCAAAAATACCACTACCTGCTCTGGCAACCGGAAGCCCTCAACATGATAGGGACCACCAGGTACGCTCTTACGAGTAGTGCGCCTAAACCTGACCATCTTCTTTCTTAACTGCCATGGTTAGATTAAAACAAAACATATGAGTATAAAACTCAGCAAGTAACTATAAAGCAATTCTACGATATCAAATTATAATATACTTTACCAAACTCAGGGAATTCTACTTTAATTGCTCTAGGTGGCAGATTTCCAGCTTTTGGGTTAAGGAAAGGTTTTGAAGGATAATGTGGGGCTTTCAAGGAACAAGGCTCAATGCGGGACGAAAGCTGACAATCATCACAAATCTTTAAAGGATCAACATAGA
This sequence comes from Apium graveolens, assembly GCF_009905375.1. Taxonomy (NCBI): domain Eukaryota; kingdom Viridiplantae; phylum Streptophyta; class Magnoliopsida; order Apiales; family Apiaceae; genus Apium; species Apium graveolens. The sequence goes on along the minus strand of NC_133649.1, from coordinate 231,664,137 downwards.
TCTTTCAAGAAGGAGGAAAGCAACAGTATTTCATTATATGGAATCAATCATATGATCAACAGATTTAAGAATCAGGGTTCTCGAGCTTTAAGCTTCACATCAACATAATCAACTCTTTTCAAAACAATATAACCATTTCATTTTCAAGAATCAATTTACTGAACAGAAAGTTTCAGTTCCCTTTTAAATAATCATTTTGAACTCTTGATTGGATCACTTTATCTTTCCATTTCATTATAATACGGTGATCAGCCCGTACCGACCTCCATCCGGTCTTTAAGGTACCAATCGGCATAATTTCAGCCTTAAGTTGGACTAGCCCCGCTAGCCTCTTACCATGACTGGACTAGTCCCACTAGCCTCTTACGTCCCAATCCAATCCATCAGGAATTCGTTTGGAAAACCTTGAGTTGGAAAAAAAACAATAGGTTTTCTAAAATCCATTTTATCATTACCAAGAATATGAAATCATTCAGACTCTTTCGAGTCGAAACTCATTCTGTCAGATTTTAAGAAAAACAAGTTCAGGAAGTGATTCGAGGATAAACAAGGAACAATTCTTAAGGATTCTGTATCAAGGATAAAAGGTACTTAAGTTAGAAGGATCAACATCTGTTTAGGGATCAATAGGGTGATCAGGAAATAAGGTATCATTAATAGGGTTCGCAAAGATAATTATAGGGATTCAATACAATTCATGGCTTAATAAATAGTTTGAACAGAAAGGACAGGTTATCAAATGGTCGAATCAGTAAGCTTATCAGTAACAGTTTAACAAGATCAAAGGCAGGGTGTCTTAAATCAATATCAGGATTTCATAATTAAACAGTTCAATACTCTACATGGTATGAACAACATTCTCTTTATAACCATTTACACAAGTATCAGAGTTACTTTCCTGAATTTGCTTTCCTGAAGGTTGAACTACTGCCACCTAGTATATCCTTTCCTTTCCTAGCCTGAATGCCCTCACGCAATGGTTTAATTAGTTCCTCGACTCTCGTTTCCAGAACGATCACTCAATATGATAACTCGATTATATCCTTGACTCGGGTATACGAATATAGCTTATACACATAAGCACATAACACATTCTTTACTCATAGCCTTATATCACTTTGCATATACTCGCTAATCCTTGACTATTTTCCCAGATCAAATATTTATAACTCGTACAACACACAATGACATGCACGGCTATTACTTATAGCTTTTAACCTTAATTAACTCAATTTCTTTTTCTTTATCCATAATTCGAACCAAAAACATAATCCAACAAGCAAAATTCAAAGATTTTCAGACATAAACACTCAATCATTCTATCATCTACCAAAAATCAGATTTTTGACTTTGAATTTCTTTGGCCTATTCGGCCTTAACCACAAACAAAATCAAACCAAAACATGCATTAATAATTCCTCTTTTAAGTCAACATGCAATCTTATTACTTTCTAGTTAAACCTTAATTATACCAAAATCAAGTCATAAAACTCAATTTCTTCTTTTTATTAACACAAGGTCGAACCAAAACCTTCACCATGCATTCCCAAATTTCGCATCTAAACAAATGTACAAGTCCAATTATCATAAAATCTTACTTAGCATACTTAATTCACAAAAGAACTTAGCCCTTTTTGATACATGCAAATTAAGAAATTTTATCACCCAATCTTTACTAATTTCCAAATGAAATTAACAAGTCATGATCATTACTAAAATCATTTTTGATCTTTTGAAACCAAGATCCCATTCGGGTTTTTCAAAAAAAATAACACATGCAAATGATCTTCTTACCTTAATTCACAAATCAACCCATAATCATATATCAAATCAACAACTCATTCATTTTAGTAAAAATCAACTTGGTTTTCTAAAAATGGCAAGGGTCATTCGGCCTTCCTCAAGAAACACACATGCAAACTCAACTTCTAAACTTTTGCATCTTTAATCCTACTAATCTCTTAACATCAAACTAAATTATCATTACAACCAACAAGAATCAATTTATCAACTTATAATCCACAAAATCATTCGGCCTTTTTATCTAAATACCGCTGCAAACACAAACATTTGATTTAAAGATTCTAGAGCTCAGTTTTTAACATCATGGCTCACCACCGGTTCACCGGAGTTTATCACCGGTGGTGGTGCATCTCGGTAGTGCCCCCATTCGGGGGTTTCCAACCTTCAACCACCCATTTTCACAAGTAATACCACATTTAAACCATATCCTATTCAAAACACAAACCCTTTTGTTTTCATGAAAACCGAACTAAAAACCACCAAACCCAACTTTGATTTTTCTCAAGAACTTGAAAATAGCTACATGCATGTATGAATACAAGTAGATATCTCTATTTCTCACACAATCAAGGTTCTATACCCGAAAATGAATGAAGAACAAGTGAGAGAGAGTGAAAAGAGAGAGTGTACCGAGAGAGAGAGAGAGAGAGAGAGAGAGAGAGAGAGAGAGAAGAGAGAGAGAGAGAGAGAGAGAGAGAGAGAGAGAGAGAGTCGAGAGAAAGAAAACAGAGAAAAGAGAAGAAGGAGGCTCGAACAAAAAAGAAAGAAGAAGGAGGTGGGTGGTTTTATTACCAAGGGAGGGTAATATAGTAATTAGGTTATTCTATGTTTTGATTCTCTTTTTATCCTTAAAAGAAAATAGAGTTGATCTGCAAATACTTCTCTCGGAAAGATGAATTTGTTTTGAATAAAAATCTTTAACACGTAGATCTCGAAATTAGCTTTCCAACCATTACTCATAATAGATTTTTGAGCGAACGGTTGATTTTATATGATTTTTACAAATTTGTGCTAGTAATATCAACTTTTCCACATAAAATCAATTTAAAATGCAACGATCACCAAATAAATCCGTCCATCATTTTTAGAAAGTCTACAGGATTATTACGAAGATAACAAAATTTCCCATGTTTTTATCTACTCAATATTTTATAAAAATGTTCGAAGGTTAATTAAACCTTTATTTAAATCACATAATTCCATTAATTCATAAAAATGCCACAGAGCACATAGTCGCACACAGACAAACAACCACACATATACAATCACATAACGACTCAGGTCTGATCACAACATTTATTCTTCTTTAATCTTATCCCTTTTCTACGCGTACCGGGTCACGTTCAGCCTGACGCCCGACGCTCAGCGTTTCGATTACGCTTCTCATTACCATCACACGTCACTTATGATGAAATACTTTATTTAAACACTCATTTCATTCAATCACACATAATTCACTATTTTATATTCTTTAACTCCTTATTGGGACGGGTTCCGTTCTACCTGACGGCCCGGATAACACAGCTTAACTCCTAAGCTGACTCTTTAAATTGGAACGTCTTTATTTACGCTCATATATTCTAATATACAGAGAACATTAATCAGCACTTAGTCATAAATTATAATCACATCACATAAAACATACTTTATTGACTTAATTACGTCACAAAATTCCATCATCATAATCTACTCTCCTTAAAAGGATTCCGTCCCCAAAATCTAATCTAACAACTAGATGGGGATACTTTTCTTTCATTTCGCTTTCTAATTCCCAAGTCGATTCTTCGACTAATGGATTTCTCCACAACACTCTAACTAGAGGTACAACTTTATTCCTAAGCGTCCTCTCTTTTCGGTCCAAAATTCGAACTGGTTGTTCCACATAAGACAAATCTAGTTGGATTTCCACTGGTTCCAACTCGATCACAGGGCTCGCATCAGCATTATACTTCTTCAGAAGAGATACATGAAATACATTATGCAGATGTTGCATTTGCAGAGGTAGCGCCAATACATATGCCATTTTCCCAACTCGTCGCAATACTTCAAATGGTCCAATATACCTAGGACTCAACTTCCCTTTCTTCCGAATCGGGTTAAACCTTTCCAAGGAGATATCTTTAATAAGACTTTGTCCCCAGTTTCGATTTGCACATCTTTACGTTCTGATTTGCGTACTTTATTTGTCGATCTTGAGCTGCAATTAATTCTCTTTCGAATCATTTCAACCTTTTCCTTCGTTTGTTGAACTAGCTCTGGGCCAATTAATTTGCACTCACCAACTTCATCCCAATATGAAGGGGACCTACATTTTCTTCCATACAACGTTTCATAAGGCGGCATGCCAATACTCGCGCGATAGCTGTTGTTGTAGGAAAAACTCAATTAAGGGCAAATGATCGTCCCAATTTCCTCTGAAATCTATTGCACAAGTTCGCAACATATCTTCAATTGTCTGAATTGTCCTTTCACTTTGTCCGTCTGTCTGCGGGTGATATGCCGTACTCATTTTCAACTTAGTTCCCAAATGATCATGGAACTGTCGCCAAATCTCGAGTTAAACCTGGATCTCTATCAGACATGATAGATACAGGAACTCCATGACGCATCACAATCTCATCCAAATACAATTTGACTAACTTTTCCACGAAAACCTTTCATTTATTGGCAAGAAATGTGTTGACTTTGTCAACCAGGTCGATTACCACCCAAATCGCATCATGATTTGACTTGGTTTTAGGTAATCCTACCACGAATCCATCGCTATATGTTCCCATTCCATTCGGGTATATCCAGTGGCTGAAGCAATCCGCTCGGCCTTTGATGTTCCGCTTTGACTCTTTGGCACGTATAACATTTACTTATCCATTCCGCAATTTCCTTCTTCATGTTCGGCCACCAATAACTTTCTTTTAAATCCTGGTACATTTTCGTACTTCCAGGGTGAATTGAAAATCTCGAGTTATGCGCTTCTTGCAAAATCTCATGCTTTAATTCCACGACATTAGGTATCCAAATACGTGAGTTAACACGGTATATTCCTTTTCCATCCTTTTAAGCTTTAATTTCTTCTCCCGTCAACTTATCCCTTTCGTGATTCATCACTTGCTCTTGACAGCATCGAATCTTTTCCAAAATTTCGGGTTGAAACGACATTGCATATATAGCTTCACCTCCAAATTCTGGAGTCTGCACCTCTATTTCCATCTTTTCAAAGTCCTTCATCAATTCTTCCGATGACGTTAACATATACAACCTTTCCTTGCGACTTAAAGCATCTGCTACCACATTTGCCTTTCCAGGATGATAGTTTATCGCACAATCATAATTTTGATCAATTCCAACCACCTTCTTTGTCGCATATTCAATTCTTTCTGAGTAAAGATATACTTTAAACTCTTATGATCCGTATAAATCTCGCACTTTTCCCCGCACAAATAATGCCTTCAAATCTTAAGGGCAAACACAATTGCTGCCAATTCCAAATCGTGCGTTGGATACTTTTGCTCGTGCGGCTTGAGTTGCCTTGACGCATATGCTATTACCTTCTCGTGTTGCATTAACACACATCCAAGTCCTTTATATGAAGCATCACTGAATATCACAAATTCCCCTTGATCATCTGGTAATACCAACACTGGGGCGGTTACCAACCTCTTCTTTAACTCTTGAAAACTTTCCTCGCACTTTTCTGTCCAAACAAACTTCTCGTTCTTTTTCGTCAACTTTGTCAACGGAACGACAATCTTAGAGAAATCTTGCACAAATCTCCTGTAATATCCGGCTAATCCCAGAAAACTTCTGACTTCCGTAGGAGTCTTGGGTCTTTCCCAATTCATTACAGCTTCTATCTTGGTTGGGTCCACTTTGATTCCTTCTTTATTAACTACATGACCAAGAAATTGCACTTCCTTTAGCCAAAATTCGCACTTTGAAAACTTAGCATACAGCTTCTCTTTTCTCAGAATTTCCAAAGAAATCCTCAAATGCTCCTTATGATCTTCTTTCGTCTTGGAGTAAATCAGTATATCGTCGATAAACACAATAACGAACTTATCCAAATATTGCTTAAACACTCTGTTCATAAGATCCATAATGCGGCTGGCGCATTCTTCAAGCCAAACGCCATTACCAGAAACTCATAGTGTCCATATCTCGTTCGGAACGCTGTCTTGGGTATATCTTCCGCTTTGATCTTTAACTGATGATACCCATATCTTAAATCAATCTTGGAGAAACACGAAGCTCCTTTTAACTGGTCAAATAAGTCATCGATCCGCGGTAGAGGGTACTTATTCTTGATCGTCAATTTATTCAGTTCACGATAGTCAATGCATAACCTCATACTTCCATCCTTTTTCTTTATAAATAACACCGGTGCACCCCACGGGGATACACTCGGTCGGATCACTCCTTTGTCCAACAATTCTTACAACTGAGTTGCCAATTCCTTCATCTCGATCGGCGCCATGCGATAGGGAGCTTTTGACACTGGTTCCGTTCCAGGAGCCAAATCAATCGTAAACTCAATTTCTCTGTCTGGAGGTAGTCCAGGCAATTCATCAGGAAACACATCCAGAAAATCTCTTACTATTGGAATATCCTCGATCTTCACAGATTCTTTCTCCACATCCATGACATGAGCCATACAAACTTTGCATCCTTGACGTATTAATCTTCTCGCCTCAATAGCCGTTAGGAATTTCTTCTCTTGCCTCTTTCCTTAAATATCACCTCTTCACCATCCTTGGTTCTTAACTTCACCTTTCTACTATTACATTCTATTTGCGCTTCATGGTTTGACAACCAATCCATTCCTAGTATAACCTCAAATTCTCTTAACTTAAAGGGAATTAAGTCAGCAGAAAAGTGCCGACCTTCTATAGTCACATCACAATCGGCACAAATCTTGCTAGCAATAACTTTCTCTTGATTTGCTACCTCTATAATCAAATTAGGTTCTAGAGGGTACGCAACATAATTTAACTTATCAAGAATACTTTCAGAGATAAAAGATCTAGTTGCTCCAGAATCCATCAAAACTTTTACTTCTATTGAGTTAATAACAAGCATACCTGCTACCACGTCCACATCTTGCACCGCATCTTTCATCGTCATGTTAAAGGTTCTAGCTCTAGGTTGAGCTGATGGTGCTGGGAGAGATGGCGGTCCAGCAATCCTAAGAACATTAGCCTTCTGAACAGGCTCCTTGCAATTCCTGGCCATATGGCCCACTTTACCACACTTGAAACAAGCCAAATCAGGCTTCCTCGCTCCACTCGGGCATTCTGAAGAGTAATGCCCCTTTTGGTTGCACTTGAAACATGTTACATCCAACTTATTACACCTTCCCGGATGTCTCTTTCCATAATTCCTGCATTCTTGAATCTGGGGTCTGCTATCCTTCCCCGGTTGTCCAGTTTTCTGGAAACGGTTCTTCTGAGCTCCGTTACCGAGTTTAAACTTCTGAAAACTTTTGGTTCTGACCTCCACCATTCCTTCCAAACCTTCCTCTAAAATTTGAACTTCCTTGCTCTTGCTCAGAGCTTTCAAATTTCCTTTTTCTTCCTTCATTTTCTCTTCTTGCAGCTTCTCTCTCACTTCCACTATCATTGCTTTTTGAACCAAAGCAGCAGAATTTTTGATCTCTAACATTGCTATTTGACTCCTAATCCATGGCTTGAGTCCCTGTTGGAACTTCTTAGCCTTCTTTGCTTCCGTATTCACGTACTCAGGTACGAATCTAGACAATTCCGAAAACTTCACTTCATATTCCGCTACTGACATATCCTCCTGTCTAAGGTCCAGAAATTTCATTTCCAACTGATCTTGCATATAACTTGGCAAATACTTCTCCAAAAACATCTCAGTGAACTTCCCCCATGTTAAGTCTTTGCCTTCCAACAACGCCTTTGAAGACTCCCACCAGAAACTTGCTTCATCTTTCAGGTAATAACTTGCATGCTGAGCTTTCTTGTCGTCCTTAACTTCTGCTAACTCAAAAGCTTTTTCCATTTCTCTCAACCACGACTGAGCTTTAATGGGGTTTGGCAAATCTAAGAATTTTGGGGGATGAACAGATTGAAAGTGCTTAAAGTTTCCAACTTTAGGGGCCACAGGTTATTGCAAAAGCTGAGCAAGTCTGCTCATCATGGTGGTTTCTGGGTTTACTTCTGGGTCTTGAGTGGGAATTTCTTCTTCTTGGTGATCTGGTGAGTTGGCCATTTCTTACAAACCTGATTGAGAAATTATTTACCAATACGATGGCATGGCATATATATAACAACAGTTTCTATAAAATCTCTTTTGTGGGTTTTAAGTTTTACCCAATTTGCACATGCAATCCTATTACTACATAATTCTCATATCAGTGTTGTTTTATCATGGCACAAGGTAGGGTTTCACGATCTTTAAACATGGTAATACGAAAACATGGTTGTATAGAAACATGATATTGAGAACAATTTATGAGATATTTAAGGTGCAAAATGGAAAATAAGACAATGGATTTATTTAAACAAAGGGTACATAAAGATAATTCTGGCTATCACAGGTTTTAAAATAAGGTATAATAATATAGCAGGGTTAAACAGAGGAAAAACTGGAAAATATCCCCCTATCTACCCCTAACTTCTAACAACTACAGCTACAACATAGTTCTGAAATACAACAAGATAAATGAAAAGGGATCCCGGCATCTGACCAAGTATCCCAAAGCCTATCGGCACTGAAAAACAACAATCTACGGGCTCAACCAACAGTCTCGTCTAATCATCTAGAATCTCTCTCAACACAACCAACATCCAACGAATGATCTTATGCAGCCTCCGGGCCTCAGCATCAGCATCATTACTGGATGGTCCCTCATCCAATCTCCTCCTGGCAACCTGCTCCACCAACTGAATCCTAGCTCTCCACTCCTCCATCACTATTAAAGTCCTCTGCCTAGAATCCCGAATCAACCTATCCGCCAAAGCTCCCAACTCAGGGATGCGGGAGTACACAAAGTCTCGATCCTGGGCTAACTTGCCACCAACATTGACAGGTACAGTCTTAGGCATCTCAGACTCTGGCTCAGGGGAAGGGGTCTCTGAATCTGGCCTCAAGGTGAAATCTGCATAGGGATCTCACTACTCTCAGAAGGGTCCTCCTCTGGGTCTGAACTAACATACACAGGCTCCTCTGGAGAGGGTGGAATGGGGTCCACTGGGGTAGCAGTCAAACTAATCTCTGAGTCTGAGTCACTACCACTACTAGGATCCTGAGAAAAAACACAAAACAACATCCAAGAAACAATATTAGGGTTAAATAAAGCTTCCAGCTAACTGACACCCTAACTCTAGTTTCCACTTTAACTAATATACACTTCTTAGACTATACCTAATAGTCTAACTCAACTCTATATGAGTCGAACTCTCTCGTGATATAGATATATACCCAAAATACCCCTTTTTTTTAAATCCTAACTTATCTCAGGGACTAGATCTTGTAGCTCTGATACCAACTTGTGATGCCCTCAATCTCGGGGTTAGGAAATGAGGACTCACACACCTTTAATCTAATAATTAAATAAGCATAAACCCTGATTAACAACTAACAGGATCAACAGGATAAAGTATGAGATAAGATTACAACTACTAATCATAAAATATAACTTACAACCCCAAAATATTAATAAATAAACAGTATCGGTTCTGGCTGGGAACAGACAGATAACCCATTGTATCTTTACAGATTTCCTTCTAGGTGTGTGCTCACTCAAAAATACCACTACCTGCTCTGGCAACCGGAAGCCCTCAACACGATAGGGACCACCAGGTACGCTCTTACGAGCAGTGCGCCTAAGCCTGGCCATCTTCTTGCTTAACTGTAATGGTTAGATTAAAACAAAACATATGAGTATAAAACTCAACAAGTAACTATAAAGCAGTTCTACGATATCAAATTACAATATACTTTACCAAACTCAGGGCATTCTACTTTAATTGCTCTAGGTGGCAGATTTCCAGCTTTTGGGTTAAGGAAAGGTTTTGAAGGATAATATGGGGCTTTCAAGGAACAAAGCTCAATGCAGGACGAAAGCCGACAATCATCACAAATTATTAAAGGATCAAAATAGATCTTTCAAGAAGGAGGAAAACAACAGTATTTCATTATATAGAATCAATCATATGATCAACAGATTTAAGAATCAGGGTTCTCGAGCTTTAAGCTTCACATCAACATAATCAACTCTTTTCAAAACAATACAAGCCATTTTCATTTTCAAGAATTAATTTACTGAACAGAAAGTTTCAGTTCACTTTCAAATAATCATTTAGAACCCTTGATTGGATCACTTTATCTTTCCATTTCATTATAATACGGGTGATCAGCCCGTACCGACCTCCATCCGGTCTTTAAGGTACCAATCGGCATAATTTTAGCTTTAAGTTGGACTAGCCCCGCTAGCCTCTTACCATGACTGGACTAGTCCCACTAGCCTCTTACGTCCCAATCCAATCCATCAGGAATTCATTTGGAAATCCTTGAGTTGGAAAAAAACAAATAGGTTTTCTAAAATCCATTTTATCATTACCAAGAATATGAAATCATTCAGACTATTTCGAATCAAAACTCATTCTTAAGTCAGATTTTAAGAAAAACAAAGTTCAGGAAGTGATTCGAGGATAAACAAGGAACAATTCTTAAGGATTTTGTATCAAGGATAACAAGGTACTTAAGTTAGAAGGATCAACATCTGTTTAGGGATCAATAGGGTGATCAGGAAATAAGGTATCATTAAATAGGGTTCGCAAAGATAATTATAGGGATTCAATACAATTCATGGCTTAATTAATAGTTTGAACAGAAAGGACAGGTTATCAAAGGGTCGAATCAGTAAGCTTATTAGTAACAGTTTAACAAGATCAAAGGCAGGGTGTTTTAAATCAATATCAGGGTTTCACAATTAAACAATTCAATACTCTACATGGTATGAACAACATTCTCTTTATAACCATTTACACAAGTAATCAGAGTTACTTGCCTGAATTTGCTTTCCTGAAGGTTGAACTATGCCACCTAGTATATCCTTTCCTTTCCTAGCCTGAATGCCCTCACGCTCCGAATCTATTATAAAACCAAAACCTTAATCAGTTCCTCAACTCTCGTTCCCAGAACGATCACTCAATATGATAACTCGATTATATCCATGACTCGGGTATATGAATATAGCTTATACATATAAGCACATAGCACATTCTTTACTCATAGCCTTATATCACTTTGCATATACTCACTAATCCTTGACTATTTTCCCAGATCAAATATTTATAACTCGTACAAATACACAATAACATGCACGGCTATTACTTATAGCTTTTAACCTTAATTAACTCAATTCCCTTTTTTCTTTTATCCATAATTCGAACCAAAAACATAATCCAACAAGCGAAATTCAAAGATTTTTACACAAAAACACTCAATCATTCTATCATCTACCAAAAATCAGATTTTTGACTTTGAATTTCTTTGGCCTATTCGGCCTTAACCACAAACATAATCAAACCAAAATATGCATTAACAATTCCTCTTTTAAGTCAACATGCAATCTTATTACTTTCTAGTTAAACCTTAATTATACCAAAATCAAGTCACAAAAATCAATTTCTTCTTTTTATTAACACAAGGTCGAACCAAAACCTTCACCATGCATTCCCAAATTTCGCATCTAAATAAATGTACAAGTCCAATTATCATAGAATCTTAGTTAGCATACTTAATTCACAAAAGAACTTAGCCCTTTTTGATACATGCAAACATTAAGAAATTTTATCACCCAATCTTTACTAATTTCTAAGAATGAACATTAACAAGTCATGATCATTAATTACTAAAAATCAGTTTTGATCTTTTAAAACCAAGATCCCATTCGGGTTTTTCAAAAAAAAAACAACACATGCAAATGATCTTCTTAATCCTTAATTCACAAATCAACCCATAATCATATATCAAATCAAAAAATCATTCATTTTAGCAAAAATCAACTTGGTTTTCTAAAAATGGCAAGGGCCATTCGGCCTTCCTCAAGAAAACACACATGCAAACTCAACTTCTAAACTTTTGCATCTTTAATCCTACTAATCTCTTAACATCAAACTAAATTATCATTACAACCAACAAGAATCAATTTATCAACTTATAATCCACAAAATCATTCGGCCTTTTTATCAAAATACCATATGCAAACACAAATATTTGATTTAAAGATTCTAGAGCTCAGTTTTTAATATCATGGCTCAGCACCGGTTCACCGGTGTTCATCACCGGTGGAGGTGGTATCTCGGTGGTGCCCCCATTCGGGGGTTTCCAACCATTAACCACCCATTTTCACAAGTAATACACACATGCAAACACATATCCTTATTCAAAACACAAACCCTTTTGCTTTCATGAAAACCGAACTCAAAAACCACCAAACCCAACTTTGATTTTTTCTCAAGAACTTGAAAATAGGTACATGCATGTATGAATACAAGTAGATATCTCTATCTCTATTTCTCACACAATCAAGGTTCTATACCCGAAAATGAATGAAGAACAAGTGAGAGAGAGTGAAGAGAGAGAGTGTACCGAGAGAGAGAGAGAGAGAGAGAGAGAGAGAGAGAGAGAGAGAGAGAGAGAGAGAGAGAGAGAGAGAGAGAGAGAGAGAGAGAGAGAGAGAGAGAGAGAGAGAAAATCTGAGAGAGAGAGAGAGAAAATCTGAGAGAGAGAGAGAGAGGAAGAAATGAGAGAAAAGAGAGAAAGAAGGGAGGGATCGGAACAAAAAAAGAAAGAAGAAGGAGGTGGGGTGGTTTTATATTACCAAGGGAGGGTAATATAATAATTAGGTTATTCTATGTTTTAATTTTCTTTTTATCCTTAAAAGAAAATAGAGTTGATTTGCAAATACTTCTCTCGAAAAGATGAATTTGTTTTGAATAAAAATCTTTAACACGTAAATATCAAAATTAGCTTTCCAACCATTACTCATAATAGATTTTTGAGCGAACGGTTGATTTAATATGATTTTTACAAGTTTGTGCTAGTAATAACACTTTTCAACATAAAAATCAATTTAAAATGCAACGATCACCAAATAAATCCGTCCATCATTTTTAGAAAGTCTACAGGATTATTACGAAGATAACAAAATAATTCCCATGTTTTTATCTTACTCGGATAATTTTATAAAAATGTGCGAAGGTTAATTAAACCTTTATTTAAATCACATAATTCCATTAAATTCATAAAAATGCCACATAGCACATGGTCATGCACACAGACAAACAACCACACATATACAATCACATAACGACTTAGGTCTGATCACAGCATTTATTCTTCTTTAATCTTTATCCCTTTTCTACGCGTACGGATCACGTTCAGCCTGACGGCCCGACACTCAGCGTTTCGATTACGCTTCTCATTACCAGTCGACACGTCACTTAAGACAAAATATTTTATTTAAACACTCATTTCATTCAATCACACATAATTCACATTTTATATTCTTTAACTCCTTATTGGGACGGGTTCCGTTCTACCTGACGGCCGGACAACACAGCTTAACTCCTAAGTTGACTCTTTAAATTGGAACGTCTTTATTTACACTCCTATATTCTAATATACAGAGAAGACAATTAATCAACACTTAGTCACATAATTATAATCACATCACATAAAACATACTTTATTGACTTAATTACGTCATAAAATTCTCAGTCGTCACATATAAACTTCGTAATCATCCGTCTAAGCTTCAAAGGTGGATTTAATCACACGATTTGAACAATTACTTTGCATTTCATTTATCTCGATCTTGGTCAACGCATAGTTCGTGTATATAGTATCATTACGAAAGGTATCACTTATAACCCTTTCTAGCATCTTCAGTGTTCCGGGGGATTATAAGTCGATCAATAGTAAACTTCGTAATCATCCACCTAAAGTTCAAAAGCATAAATTTAAAGCCAATTACTTGCACTTCTGTTATCTGGACCTTGGCTAAGAATAATAGAACCTATAAAAGTTAAAAGTATACTATGACCACATAATCGTCAAATCATAAGTATACTAAATCCATAAGTCTAAGAGCTTAAAATGATAGGTACAATTCCGAGATTGTAGCCAAAGTATTCTTCGATCCATACATACATAATCGAAAGAAGAAGAATACAAAAGAAGTCATAAGCCATAGTGCTTATACATATACAAGACTTCTTATTACTCCGATAAACATATGTTTTACAAAGACGGAGTAATCATAAGTATACTTGACATATAAAATATATTCCGAGTTAAGTATACGTATTGAGCTTGAAGATCAAAGAAGTCATAATCCATATTGATTATACATATAAAGGACTTCTCATATTACTCCGATTAACATATAATCCATAGAGACGGATTAATCAAAAGTATACTTGATATAACATATTATATCTCAAGTCAAGTATACATATAGAGTATTAATATTCTTATTTGAATATTATAGTATCTTTTGGGCTAGTACCGTAACATACTAGTTTAACACATATTTTCTCTATACTTTATGTTTTGTGGATTGTCTTACTAGTTTCGCAGTGAGGTAAGGTGACGTGAGGTGATCTTCGTTCTAAGACCCAAGTCTCATACGCACTAGCGGGGAGTTAGTCGTAATTGCACCGTGAAGAAGAGGAAAGACCCAAGACCGGATACTAAGATCCGAGACCGGTGAAAGCTAAGGAAGCCACGTCCATACAAGGAATCTACATCAACTTTGAAGAGATAGCGGAGAGTTATTGTCTAAGATAAGTTGTGTAGGAATTGCATTTATTTTGAGGTGGTGACCCTTATGTTACGCACCAAGATAAATATTTGTAAGGGTGTAAAGGCTTCTCCGCCTACTAAAGGAGCGAGTTTATATTAAGGGAAAATCCCGAGTCCGGGAGAGGAGCTCGGGGACTAGAGTAGGGGTGAGCGGATCTATTAGAGGTTGCGCCATCGCGAACCAGGATAAAATCGCCGTGTGGTATTTTATTTCCTTGCACTTTATTTTCCGCACATATAAACTGCATAACCACTCGGTAAAGTGTTAAAAAGGGATAAAATTATTTTAAAATGTCATAATAAATTTTAAATTTGTAATTAAGCTATTCAACCCCCCTTCTATCTTAACATAGCCCTCATACTGGACCTAACAATTGGTATCAGAGCGGTGCTTTTTAACGTGTTTGTTAAGTGATTTACAGATTTACATCCACAACAAAAAGTGGTCCAAATGGCGTATATTAATCCCATTGGTTGTGGTGAAGGATTGTCAAGCTCACGAGATGTGGAACAAATTAGTGGTAACCTAGATTTCGCATGGAAGGATTGTCAAGGCACCAACTTTGTAACATGGAAAACTAGATTTCGCATTTATGCAAGATCTCAAGGAGTCAAAGTTTGGATGGCTATCGAAGACGGTGTTCACATACCTACCAAAATTGTCTATGACATCCTCATCGAAAAGAAGGTTAGTGAATACAATCTCGAGGAAGAAGCCACAATGAATATAGTCGCCAAGGCGGAAATGGTTCTCACAAGTGCACTTGCGGAAAATTGATACAAAAGAGTAAATAATTGCAAGTCGGCACAAGAGATGTGGAACAAATTAGTGGTAACCTATGACGGAACCACTGATATAAAAGATTCTCGGATGGAAACATTGATCCAAGATTATGAGAACTTTAAACTCTAAGAAGGAGAAAATATCATCGATATGGAAACAAGATTTACTCGTATAATCGATGAATTATCTCAACTTGGAAAGAATTATACTAAAAATGAAAAGAATAGAAGGGTGCTTAAATCTCTACCTCCAAGTTGGAAAGTCAAAGTTACTACTATAAAAGAGATGCACAATCTAAATGAGTATAAGATTGATAACCTCTTCAGAAATCTTCGTGCTTACGAAGAAGATAATATTCCGGAAAAGGTTGCTCCAAAAGTGGAGGACAAAAATAAAAATATGGTACTAAAGGCCATATTAATAGATGAAGAGAAAAACGACGAAGAGTTAAACGAGGAACTTCAAAATCTCAATGAGAGTGAAATTGCTCTTCGCACGAGACAACTCCGTCGTGTGCTTCAAAGCAAAGCTCAAAGATACGTAAAAGGCTTCCTAAAATCAAATAATCAACAAAGAGTTTTTAACTCTAACGGAAGGCCTAATTACTGCCAAAATTATTCTTCCAACTATAAGAATAATTTTCCGTCAACGAGCTACAACAAAGGCAAAAGCAATCAAAATATGAATACCTATAGTAATGCCAATGTCTCTACTACTCATCCCATTTACACTCCTCCAAAACCAAAAGATGCATCTCCGGAGAAAACATAAGATGTGTGTTTTGAGTGTAAACAACCCGGTCACTATAAAAGTGAATGTCCTAAACTTTCAAAGGGACGAAGTCTCGTGGCTGAAAATGGTTGGGATTTGAGTGAAGATGAAGAAGCTCCGGAAGCTAGTGAAGAAGTGGTGAATCTATGCTTGATGGCTCTCAGAGAAGAAAATACATCTAGGGAAGTCTCCTCTATAAATGAAGATGTAACATCTAACTACGTCTCACTTAAGTCATTACTGGATGAATCTAATTTATCACTTATGGACATGAATAAACATGATTTAATTGGACTTGTGGTAGAATATAAAAATAAATACAAATATGTTGATCAAAGGCTTCACTTAGTATGGCTCGAGAAAATGAAAATAGAAGAAATACATCATACTCAAAATAAAGAGTATACTCGGATGATGGACTCAAGAGTCCAAGATGAAAAAGAGATTACATCTCTAAAAGATCAAAACCATCTCATCAAGGTTGAAGTAAATAAACTTCAAGAAAATATAATCAACCATGAAATAGAGAATATATCACTAATCCTCAAAGAGGAAGAGATGGTACGTGAAAAGGTTCAATTGAATGAAAATATATGTGAACTTCACGTTGATCTATTGAACCTAAAGATTCAAATGGAATCAAGTGTTCAAAATAAAGAAACATCTTCTAAAGACAATCTTGATAAAGAAAATGAGCTAATAAAGATCAACGAGCTTACAATTGAAGCTCAAAAGTTGAAAGAAGAAAATCATAAGCTCATAGCTCAAGTTAAGGATCAAGAAATAATCCTTAACAACAAGATTGATGCCTTACAAAAAGATAATGAAAGTCTTGAAAATGTTCTTCAAAGATTTACAAAAGGCAATAAGATGTTGGATCAAATGGTGCATGCAAAAACCTCATACAATCATGAAGGTTTAGGATATAATAAGAATTCTCCTCCTAAAAATAATATTCGGGAATTGTTTCACCAACTAAGACTTCATCCGAATCACCATCGTATAAATGTTCTTATTGTACAAGATTGGACACACTGTTCAATATTGTAAATTCAAGAATGGTGAAATTAAGGGAAAGCATGTATGGATTCGTAAGGAATCATACAAGAAAGATGATAAGCGTGTGCCTTACAAAAATATGGAATATAAAGATCAAAGGAAACAAAGGTCTCATCAACCTACTATGTTTCCAAATAGAAGCAACCAACATCATGTCAACCATAATGATTATGTACTTAAAAGATAATAATTTCTTAGATATGCATATCATCATGATAATAATAGAAACAATGCTTATCATGCTCAATCTAGATTCTATGGTACATCTAGAAATTACCCAACTAGGAATTATGTACTTAAAAAGGTTCATGTTTCCAAGGAAGATAATAACATGCCTAGCTATGCTTATAAACATTCAAATTCTCTTTATGATGTACTAACCCCAGGACCCTCAAGACAAAGGGGTACCTATAAATTTAATTAATTTGTTTTGTAGGTTTGTCTTGACACGAAACAAGACATATGGTACCTCGATAGTGGGTGTTCAAGACACATGACGGGCAACAAGTCACTCTTGAACAACATT
This sequence comes from Apium graveolens, assembly GCF_009905375.1. NCBI lineage: Eukaryota > Viridiplantae > Streptophyta > Magnoliopsida > Apiales > Apiaceae > Apium > Apium graveolens. Next base: position 231,646,363 of record NC_133649.1, on the reverse strand, counting down.
AAAAAAGTTACCGCGTGGAGCGTAACATTTGGAGATAATAGCAAAGGAAACATTGTCGGCATCGGGGATATCAGAAATGGAAAGGTTAGAATTTTTGACGTATAACTAGTCACCGGATTAAAGTACAATCTTCTCTCCATTATTTAACTATGCGACAATGAATACAAGGTAATCTTCTACACTACTCATTGTTCAGTTTTAGATAAATCCGGAAAGTTGGTCCTCACTTGCCCCAGAAATAAAAATGTTTATATATGCGATATGAGCAAGCAAGTGAGCGTATGGCTAATCACTATAAATGATGATCCATGACTATGGCATCGAAGATTAGGACATGCCAACATGAAGTTGATAAAGAATTTATCAACTAACACTACGCCATAAGTGGGCTACTGTAATGCAAGTGTTACAAGCAGTGTTACATTAGCTAACAATTTTTTGTCCTATTGTAACACCTCTCTATTAGTGTTACAATAACTATAAAACTAGTGTTGCAAAGAAATTCCGGTGGTGCACGACATGTAACACCAACACCTGGTGTTACATTAGATATTTTTTAAAAAAATTTAAAAAATTGTAAGTGAAAATATTATCATAAATAATATTAAAATTAAAGGTTTATTAGTGAATGAAAAATTTAATATTGTATAATAAAAAATTTTAATTTAACATATAATATTAGTATTATACAAATTTATTTTAAAATAATTATAATATAATACGAATTTTTACTTATTATATATAAATACTTAAGAATATTTTAGTTACAATATAATACATAAAAAATTAAAAAAAATATACATATAGTAGTGAATTGTTGCGCGGTCATTTTCCCTCTAAAACAAAAACCTACTTGATAATACTTCTCTTTCTGCCACTCTCTTTACTCTACTGATGCTCTCCCCTCTCTGAAACACTGTCTTTGAAGAAAACTAAAACGGAGGTGCCCGAGGAAGAGCCGTAAAGGCAAGGCGCATGAATTTTTGGTGTTTTAGGCAAGGCAAGAAAAGACTCCAGAATTCTTTCTCTCCCCTGGACATGTCTATGGCTCCGATTTAGGGCTCCGATTAAATGGCAAATACTAAGTTGCAGGTAATTTGGGCTTCAAAATGGGGGTCTAAGTGAATTAGTAAATATATTATTTTATTTGGAGTTTTGTTCTGATTAATTGGGGTTTTGGTTTAACTAATTGGAGATTTTTTTACAGGAGGTTAGGGTTTCGAAATTGGGGGTCCACTATTTTACACAAAAAAACCCAACTGTCTCCTTTACACTATATGGGTAAGTTTACAAGGTAACTTCTACTTATTTAGCAGTGAGTACAAGTTCCGTTTCTATCTAACTAGTGACACTGTCTCTGTTTAATTTGTGTTATATTATTGTTTTTTCTTATTTGTGCTATATGATGTGTTTTGGGGTCCCAAGATTATGAACTGTGTTGTTATATCTGCAAGTCATATTTTTATTAGGACTGTGAATTTCGGAATTGCACACTTCATTAACCATTGAATTTACAGCTATATTTCCACTTATACGGGATGTTTTAGTTGAATATGTGTGGTGAATTAGCTATAGAAATATTTATGTCTTGACTCATGTCGTGTATACCTATGCTCCGTAAATTCTTTTGCTTTATTAAATTTCTGGTTCCTTTCATTGCATAGACACTTGAAATGCTCGAGAAAAAGGAGAGTGTGCTGACAAAGAAAGTTTATGTTGAAGTTGAGAAGGCGAGGGAATATACGAGAGCAAAGAATAAGAAGGGTACGGTTCTTACCTGAAATCATTTTCTTGATCAATAATGATAGATTATTCCTCGTACCTCTTGTACTTGCATCACAACAAGGTTATAAGTTTGCTGCTTTTGATGTCTTTTAAGAGGATAGATCGGCACAGGTACTGTTGCATATTCAAGATAAGGTGTTTTTTCTTTTGTAGTTTCTGTTAATAACCCGAGTCTTTTTTGTCTCAATTAATAAATGGACTAATTATCATATTCTGCACGGCTTGGAGACTTGGTATTTGTTAAAGTAAATAAGTAATAGATGTTGTATAGTCATCAATTAGTTACCTATTACAGTTATCCTTAACTTTTTATTATCACATTATAAGGTGTTACTCCCCTCGATCCTAAATACTTGTCATTTTTGAATTTTTGATTTCACATCGACCTATCCTGAAACCAAATTTGTACATTTGCTTTACTTTATTTTTACCTTTTAAATTGTTCATAAAAATTGGACCAAAGTTTGTATGTTATATCCATAATTTGTTAATTTTTAGTTCTAGATACTACTAAAAATTTTCTTGTAAAGAGGTCAGTATGACCATAGATACTCAAGAAAGGAGTTGTATTTGGGGAAGGGAAGGAGTATAACTGTGATGTTATGAGAGATAATAAAAGTGGCAATTGGCATCACAAACAATCAGTAAGTTGGTGTTGCTTGCACTTAAAAATACATCAAACAGAGTGGATGTCTGCATATGTGCAGTGTGATCATCATTGATGCTGATTCGAGGAGAAATCCTAGATACGTCATCAGTCGGAATCAAAGCATAACTATTAATTATATGTGGTGTGTATTAGGAAAACATGTATAGTGTGATGGTAGATGTAATCACTATATGGTAATTCCTGGAACTCTGATAGACAATTTAGTGGTGCATTTGGAGAGTATACAAACTTTATATAATGTTAACTTTTTATAAATTAGATTTTTTATTTTAAAATATGAATAACATCAACAGAACCTTGTTTACGATATCAAATTATAAGGGGGCATCAAACAGACCTGGATTGTGATATCAACTCCAGACATTCATTTCATACTTTGTTAACTTTGTATACCAGTGACTTTCTATACTCTACGCTATCATCTGCGGGATTTTTTAATCTCAAAAAGTATTTTATCCTTTAGTAGAATCTTATGGGCAGCCACCCATTTTTGAAATTGTTTCATGTAGGCAAGATATCCCTGATATTCCCAAGCGTTGATCCATGTATATTTGAAGTAAGACTTTCTTTTTTAATTGACAGAGAGAGTTAAAATTTATTTATGTTATTGTATCACTGATTAGCTTCTTTCAGGAAACAAGAATAAGATTTGTCTTTGACAATGAGGCTCTGGTAGGTCTCTCAATCCTTTAAAAACATAGTGCAATAGATGTAAATTTCTGGCAATTAATGTAAATTTATGGCCTTGCTTTTTGAGTGGTGATATGTTTAGTTGGCAATTGATGTAAGTTTCCATATTATGTTATTTGTGAAGTCTAGCCTAGTTCTATGTTTACAAGGACAACATGCTAGGCAGGCGATGACCTACCATTCCTTTTATACATGTATCAAATTTAATGCTTATTTGAATTTAATTTGAATCAACATTTTTTCGCTATATTCTCTCTAATATAGTGCATGCTTTTTAATGAATTGTGAATGTTTCTGGTTAAAATATAAATATAGTTATGTTACTTATCAAATTAATTAGGAATGCATTTCCAACTATTTTCACTTATACTATAGTGCATGCTTTTTAATGAATTGTGAATGTTTAGTTGTGTTTTTATTTTTAGAGTTGTGGTCATACTAAGTGTGTTTTAGCTATTGCTCATGTAACTGCAAAGTAATTTAAACATTCAGTTCCAAGATATGTGTATATAAATAGATTTCTATTGGGCTTGTTATTTAATATTTTTGTTTGACAATATGCAGGTAATGGTAATAAATTCAAAAATATTTCAGCTTCGCACAGTTATGAATGACACTTGGTTTGGAGATGAGACTATTATGTAGCATTATAGTTTGTCAATGAGATTGTTATGTAATAGAATAGGTTGGGATATAGTTTTACGATGAGACTGTTAGGTAGTAGAATAGGTTAGAGATGAGACTGTTATTGCCACTTTGATGTTATATTGTTACCGGGAATGTTGTTTAAACAAATCATGTATTTTAAAAATTTAAAATTAACCGTTATATTTGTTTATGCTAATGTAATATATGTTTATATATGGTATTGCATTACAAATGCTAGTGTTGCTTGATTAAAAAAAATGGTGTTACTATAGATAAAACATATGGTTACAATAGGCTATATGGGCCCACATGTGGATCCCACTTATACAATCGTGATCGAGCTATTGTATCACTCATTTTATGTTACATTTGGGTCTTTTAGTGTTACAGTAGTTGCCTAATGTAACGTTTTCTTCTCTGTTACAATAGATCAGTGAAGTGTTACATTAGGGTGTCTATTGTAATGCTCGTGTACGTAATGCCCATTGGTGTTACAATAGACCTAATGTAACGTTTTTTGGGCCTATTGTAACACCATTTAGGCATTACAATAGCCCACTTATGGCGTAGTATAAAGATCATGTACGAGGTATACAAAAGTTAAACTATCAAAAAGATCATACTTGTGAAGCTTGTGAAATAGGGAAACAAATTCGAGCCTCTCACAAAGCAAAATTTATGGTATCTACCTCAAGACCTCTCGAGTTATTACATATGGATCTTATTGGTCCGGTCCTATACAAAGTCTCGGAGGTTGTTCATATGCGTTAGTAATCGTAGATGATTATTCACGATTTACGTGGACGGAATTTCTCAAAGCCAAAAATGATGCTTTTGAATCCTTTTCCTCTCTATGCAAAAGGATTCAAAATCAACAAAATACGACCATAGTCTACATAAGAACCAATCATGGTAAAGAATTTGAGAATTCCAGTTTTACCAACTTTTGTGATGAACATGGCATCACACATAATTTTTCAGCTCCATATACCCCACAATCAAATGGAGTTGTTGAAAGGAAAAATAGAACACTCCAAGAAATGGCTAGCACAATGCTAAATGAATATCGTCGACCAAAATATTTTTGGGCTGAGGCCATGTCGACGGCTTGCCATATTCTTAATCGGGATTTGCTATGACCTATAAAACAAAAGACTCCTTACGAGCTCTATTTTGGCAAAACTCCAAAGTTAAGCTACTTTTGAGTATTCGGAAGCAAATGCTTCATATTAAATTCAAAAGAATACCTTACAAAATTTGATCCTAAGTCGGACGAAGGTATATTTCTTGGATACTTGAATAATAGTAAAGCTTACCGAGTGTTTAATCTAAAGTCGCTTATGGTGGAAGAATCAATGAATGTAGCATTTGATGAAAGTAAACCACATGTGAAATATAAAGATCTTGTTGATCAAGAAAATGTCGAGAAAGATGATATTGAAATTATCATTCGACAATTTGAAAATATGGATCTCGGGAGTCCCGTCAATAAGAATCCATTAGAAATAGATGAAAAAGAGGATGAACTACCCAAAGCCATTCCTACTATAAGAAGTCATCCACTTGAAAATGTTCTTGGAGACTTAAGGAAAGGAGTTCAAACGCGGTCACAAGTTCAAAACGTTGTGAATCATCTTAGCTTTTTATCTCAAATAGAACCTAAGACCGCTAAAGAGGCTTTATTAGACGAAGATTGGATCTCTGCAATGCAAGAGGAACTACTCCAATTTACTCGAAGTAAAGTTTGGGATCTTGTCCCAAAGCCTCGTGATACCTTTATAATTGGCACCAAATGGGAATTTCAAAATAAATTAGATGAAAATGGAACGGTAGTTCGAAACAAAGCAAGATTAGTCGCACAAGGATATACCCAAATGGAAGGTATAGACTTTGATGAAATATATGCGCCGGTAGCAAGAATAGAAGCAATAAGAATGCTACTAGCGTATGCATGTCATAAAAATATCAAAGTATACCAAATGGATGTAAAATCTGCATTCTTAAACGGGATATTAGAAGAAGAAGTATATGTCAAACAACCTCCCGGTTTTGAAGATACAAACCATTCAGAATACGTCTATAAATTATATAAGGCCCTATATGGGTTAAAACAAGCTCCAAGAGCTTGGTATGAAAGGTTGAGCAAGTTCCTCTTAGAAAATAAATTTATAATGGGAACGACCAATAGAACCTTATTTACGAGGCAAGCAAATGATGATATATTGCTTGTACAAATATACGTAAATGACATCATCTTTGGTTCAACAAATGATGCACTATGTAAAGAATTCTCGGAAAATATGAGTAAAGAATTCGAGATGAGTATGATGGGAGAATTAAACTTCTTTTTAGGATTTCAAATAAGGCAATCAGATGAAGGCATCCATATCTCTCAATCAAAATATTCTAAAGAGATGTTGAAAAAGTTCGAAATGGAAAATGCCAAACCCATCTCTACTCTTATGTCTACATCCGATAAATTAACGGAAGATCCAAAAGGAATTCACGTAGACACAAAGAAATATTGAGGAATGATAGGTAGCTTGCTCTATATCACTGCAAGTCATCCCGATATTCAATATAGTGTTTGTAAGTGTGCTAGATTTCAAATCGCACCAAAAGAATCTCATTTATCAGTGGTAAAAAGGATATTGAGATATCTTAAAGGAACCACTGATGTTGGACTTTTGTATCTTAAGGGTATACCATTTGACTTAGTATGTTTTTCTGATTCAGACTATGCCGGGCATTTAGTTGACAAAAAAAGTACTAGTGGTACGTGTCAGTTTCTCGGTGGATGCCTAGTTTCTTGGTTTTCAAAGAAACAAAACTCCGTATCCCTCTCGACTACAGAAGCTGAATATATAGCAGCTGCAAAATGTTGTGCTCAAATATGATGGATGAAGCAAACACTTGCTGACTATAATATAAAATTTGAAGTGATCTCAATATTATGTGATAATACGAGTGTTATTGATCTTAGCAAAAATCCTGTATTACACTCAAGATCCAAACATATAGATGTGAGACATCACTTCTTACGTGATCATGTCAATAAAGGCGACATAAAAATGACTCATATAGATATTGAGTTCAATCTCACTGATATATTCACAAAATCATTGAATTCCGAAAGATTCACTAAACTCCGCTTGGATTTAGGAATATTGGAATCAATAAAATAGATAGACAATGGAATTTTTATCTATCTTTTAGGATATTTAAGCATATCTCATGAAAAGGAATATTTTCTCGATCGAGTTATTAAGTCTCGTAAATTCAGATTTGTCAATAAAGAAATTTTTTGATCGGATTTAGTGAGATCTTATATAGCTTTGATTAACCGGGAAAATAAACTATTCAAGTAATTATTTAAATTACAATTGAGATTTATAAAGGCTAAATACATATATATATACTATTTTTAAGATAAAAATTATATCTTATTATTAGTAATTATATATATATATATATGATTATTTGGGTTTATCAAAAATCTATTTTCCAAATATATATACAAATAAATAATTTTTGGATTAAATATTATTCTTTTTAAATCCAGCCCAAATAATAGTCAAGGCCCAAATCTATTATAAGACCCAAAAATATATCAATAAATATACATATATATATAACCCAGCCCAAATCATTTTATATCAGCCCATTTTTTAACAAAAAAAACCCAGAAAATTAAACATTTTAATCTAGGCCATTGATCATTTGTTTTGATCAATCTAAGCCATCCATTTCGGTTAATATAAAACCGAATACACTGTTTTCACAGTGCACTCATTTTCATTCCTAACCCTAAGCTCTTCTCTCATTTTTTTCCGCCTCTTCCTTCTCTCTGTAAACCCTAGATCAAGTTCATCATTTTCTTTCAAAAACTCGATAAATATACACAGATACTATGCTTATTACTCGTATCTCATCGTTTGTAACATACGATTGAGGGTTAATCGTGTTTGGGTTGGAAAAACGAATGATTTTGATGATAAAAATTGATGATTCTTATATGAATCCATCGAGAATCATCAAATCGAACATTCGAATCACGTTTATATACATATATACTTTCGATTTGATTCGATTATAACTGATTTAATGAAACCCTAACCATTTTATTGAGATAATATACATGAGAAGAACGTAATCAAGGCTAAAATCAATCGGAGATAAAGAAAAATGGATGCATGCAGAGTTTTGGAAGTTGACTCAGTCCGCGACTGAGTCAACCAGGTAAGACCTGTAAGCCAGGCCAGGCTACAGGCTCAGGTATGAACAGATCTAACCCTAAATGTGTGTTACTGATTTAGTTTTTCTGAAATTGAAGATTTGAAGCATCTGTGATTGAAAATAATTGAAGTATATGTGCTATTTGTGGAGACTACTTGAAAGATATGCTTGTTTCTTTTCGAAATAGACTTGGTTTATGAAATATTTGAGAAAATCGAATTCAAATATAATTAATTGCTTATACGAGATCATAAATTGAGATATATATATATATGTTAGTTGAGGAATTTCTTGAAATATGTCTCTGGATTGATATGAACAAAACTTTATGTGTGATAATTTTTGATAAAATTAAGTCAAACATGACTGATTAATCAAAACTGATGTATATGAGCTATTTGTGAATTTTGTTCTGAGATACAACTTTGTTTTGATCCAAAAATTGACACTGTTTTTGTGTTATCTGGGAAAATCAAGTTGAGTGTAAGTGTTTAAACATATGTGATCATAACTTGATATAGACATGTGCTGTGTGTAATTGTATTCTTGGTATGTATCACTGATTTGATTAAAATAAAACTCCAGGTGTGATTTATTAGGTAAAATCAAGACTACGGTTGATTATGTGCTAGTTGTGATCAAAATTGATATATATATATATGTGTGTGTGAATTGTTAGTCAATTCTTGTGCAAAATGTATCTTGACTTGAGTTAACTGTTATTCTGGGTATAACAGTCTTGAATGAAACAAACTAAACTAAGATTTAAGTCAATTTTTGTGGTTTATATGTTTGTCATGTATGCTGAGTGATTATATGCAGTAATTGAGCACTATCACTTGAATGAAATCCAGAATTTGAACTCAATGGTATGATTGATTTATCTGAATTAATTGAAAACAAATGGATAATGATAATTTGTGGTTAATATGAATACTTGTGATCTATAAACATTGTTTTAAATGCAATTGTATCTTAATTAAGATAATCACGTTAATTTGATATAACCAAGTGCTTTGTGATTAGGTAGACATATATACAATTGATTTAATTCAAAATATGAACTGCCTTAAAATATGAACTGATTTGGTATAAACTGATTAAGTGTGAACTTTTCTTGATATAATCTAACTCAGTGTGTAAGATGCATAGATAATACTTAATATTGTATGATCTAAAAAATCTATGTGCTCTTATTAAACTGATCTTTTGTTCACTTAATCAAATATAACTCAGGCTTGGTTATACTCAATAATTTGATAAAGTTATGTCAACTGATCAACTTGTAATTAACTATAATTTGCTCCCATCCATAACTACTTAGCAAGATATAAATGATAATCCATGGTTAAATCAATTATATGTGTAGAATCTCTTGAATGTAACTACAAAATGAAATTGATTAGAGTAACTTAATCACTAAACACTGCTTTAATCACCTGTGTATCTTGAAATAAGTACAAAAGTGTGTAAGTTATTTCGGAATGCGTACTGATCCATGGCTGTGTTAATGTTTATGAGAATTATGTGCTTAACAGTGTATCATGTACCTGGACTTATTGTATCTTATCAGTATCTACTTGAATCAATCTACAATGTGTCATGTGCTTGTGGTCTTTTAAAATCTGTGCACTTGTTTGATTTGTCAGATTTATTTGAATTCAAAATGTGATATACTTCTTGATTCATTGAACTTCTGTGTACTTCAATCTTTATCTTTACCTGTGATATATGTACTCTTGTACACTATGATTGATTATACTGTGATGATTTAATGTAGAGTTAATATATGAATTCAAAGGCTTAAAGCAAGTAATTAAAACACAAACACATACTGCCCTCACAGAAAGACCTGGTAGGGGAGTCAAGAGCACCTCTGTATCTGGATCACTGCTGTGATTAATGGACACTTAGAGATCTTAGGAGAAAAAATCTAAAATGCCATGAAGAAATTGTGTTTAAATCTGACTTATTGTTTATTCTGTGTGATTGTGTGATATTAATTGTAATCTGAATTAAATTGAATTGCACATGTAATATAAATGCATCAGTTATGTTAAATATGATATTATTCTCATTTATTCCTTATCATTTAACATAAGCTACCTATATATATAAATGCATTATTCTGTGTTAAAAACAAAAAGGTTATTCCATTAATATCTTTGAAAAGGTGTTACACTTTCTGTATATTCAAGACAGCAAACTGAACATTCTTAAATGCATAATTTATCATCTTACTAGAGTCTATGTGTTAGGGTATGCTGCACTTCACCTTTATGTCACACAGTTTCCCAAAATCTGTGCACTATGTACTTAAAACAGTTTTAAAATAGTATAATTAGGCACTTCATGTCACTATTTGCCTATAACTGCTATAAATATATCATGTCCTAGAATAACTAAGTAAATACCTAGGATTTGGACTTATGTGACACAGCATGCTTTGGCAAACTGCACTTAATGATAAACACTATTCATGAACAGTAAAAGTGATGTTAAAATGAAATTATTTTCTAAACTGATCTTGGATTTTGTGCAATGTGCATGCATATATACTTTTTTACTTGCTGCATTCATACACACACTTGGACAAGGCTTATATTCTCTACTTTACAAGTCATGAATCTAAATGCAATGCCATATTACCCTAGACCAAGACCAGCCATAACCAATCCATATCTACTTCAAGATTATGGAAAAGAAACAGTTTATCCACCACAAAAATTCTGCCTTCAAAACTGTAAACACTTCCCAGTCTAGAAACCCTAACCAAAGAGCCTTGCACAAAAACCCTAGACAAGGATTTAGAAATCACACCATTCCATTCTATCAAAGCAGAAAATTCCAAATCCCAAATGCTCAAAAACCTAGACCCTCTAAGCCTTTTCAAGCTAGGGTATACACTAGGAAATCGAACCTCAGAAATGAACCAAACACAAACACAAACACAAACACAAACAGTTCCAAACCCCCTCCTCCAGACCTTGCAAGGCCTTCCAACTCAAAGAAATACCTAGACCTTATCAAAAATGTCCAGCCTGGCATTTGTGTGAATCTGACTGGTGAAGTTGAGAAGGTAATCAGAACTACTAAATGGGATGGGTTAGTCTTTTATTTGTGTAGACAGTACTTCATACATTTGATGGGTGAATTCCATTGCAACATGAATATCATAAAGGGAGTAGATGGTGTGTTGTATTTTACTACATTGTGAACAAGAAGGTTATTTACATTGATAACAAGAGTCTAAATAGAGCTTTGCATTTACCTTTACACTTGTGTGAACTTCCTTGTCATGATATTTATTCCTTGTTTGTGTTTAAAAAAGCTGAGTATGAGTTAATGTTGGGTATCCTCTGTGAGTCTGATGTGCCTTTGAGGTTGTGTGATGTTAATTGTGGTATCCATTTTAAGCATTTTAAAGGGGTATTTCAACACTTAGCTTTAATAATTAGGGCCAATGTGTTACCTAAGCCTAATCAAAGCAAGTATTTTGACTTTTATGATGTAAAACTCATTTACCTCCTTTATAATAACAAGATAAACTTCAGTATATCCTATGTAATATTGTTAAACATGATAAATGCTAATCTGGTAGGATACATGCCCTATGGTCTTCTCATTACATGTTTCTTTCTAATGTGTAATGTTCACCTTCCTGAAAAATTTGCTAACTTGGGTGATTCTCATATCACCAAAGACCATATAAGACCTCATATATCCCTTACAACCTGTGAACCTCAAGAGGTTGAACCTACTGTACTTCCTCCAGTACTTAGAGAAGAAGACATCTTCCTCTCAAATTATGAGTCTGTGAGAGTCATGATTAGTGAGCTTAAAACTGAACTTAAAAAGGTTAAAACAGAAAATAAGGAGATTAAGGACAAGGTGGCTTACCTAGAAAGTGTAACTATATCCTGTAAGAATAGGATTTCCTATTTAGAGAACCTAGCTGGATCAAACCTAGGGGAACCTGGTTTGACTGGCCTATAGATTGTGAACTCATTCCAAGTTCCAGTCTCTAATGACTTAGATATGGTTCAAGAATTAGAGGATATAGGATTGGATGCTAGAGGATCCCCCATTGAACTCTTACCTGATATGATTCATGTTTGTGATGTGGATGGAAATGTGGTTGGATGATCTGTGTTTGCTGAACTTGAAGTGGTGTCTGATTCCGTGCTACTTAACTCTGCTGATCTGATGTTAACTTTGGTATCTTTAACTTTGTTTGTAATTATGGAACTAGATGTTGAACTCGTAATTCTCTGGAGTGTATACACTCCTTTTGCTTTGTAATGTTAAGACAGGTGCAAATGTTTGTTCTCTTTAATCACTGAACCACACTGATTGAAAAGGAACATTTTTGGCTTCTTATGAATATAAAATTTGCATTCTGTTACATTCCCTTACAGTACTGTATTTATGCCTTTATGAATCACTAATATGCATCTACATGTACTGTTGTCAATATACTAAACAGTTGTACTGATAAACTAAGGAAATGATTTCAGTTTGCTGATAATTGAGATAGTTAAACAGTTTGATATCTTAGAACTACAACTGCTTTGTTTAAATCTGACTAGTCTATTAACCAGTTGTATTCAGTCCACTAGTTAAAAAATATATATATGGATTAGCAACTGTGTATCCTAATCAATTTGCAGATTAACAAGTTCATTTCTCAAAAACACACACAGTGCACAAAAAAATGCAAAAGAAGTATATTTGACATTTACACACTCACACACATCACTCAGGTATGAAAGGTACACACTATTGGACTTATTCAAACTATATTGTAATAATTGTTTATTTAACTTATAACAAGATAAGTTACAATCAGTTTAGAACAATTTGAATGTAAATAGTTGGTCCTTAGAATGTAGTAGTGTTTATCTTATGTAAATTGCAAGAACGGTTATGAGTTTAGATAAAAAGCACTGAAGTAGCATGTATTAGTCTTCTGGAAATGTAACAATACAATACATAGAATGTATTAGGCTCTCACATGTGTAACAATTTCTATTGCAAGACTATACTTTATATTATTAAATCTATACAACTCGACAGGGTCATACGTACTTCTACTAAAACATTATGCATGCAACTGAACTAAAATCAAGGATAAATGTGGCACCCCAAAACCCGGGGTCAGGAGTCTCGAAAGCCACGCTATCTAAACTTACACAACTCACACTACGATATGTAAATAGTCACGCTTCATGACCCCACACTTAACACACACACACTACAGGTTATTGTCTTGGAAACGAACCATCATTACTAGAGAAATTTTATTACAACCCAAATGTAATTAGTCTTACCGGGGGTGACCTTTAAGTAAGGTTAATCCGCCGGCCGAATATACGTTTCTTATTTCTTATTTTACATAAACCATACTTAGCCGAACTATAAACAACTGAAAACTAATCCATCTTATTTCGGCTACCTGAGGTACTGCACCAAACAATCTACGAAACAGCTGGCCATTTCCTACCCATTTCCTGGCTGTGGTTCTCATGGCAGGCATCTTGATTCACTGTTGTGTTGTGTCAATTTAAGAAAACAAGTGTGAGCTAAGATGCTCAGCATAATAATGTATAGTATGAAAATGACTGTATAATAACATCATATATTATATATATGTTTTATTTAAAAGTAGATTTCTTGGTGTCCCACACCTTCTTATGAAAACAATTCTTTTAAGGGGGTTTTATAACCTGCGAATACCTTAATAGTAATCCCAGCATCTAGGCTTGGGTTACGGTATTGCATATCAATTTCAATTGGAAGATTTTGGACATCTCACAGGAGCCACCGCATACGATGATCAGTTGTCCTACGGAAAGTAACCTTCTTTACTAGTAAAAGGACGAATACCGTCATCTCTCGGGTATCACCCTGGCCGCATTCGGGCTACGTGTCCCATTTTCGGGCATACACATACTTCACAAGTTCTTGAGTACACAAAGTACCTTCGCCCGCGGTACCTTTGGTAGCCCATCAAGCACACGTAGTACCAGAGTCTACCCCTCCATTGTCCTTCAACAGAATTCTATGAATCTCGGGAACTTGAACCACATCGAAGTTCCCCAAGCGTTTTGCTTGTTGATAGAGATAGTTTATCTTTTTAAAATATAAGTGTATATATATGTATATACGTACTTCCGAGAATTTCGGAGGAAGTACTAGGGATGTGTGTTGACCGTTGTCAACAGATAATTAATAAGGGGAAAAATTTCTTCTTGAAACTATATTCAATATAATAATAAGTGGGGATAATATTCACCGACGATCTGAAATTATTCGAATGATACTTCTAAATCAAAAGGTATATCAGGATCTATGATCTTTAAATCAATAACAATCCTTAAATACATAATCATTAATTAAATAGTAGTCTATAAATAATTAAATGATAATTGATATTAATCATACCTCGAATGAGTTATTCTTTTAAAAGATTTATTTAAATAGTATTCCTCAACTAGTTTGTGTTTACATAATTAATAATCTATAATGATTAATCGGGTTTGAAATAAATAAACTTTGAAGTATACTACTCCTATAATAAAGGAATACGTATATAATATTTAATATTTGAATCAATAAAATATAGTTGAGGGAATATGCTCATTGGGAAATCGTTTTAAAAGTTCGAGGTGTTTTAATGTTTCGTAAGTGGACAATGAGTCCCTTTAAAACGTACCACTATGGATGTATAACCGTCCTATAATATCTCCGGAATGATTCCCGGGTTTTATCTTAATCCCCGACCGACCCTCGGTCTTATACAATACATCACGCTTAAAGCGAAATAATCATTTCACGATATATACTTATCGTACAACATCGCTATATTATGCGAAAATTCAACAACTACGTATCATCACAAACATGGTATTTATGTGATGATAGTAAAACAATCGTTTCACAACACAACAGTAAAATAGGAGTTGGGTTTGTAAACTTGCCTGGGTATCTCGAGGTGGAGGATTCTCTAGGTTCCGCTCGGAAATCTATAACCATAAACACATTTCATTTCGTTAGGTTCCGTCCTAATTCACGGTAACTCGCACTCATGCGCTACTCATTATACACCCTCTCAACTCATACTACCCTTAACATTTCTTTTAATTCATAAAAACTTTATGGTCACTTCATTTTCCTAAGTATCTTGAGTTCATTCTCATTATCGTTGTCGGCTCCGCTTAAGGATTCTTAGGGTTTCTACTCGCGCGGTCTCGGCTCCGATATTTTTATAAAATTGATAAATCATTATTTTCACTTAAATTTTTATGACAGTTAAGAAACTCCACATGTAACTCTCTGTAAATATTTCATGATTTATGAATACTTTTAAGTCTATCCTTTATATTTTCAAAGTTTGTGATTCGTAGCAGTTTTTTGTCGCGTAAAACACTTTTACTAAAACGATCATAACTTTTGATCCGTAAATCGGAATTAAGCGATTCAAGCGCCTAAACGATCCTTATAACATTTTATATCTTAAAAAAATGTTATTCCTCAAGAATCTAAAGTTTACAACTTCGAGACTTTCTGCAGAAATTTAAAGTTACGGTTTGTTGGTTTTAACGAAGTTACGTTTACGATCGGGGTTTCGTTTACGCCTTAACTATCAACACAACCACCAACAATCATCATATCATCATCAACACACAAACTCCTCTCAAGAACATCATGTTCTTGAGGCAACAACAACCAACCTTAAATCTACTCAACTTAATCATCAAGATTTCATCAATAACACTTAGTAAGCTAGGTTTACTAACACCCACTAAATGAATCTTAAACATGAACCTTAAATAAAGTAAGGCCAAAGATTTTTACCTTTATTGAAAGCTTGAGATGTGTTCTTGAGGATGGTGGAGGCTTGGAAGTGCTTGGTATGATTTTTGGAACCTAAAACCACCATTAAAATCAAGAAACCAAAGAGAGGTTACTATTCACACTATTCACTAGTGAGTTTCTTGAATTTATTCCACCCATCAAACCTTGATAAAAAGAGATGAAATATTTTTCTTACCTTAGTTTAGTTTCTAGGAGGCTTGGGAAATAATTGTGTGATTTTACAAGAACTAGAGCTTGGAGTTTTGAATTGCAATTCCCTTTTTTCTTCAAAATAGCCAAATAGAGCTAAATGGGGGTGGGGGGTTATTTATAGCACTTGGTTGCTTCTCTTGGATGATTTCTAGGTTGCTTCTTGGAAGGTGACTTGATATCTTTGCAAGTTGATCTTTATTCTTCCTAGGATAGCTTAGGTTTATTCCTTGTCCCCAAATCCATGGACAAATCTTTGTAGCTTGCTGGCTTAAAGCTAAACTACAAGGTTAGGTCCTTAGCACACTATTTGCTAGCTAGCTTGGTCATCCTAGGGTTAGCTCGCTATTTGATGAAGTAACCATGGTTACTTCCTTACCATGGTTTAGTTAGTGCGTTACGTTTAATTAATCGTTTACGCGTTCGCTCGGTTACTTAAACGTTCTCTGTAATACTTATTCGTAAATGGTTCGCAATGTAATTCTTTTCGTTTCTAGTCCTTATATTTTTATTTATCCTAATTGAATATAAATCCGTAGGATTTTAATCTCGTAATTATATTGTGATTCCCGTAGTCCTTGATAGGTCGTAATTACGGTCATTTTTCAAAGTTCGTATTCTTCGAAAACTAATAGCGTTTACATACACTTATTTGGTACGTATAGTTGTAATATCGATTCCGAAACTCATTTTCTTAGGCACTATATAGTGTGGGCTCAAAAGTTTTTCCCGTCTGTCACGGTTACTATTCATTAAACGTTTTACAGGGTCTCAAAAATTTGAGTTATTACAGTCTTCCCCTCTAACAAGGATTCCGTCCCGGAATCAACTAGAAAATAAGTGGGGATATCTATTCCTCATGGTGTCTTCAAGTTCCCAAGTTGATTCCTCAACATTTTGATTTCTCCACAAGATCCTAACTAGCTTCACTGTTTTATTCCTCAGCACTTGTTCTTTCTGGTCCATTATCCTAACTGGTTGTTCGATGTAGGTCAGGTCTGGTTGTAAATCTACCTGCTCGTACTCTATTACATGACGGGCATCGGCATGGTACTTTCTCAACATGGATACGTGAAACACGTTGTGTACTTGTTGCAAATTAGGAGGCAAGGAGAACTCGTAAGCTAGAGATCCTATCCTCCCCAAAATTTCTAAGGGTCCTATGAATCTGGGACTCAGCTTCCCTTTCTTCCAAACCTCATCACTCCTTTCCACGGAGATACCTTCAACAACACTGAATCTCCCACTTTATATTCCCTATCCTTCCTGGTCTGATTGGCGTACTTCTTTTGTCTGTCCTGGGCTGCTACCAGTCTCTTCCTGATGAGTTTTACCATTTCTCTGGTCTGCTAGACTAACTCTGGTCCTAATAGCTTGTGTTCTCCAACTTCATCCCAACACAGGGGAGAGCGACATCTTCTCCCGTAAAGAGCTTCATACGGGGGCATTCCTATGCTAGCGTGATAGCTATTGTTGTAAGAAAATTCTATCAGGGGTAAGTGATCATCCCAATTTCCTTTGAAGTCGATGGCACATACTCGCAGCATATCTTCTAGGGTCTGTATAGTCCTTTCGCTTTGTCCATCCGTCTGGGGGTGGTAAGCGGTACTCATGTTTAGTCTGGTGCCTACACATTCCTGGAAGCTTCTCCAAAATTGGGAATTAAACCTAGGGTCTCTATCTGACACTATGGCTACAGGAACGCCGTGTCTTATTATAATTTCCTTCAAGTAAATATCTACCAACTTGTCTACGGTGTACCTTTCGTTGATTGGTAGGAAGTGTGCGGACTTGGTCAGTCTATCAATGATAACCCATATAGCATCGTGATTAGTCTTTGTCCTAGGTAAGCCTGTCACAAAATCCATGGCTATGTGTTCCCATTTCCATTCCGGAATTTCTAGGGGTCGTAACAGTCCACTAGGTCGCTGGTGTTCCGCCTTCACTCTTTGGCATGTCAAGCACTTGCTAACCCACTCCGCTACTTCTCTCTTCATGTTAGGCCACCAATAATATTCCTTAAGGTCACGGTACATTTCCGTACTTCCTGGGTGGATTGAATATCTAGAGTTGTGCCCTTCATGCAACAGCTCATCCTTTAATTCTTGCACATTCGGAATCCAAATCCGGGACGCATACCTCATGATCCCTTCCTCATCCTTCTCGCATCTCACTTCTTCACCGGTCAATGTCCCTTTTTCCTCACTCATCTTCTTTTCCTGACATACTCGTATCTTTGCAGTTAGTTCTGGTACTAGCTTAATCTCAAATAATCCTTCTGTTCCCTTACCGGTCATTCTTACATCAATTTCCATCTTCTCAAATTCCTTAACTAATTCCTCCGATGTCATTATCATTTTGAGTCTTTCCTTCCTACTAAGGGCGTCATCCACCACATTGGCTTTACCCGGGTGATACAAAATATCACAGTTGTAGTCTTTTATCAACTCTAACCATCTCCTCTGTCTCATGTTTAGTTCCTTCTGAGTAAAAATATATTTGAAGCTTTTATGGTCAGTGTAGATCTCATATTTCTCACCGTATAGGTAGTGTCTCCAAATTTTTAGGGCAAATACTATGGCTGCTAATTCTAGGTCATGCGTAGGGTATCGGCTCTCATATTCCTTCAATTGTCGAGAGGCATACGCTATAACCTTGCCGTGCTGCATTAGTACACATCATAATCCTTTAAGTGATGCGTCGCTGTATATCATAAACTATCCTTTTCCATCGGGAAGAGCGAGCACTGGTGCTGACACCAGCCTCTTTTTCAGTTCTTGAAAACTCTCCTCACACTTTTCCGTCCATACGAACTTTTTTGCCTTCCGGGTAAGTCTAGTCAGTGGACCGGCTATCTTAGCGAAGTCTTGCACGAATCTTCGGTAATATCCTGCTAAACCCACGAAACTCCTAACCTCTGTTTGGGTTGCTGTGAAAGGAATATGTCCTAAGTCCAATCATGTATAAGGATTTAGGAATAACTTTTATGTAATCTGTTTTGATTTCATTCATATTAATAAAAGACTTGTTTTGTTTTTATTACGGGCTTTATCTATTTAAGTGTTTAAATAAGATATACCATAGTTTAGAGTAAAGCTTTTTATGGATTATGATGAGATCATAATAGTGAGACCTAAAAAGATGATAACTCTAAACTTAAATAGTTCCTGGTCATAGGATTACTAACTGGTAATTAATAATCCGCAAAGATCGGTACATATTATGCTTGTTTCATTATGAAGGATGTCTATTCTCATAGACATTTGTGTGGTGACACTATAGCTAGTATGTAGGTGCTTATTATAGAATAAGTTCACTGAACATGACTCGCACAGCTGAACAACTGATGGAGTTCACTCACGTGTCAGCAGTTGTTCGCATAGTGATAGTTGTACAAGTATCCTTAGACTTGAGGTCATCATAGTCATCTTGTGTACACTGAACTATGCTTTGGTTTAGTTCTTAGTCTCCAAGGACAATTATTAGGGCTCTTCTGGGTATAGGAATTTGTACACGAAGATAGTGTATGATCAGTAAAGGATCTACCCCTTCCAGTGAAGGAAGCGAATGTTCAAGGCTGATCCACTTATGCTAGTTCAGGAATCTCTGGCCAGAGTGAATGAAATTAGAAAGGAGTTTCTAATTTGCATAGAACTACGCATAGTAAATGGTAAGCAAGTGATTGAATTAGATAGGCTTGACATGAGATCCATGCCTTGTATTTAATCGGAACATTGTAGGGTAGAAGGAGTTTATTGTACGGTAACTATTCACTGAATAGGTTCTTGATATTCTAAGCAGTGAATTCATATTATCCGGATAGTCGCGATATGCTGAGAAGTATCCCTCACGATGTAGAATAAATGTGATTAATTAATTAATCATATTTAATAAATTAGAGAATTTATATAAATAATGATAAAATAATTTTATTATTATTTATTTCTACTACCGGCTTAATATTGAACCTACAGGGTCACACCATAAAAAGAGAATGATTTAATGGTGGAGGAATTAATTAATAATGGCTAAATAATTATTTATTTGTGAAATAAATAATTAATTGGCAAATTTAATAATTGATTAAATGAGATTTAATTGATTATAAATTAATTAAGAAAAGTTCTTAATATTATTAATTAAAGGATTTAATTTTTGGATATTAAATCAAGAGAGAGAATTATTTCTAAAGTGTTTAGAAAAAGGATTAATGTTTAAAAGGTGTTTTAATTATTAATGAGAATAATAAATGGGATAATAATAATAATATTTATGGGAAAATTTCGGCTGAAAATTTTTCCTATAAATACACTATTATAGACCCTAATTTTATTCCAACCTCGAAACCCGAAAACCCAAAAGGTTTGGAAAACTCAATTCTCTCCACCTCCTTCCTCCTCCTTAACATCGTTTTCTTGGTGGATACCGGTGGAGTGCTTCACACTTGAGGAGCAACTGCTATGAATCTCTGATCGTTGTCTCCGAATTATTTTAAAAGGTTAGATTCGATCCCTCGAATTTTATTCACGATTTATATGCTTTTATTTGGATTTTATATGTGTAAAAGTGTTTTACCATGCCCCGATGCGATTAAAATCCAACATTGGTATCAGAGTATAGGTTGTATGCATATAGATCTGCTGGTAAAAATTTCAGAATTTTATATGCTTGTATGAATTAATTATGATTTTTACAAGTTATATCATGGTTTAATTTTGTCTGATGAGAAATCATTTCTCAGAATAATTTTGAATGTTGATCTGGGTTCTACAAGTGTTGTAGATCGTCTGGGTATTTTTTTTTCATAATTTTATGATGTATAGATTTTTTATTATGAATTTTTGAAGTTCTTGTAATTAAAATTCGTAATTAAATAAATCTTAAATAATTCACGGAATGCGTTACACCCTTTAATGACTTAAAGGGGTGTAACGCATCACCGGAATGCGTTACAGGGCTTGTAACGCGTTCCTGTAATGCGTTACAGCCCGTCTGTTGATTTTAAAATTGATTTTCTGGGAGTTTCGTAACTCCGTTTTAGGCGTGCAATATACCGTTGGATTCGTCTTTTCGAGACGGATCTAATGGAGTGATCAATTTTAGTTTATATAAAAGTTTTGAACTGTTTATATTTCCATGAAGTGTTTTAAAGTTGTTTTTGACTGTTTTAATTGCTTTTAAATGCTTCATGTGATACATAGAGATGTATAATGCTTAGACTAATGTGCTGGATGATTTAACATGCCTACCTTGATGTTTATTCATGTTGATATATGTGATATATGCTTAGTTTATCATGCGATGATAGATTTAGGTGAACTTAAATGAACATAAGGCGTTTGTTAGACAACCTAGTATAGTGAAATTATTTCATAACCTTAAGAATAATATTATGAATACAATCATGAGATTCTTGTGTTTGTGAAACACGTAATTGAATATGAATTTTCGATATGAGAGAAAGGATGATTCTGTCAACAACAGATTTCTATCTGTAAGAAAGGGTTATTAAGTGACGCCTCTTGACAATGCTCCACCCGATCTGGGAATCATCTGATTATTGATTATTGATTTGAAATATTTAATTTAAAAGGAAGAATCTCTTTATAATATGATTATGATTGTAACGTAATATAATCCCTCTAAAATTAAATAATATCAAGTAGTAATTGGCCAATGATACAACGGGCTTGTGTCGGTCATAGCCTTCCAACATGATAGAAAAGTAGTTCTTATTTTTGAATCATTATCGGTTCGTGCTACAGCCGAGGGCTTTGATTTCGAAATAAGAAATACTTGTCTATTACATAGAGATGTGTACTTTGAATAAGAATCTAAAGGTCGGTACGTGCTACAGCCGTGGGCCTTTGGGGACTGATTCAACTTTACGGAATGTGGGGTTAGACTTGACTTAGAATATTGAGTTTGTCGTGCTACAGCTGAGACTCAATTATTCAAGAGGCTAAAGTTTGATTAAGGAATAACATGAGATGTAATTGATAAGAGTTGTCTGCCTATTGAACATTACATGGCGGTTCGTGCTATAGCCGGGGTCGTGTAATGGAATGTAAGATCCCTATTCCCACTAGCATTATGAATGCTTAATTTTTCACGTAGGGGGTTGAATAAATTAGATAAACTAGTGGGAGCCACTTATGAATAAAGACCCGATTCATATAGTGTTTTAAAATGAAATCGAATATTTGCTAAGTGTTGTTATGTGTTTATCATTTACAGATTTACAATATACATTATGTCTTCTGCACTATCACTCAGGAGCATACTAGATGCTCACAAATTGACTGGTCCTAATTATGCTGACTGGCTTCGAAACTTGAGAATTGTTCTCAGGATTGAGAAGCTGGAATACGTGATTGACTCACCTAAGCCTAATGAACCTGCTAGTGATGCACATAATGATGAACATGTTGTGTATCGTAAGTGGATAGATGATGCAAATGTTGCTCAATGCATCATGCTAGCTTCCATGAACATTGAGCTACAGAAGCAACATGAGCATATGGATGCTCACAGTATCCTCATGCATCTACAAGAGTTGTATGATGTGGCGGGGAGGACAGCTCGATATGAGATATCGAAGGAGTTGTTCGGTTGTAGGATATCTGAGGGATCATCTGTGAATGACCATGTACTTAAGAAGATCAATTTGATTGAACGTCTTGGACAACTTGGTTTTGCCATGGATGGGGAGCTGAGCCAAGACTTGGTCTTGCAATCGCTTCCGAGTTCGTTCTCGCAGTTTGTTGTGAACTTTCACATGAATAAGTTGGATGTCAGCCTGCCTGAACTCCACAACATGTTGAAGACTGCGGAATCAAATTTTCCCCCTAAGAAGAGTTCTGTTCTTCTAATTGGTGAAGGTTCCAATCCTAAGAAAAGGAAGAGGAACTCTTCCAAGAAGAAGAAAGTAGGTGAGAAAAAGCCGGTTCCACCAAAAGCTGAAGACCCCAAGAGCAAAGTTGTTTGCTTTCACTGAAACAAGGTGGGGCACTGGAAGAGGAACTGCAAGGTTTCCTTGCAGAATTGAAGAAGAAGAAGGGTAGTGAGACTACCGCTTCTGATTCAGGTATGTTCATGATAGAAGTGAATATATCATTAAATCAAATTTCTACTTGGGTATTAGATACCGCCTGTGGTTCTCATATCTGCAATTGTTGCAGGGACCAAGGAGAAGTAGGACTCTTGAAGAAGCGGAGGTGATTCTACTGATGGGAAATGGAGCAAGAGTTGCTGCTGAAGATGTAGAATCATTTCATTTACATATGCCTACGGGCAAGACAATTGTTTGAAATAATTATTATTTTGTTCCCTCGATTGTGAGGAATATTATTCCCATGTTAGATTTGGCTGGATTTTCATTTATTATTGAGAATAATGAATGTTCTATTCTTAGAGATAATATTCTTTATGGACGTGGTACTTTAAATAATGGTCTGTATAAATGTGACATAATTTACTTCAGATTGAAAAAACTAATAAAAGAAAAGGGATGATGAAAATCTCACTTTATAGTGGCATTGCAGTCTCCATTTAGTAGACATGGAGAGAGGACTGCAAATTTGCTAGGAATGGTACACACAGATGTATGTGGACCAATGTCTAAGCAAGCCATGGGTGGATTTTCATACTTCATTACTTTCATAGATGATAGATCTAGATTCGGATATGTGTTTGATGAAACACAAGTCTGAGGCCTTTGAAAAGTTCAAAGAGTATAAGTATGAAGTGGATAAACAAACCAAACATAGTATTATAATTCTTGGATTAGATCGAGGTGGTGAATACTTTAATGGAGTATTTCTAGATTATCTCAAAGTAAATGGTATAGTCTCTCAGTGGACGCCTCCAGATTGATATCTGAAAGGAGAAATCGAACTTTGTTAGACATAGTTCGGTCCATGATGAGCTATGCAAATCTTCCAGTATTTCTATGGGGTTATGCATTGGAAACCTCAGCATATTTACTGAATATGGTGCCTTCCAAAATCTGTTCCTCAAACTTCGTATGAGATATGGAAAGAAAGGAAACCAAGTCTTAAACACGTTAAGATTTGGGGATGTCCAGCTTATGTCAAGTAAGTTGACCCAAATAAGCTGGAATATCGATCCGTAAAATATAGTTTTGTGGGATATCCTAAAGAGACTTTAGGGTATTATTTTTACACCGATCATCGGGTGTTTGTATCCAGACATGCTACCTTCTTGGAAAAGGAGTTTATCCTTGAAGGAAACTGTGGGAGCAAAATTGAACTTGATGAAGTTCAAGAAGCACAAACTACTACGGATCAAGTGGAAACACCTGTTCTGACTGAACAACCTTTTGTGGAACAGCCCATTCATAGATCAGGGAGAGTGTCTCACCAACCTGAGAGGTATTATGGCCTTGTCATTGAGAATGACAATGAGTTGTCGATCATTGATGATGACGACCCTGTGACCTATAATGAGGCTATGAGTAGTGTTGACTCAGGGAAATGGCATAGTGCCATGAAATCCAGAATGGAATCTATGTATACGGTATACAAATGATAGATTATAGCAGATGGCCAGGTGGAGACCTTTAAGGCCAGGCTTTTGGGAAAAGGATTCAAACAAAGGCAATGGATTGACTTTGATGAAACCTTTTACCTGTAGCCCTGTTAAAATCAGTTCGGATTTTGCTTGCGATTGCTGCTTACTACGACTATGTGATCTAGCATATAGCCAGATGGTTTTCTTTCCAAGGGAAATGAAAACCTAGTGTGTAAGCTACTGCGAACCATATGTGGTTTAAAGCAAGCTTCTCGAAGATGGAACATTCGTTTTGATGAGACAATCAAAGAGTTTGATTTTATCAAAAACGCAGATGAACCATGCGTCTACAAAAGGGTTAGTGGGAGCGCGGTAACATTTCTTGTATTATATTGAATTAGAGTTGACACACATAACAACATAGCAGACCCACTCACAAAGCTACTTAATGAAAGTCACTTTGATCGTCATAAAGACAAGATGGGTATTAGATACCAGAGTGATTGGCTTTAGTACAAGTGGGAGATTGAAAGGAATATGTCCTAAGTCCAATCATGTATAAGGATTTACGAATAACTTTTATGTAATCTGTTTTGATTTCATTGATATTAATAAAAGACTTGTTTTGTTTTTATTATGGGCTTTATCTATTTAAGTGTTTAAATAAGATATACCATAGTTTAAAGTAAAGCTTTTTATGGATTATGATGAGATCATAATAGTGAGACCTAAAAAGATGATAACTCTAAACTTAAATAGTTCCTGGTCATAGGATTACTAACTGGTAATTAATAATCCGCAAAGATCGGTACATACTATGCTTGCTTCATTATGAAGGATGTCTGTTCTCATAGACATTTGTGTGGTGACACTATAGCTAGTATATAGGTGCTTATTATAGAATAAGTTCACTAAACATGACTCGCACAGCTGAACAACTGATGGAGTTCACTCACGTATCAGCAGTTGTTCGCATAGTGATAGTTGTACAAGTATCCTTAGACTTGAGGTCATCATAGTCATCTTGTGTACACTGAACTATGCTTTGGTTTAGTTCTTAGTCTCCAGGGACAATTATTAGGGCTCTTCTGGGTATAGGAATTTGTACACGAAGATAGTGTATGATCAATAAAGGATCTACCCCTTCCAGTGAAGGAAGCGAATGTTCAAGGCTGATCCACTTATGCTAGTTCAGGAATCTCTGGCCAGAGTGAATGAAATTAGAAAGGAGTTTCTAATTTGCATAGAACTACGCATAGTAAATGGTAAGCAAGTGATTGAATTAGATAGGCTTGACACGAGATCCATGCCTTGTATTTAATCGGAACATTGTAGGGTAGAAGGAGTTTATTGTACGGTAACTATTCACTGAATAGGTTCTTGATATTCTAAGCAGTGAATTCATATTATCCGGATAGTCGCGATATGCTGAGAAGTATCCCTCACGATGTAGAATAAATGTGATTAATTAATTAATCATATTTAATAAATTAGAGAATTTATATAAATAATGATAAAATAGTTTTATTATTATTTATTTCTACTACCGGCTTAATATTGAACCTACAGGGTCACACCATAAAAAGAGAATGATTTAATGGTGGATGAATTAATTAATAATGGCTAAATAATTATTCATTTGTGAAATAAATAATTAATTCGCAAATTTAATAATTGATTAAATGAGATTTAATTGATTATAAATTAATTAAGAAAAGTTCTTAATATTATTAATTAAAGGATTTAATTTTTGGAAATTAAATCAAGAGAGAGAATTATTTCTAAAGTGTTTAGAAAAAGGATTAATGATTAAAAGGTGTTTTAATTATTAATGAGAATAATAAATGGGATAATAATAATAATAATATTTATGGGAAAATTTCAGCTGAAAATTTTGCCTATAAATACACTATTATAGACCCTAATTTTATTCCAACCTCGAAACCCGAAAACCCAAAAAGTTTGGAAAACCCAATTCTCTCCACCTCCTTCCTCCTCCTTAATATCGTTTTCTTGGTGGATACCCGTGGAATGCTTCACACTTGAGGAACAACTGCTATGGATCTCTGATCGTTGTCTCCGAATTATTTTAAAAGGTTAGATTCGTTCCCTCAAATTTTTATTCACGATTTATATGCTTTTATTTAGATTTTATATGTGTAAAAGTATTTTACCATGCCCCGCTGCGATTAAAATCCAACATGCTGGTCTTTCCCAATTGGATACCGCCTCTATCTTGGCAGGGTCAACTAAAACTCCTTTGCTACTCACCACATGTCCTAAAAATTGAACTTCTCTCAACCAAAATTCGCACTTCGAAAATTTGGCCTACAACAATTTCTCATTCCTTGAGATTTTTAAGACTATCCTCAAATGTTCTGCATGTTCTTGCTCTGTCTTTGAGTAGATCAGAATATCATCTATAAAAACTATCACACATATGTCCAGGTACTTTTTGAACACTCTGTTCATCAAATCCATAAAGGCTGCGGGTGCATTGGTTAATCCAAACGACATGACTAAGAACTCATAGTGTCCATACCTAGTGCGAAAAGCAGTCTTTGGTATATCCTCCGGTTTGATTTTCAACTGGTGGTATCCTGTTCTTAAATCTATTTTGGAAAAATGTACAGCTTCTTTGAGTTGGTCAAATAGGTCGTCAATTCTGGGAAGAGGGTACCTATTCTTTATAGTCAGCTTATTCAGCTCTCGATAGTCTATACATAATCTCATGCTGCCGTCCTTTTTCTTTACGAATAGTACTGGTGCTCCCCATGGTGACACACTGGGCCTTATCATTCCGTTATCTAATAATTCTTGTAGTTGAGAAGCTAGTTCTTTCATCTCAACTGGGGCTAACCTATATGGGGCCTTGGATACTGGTGCCGTCCCTGGTGCTAACTCTATAGCGAACTCTATTTCTCTGTCAGGTGGCAATCCTGGTAAGTTTTCTGGAAATACATCCTCGAATTCGTTTACTATGGGTATGTTCTGTATATTGGGGAGCCTCCTTCTGGGTATCTATCACATAAGCCAAATAGGCCTCGTTACCTTTCCTCAACAATCTTTTTGCGTGAAGCATGGTCAAAAATTTCTGGTTTTGTCGTTGACCTTTAAACACTACATCTTTATCATTCTGCACTCTTATCTTAACTTTTTTCTGTTCACAATCTATTTGCGCTCCGTTACTGGATAACCAATCCATTCCTAAGATCACATCAAATTCTCCTAGCGCGAATGGTAGTAAGTCGACCTCGAAGATCTTCTCTTCTAATTTCAGCTTGCACTTAGGATATATTTGATTTACAAGGATTATTTCTTTGTTTGCTATTTCCACTCGTAATACCTCACGTAAGGGTATGGCATTAAGTTTTAACTTGCTAGCAAAATCTTGAGATATAAAAGACTTGGTTGCTCCAGAATCAAATAGGACATTTGCATGTTCGGAATTTAACAAAAGGGTACCTGCTATCACTTCAGTGTTTCGAACAACATCCTGAACAGTCATGTTGAAGGTCCTAGCGGCTAGAGGTCGGTTAGATGCAGCTCTACTCATTCCTGAGGCTGGGGGCTTCAACGTTGGGCAATCCCACTTCATGTGTCCTACCTTCCCACATTGGAAACACGTTACTTTGGGCCGGGTGCAACTGTTAGCAAGGTGCCCGATTTGGTCACACATGTAACATCTCAGAGGGGCTCTTGTCTGGTTACACACTCCAAGGTGCCTCTTCTTACAGGTTTGACATTCCGGTATTGGGGCATGTGGTTGGCTATGAAATGTTGCCCTAGATTGTCCGCCGCCCTGGCCAACGCTCTCACTTGGGGCCTTTCTGAATCCGGGGCCCCTTGCAGGTTGGGACACCGCTCCCCTGACGAACCTACTTGGAAGGCTCCTGCTTCCGGTTCCTATTCTTTGGCTTCCTATCTTCCTCTTCCTATTCTCCTTTTCTTTCACAGTCTGCTCACTACCAGCTTCAACAATCGAGGCTTTCTGTACTAAGGTGGTATAGTCTGTCAGCTCTAACACTGCTACTCGGTTCTGTATCCATTATTTCAGACCAAGCTGGAACCTTCGCGCTTTCTTTTCTTCGGTATTCACAAACTCAGGCACAAATCTAGACAACTCAGTAAATTTGGCCTCATATTCTGCCACGGTCATCTTATCCTGTTTTAACTCCAGAAACCTAATCTCCATCTGGGTTTCCATAAACCTAGGGAAGTACTTGTCTAAGAACAGTCGGGTAAATCTATCCCATGGGATCACAGCATCAGTTTCTAGATTTCGTTTGGACTCCCACCAATAGTTAGCTTCTCCTTTCAGCATGTAAGAAACGAAAATGGTCTTATGGCGTTCCTCAACTCCTAGTATCTCGAAGGACTTTTGTATCTCTTTGAGCCAGGACCGTGCTTCAACGGGGTCAGCAGATCCTAGAAACTCTGGGGGTTTGAGGGACTTGAAGGCTCTAAAGACAGTAGCTGGAGTCTGTTGGGCAGCAGGGGGCTTTGGTGGAATAGGCTGTTGGTTCAGATTTGCTCTCAGCAGTTCCATAAATTCATTTACGGGGTTCCCTCCCTGATGGGTATCCTCAGCCTCTTCTTCTACATATTCTTCCTCATCATATTCATTATAGTCTATGTCTTCTTCACTTTCCTCATTTACTACTGGGTCACCTCGTTGTTGGTTAACAGACTCTGCGGGCTGTGCCCTGGTTCCTCTTCTACTGGGTGGCATTATTCTGATAAGGAAAATTGGTCACATGATTATAACAGTTAGGCTATTTTATTCATATATAAGCATGTCATTTATTACTTAACAGGTTTTATAAAGTGCATTAATATAGACATCAGTTCTTTAATAACTGCTTAGATATATATTCATAAGATCTCCCAGTTATATCCTGGGGATAGAACAACTAGCCGAGTTCATACATGCCTGGTTACAATCTATCACTGCTAGTTCTAAATACTGAAATGAAAATACATAAGCCGTGTACCCCGAAAGGCTAGAAACACTATCTACTACTAGCAATCCTATCAAAATTGGTGACAAGTCACTCAGCCTTCTTCAAGGTCTACATCTAGTCACTGATCTCTCAGTCACTATCACTGCGAGTGAGGTCACGCACCCTCCTCATCGCTCCTGCAATCATCATCTCTGCATCGACTACCGGGATGTATCCTCCCACTGATGTCATCCTCATCTGAAACCTGGTACGGAGCTCGATCCCATCGATCTCTCTACGGGCTATGGCTGGGGAAGCAGCTCTGAAATCTCCGGGGTATCCTAGTCAGGGTGGCTCTCTCAGCTGTTAGTGCCTGGCGTAACTCAGCAATGTGGGCAGATGCCGCTGTGATCTCAGCGTTAAGCTGACTCACTACCTAGTCGTGTACGGCTACATGCATGGTCGCCGGTGGTGGTAGAGGTGAGTCTGGGTCGCTAGAGGATATGTCATGGACCTCATGGAACTGTGCGCGTATCGCCTCCTCATCATCGTCATCAATATAGGACATAGGGCTCTGGATCCCTGGGGGTGGTGTAGAAGAGCGAATAGCCTGGTGTGGGTACATCTCTACATCTCTCCATACTACGCCATTACCTACGGGGATATGAAGCTCAGTCTCCTCCTCTAGGACATCCTCAGTAGGGTCATCGTCTGAATCATCAATGGGTGGGCTCTCTGGCTCGGGTAATAGGGTTATGCTCAGGAATCATGACATCATCAACAGGGTCAACCTCCCTCCTAGGCTCCACTGGTACCTGACACAATAGGCAAGGTGTTACTAACTTAGAGTTGGAATTCCCTTGAGGGTAAAACAGTCAAGACTACCCGTGTAGCCCGACGACGAACTCGACTTGAGCTCTAATTGATCGTTTTATTATTCTTAGGTCTACATATTTTATATCCTATCGTTTCCAAGATTTGATAACCTAAGGCTCTGATACCATTTATGTGGCGCCCAAAACCCGGGGTCAGGAGTCTCGGAAGCCACGCTATCTAAACTTACACAACTCACACTACGATATGTAAATACTCACGCTTCACGACCCCACACTTAAAACACACACACTACAGGTTATTATCTTGGAAACAAACCATCATTACTAGAGAAATTTTATTACAACCCAAATGTAATTAGTCTTACCGGGGGTGACCTTTAAGTAAGGTTAATCCGTCGGCCGAATATACGTTTCTTATTTCTTATTTTACATAAACCATACTTAGCCGAACTATAAACAACTGAAAACTAATCCAGCTTATTCCGACTACCTGAGGTACTGCACCAAATAATCTACGGAATAGCTGGCCATTTTCTACCCGTTTCCTGGCTGTGGTTCTCATGGCAGGCATCTTGATTCACTGTTGTGTTGTGTCAATTTAAGAAAACAAGTGTGAGCTAAGATGCTCAGCATAATATTGTACAGTATGAAAATGACTGTATAATAACATCATATATTATATATATGTTTTATTTAAAAGTAGATTTCTTGGTGTCCCACACCTTCTTATGAAAACAATTCTTTTAAGGGGGTTTTATAACCTGCGAATACCTTAATAGTAATCCCAGCACCTAGACTTGGGTTACGGTATTGCATATCAATTCCAATTGGAAGATTTTGGACATCTCACAGGAGCCACCGCATACGATGATCAGTCGTCCTACGAAAAGTAACCTTCTTTACTAGTAAAAGGACGAATACCGTCATCTCTCGGGTATCACCCTGGCCGCATTCGGGCTACGTGTCCCATTTTCGGGCATACACATACTTCACAAGTTCCTGAGTACACAAAGTACCTTCGCCTGCGGTACCTTTGGTAGCCCATCTAGCACACATAGTACCAGAGTCTACCCCTCCATTGTCCTTCAACAGAATTCTATCAATCTCGGGAACTTGAACCACATCGAAGTTCCCCAAGCGTTTTGCTTGTTGATAGAGATAGTTTATCTTTTTAAAATATAAGTGTATATATATGTGTATACGTACTTCCGAGAATTTCGGAGGAAGTACTAGGGATGTGTGTTGACCGTTGTTAACAGATAATTAATAAGGGGAAAAATTTCTTCTTGAAACTATATTTAATATAATAATAAGTCGGGATAATATTCACCGACGATCTGAAATTATTCGAATGATACTTCTAAATCAAAAGGTATATCAGGATCTATGATCTTTAAATCAATAACAATCTTTAAATAAATAATCATTAATTAAATAGTAGTCTATAAATAATTAAATGATAATTGATATTAATCATACCTCGAATGAGTTATTGTTTCAAAAGATTAATTTAAATAGTATTCCTCAACTAGTTTGTGTTTACATAATTAATAATCTATAATGATTAATCGGGTTTGAAATAAATAAACGTTGAAGTATACTACTCCTATAATAAAGGAATACGTATATAATATTTAATATCTGAATCAATAAAATATATTTGAGGGAATATGCTCATTGGGAAATCATTTTAAAAGTTCTAGGTGTTTTAATGTTTCGTAAGTGGACGATGAGTCCCTTTAAAATGTACCACTATGGACGTATAACCGTCCTATAATATCTCCGGAACGATTCCCGGGTTTTATCTTAATCCTCGACCGACCCTCGGTCTTATACAATACATCACGCTTAAAGCGAAATAATCATTTCACGATATATACTTATCGTACAACATCGCTATATTATGCGAAAATTCAACAACTACGTATCATGGCAAACATGGTATTTATGCGATGATAGTAAAACAATCCTTTCACAACACAACAGTAAAATGGAGTTGGGTTTGTAAACTTGCCTAGGTATCTCGAGGTGGAGGATGCTCTAGATTCCGCTCGGAAATCTATAACCATAAACTCATTTCATTTCGTTAGGTTTCTTCCTAATTCACGGTAACTCGCACTCATGCGCTACTCATTATACACCCTCTCAACTCATACTACCCTTAACATTTCTTTTAAGTCATAAACACTTCATGGTCACTTCATTTTCCTAAGTATCTTGAGTTCATTCTCATTATCGTTGTCGGCTCCGCTTAAGGATTCTTTACGGTTTCTACTCGCGCGGTCTCGGCTCCGACATTTTTATAAAATTGAGAAATCTTTATTTTCACTTGAAATTTTAATGACAGTTAGGAAACTCCACATGTTAATCTCTGTAAAAATTTCATGATTTATGAATACTTTAGGTCTATCCTTTATATTTTCAAAGTTCGTGATTCGTAGTAGTTTTTTTTCGCGTAAAACACTTTTACTAAAACGATCATAACTTTTGATCCGTAAATCGGAATTAAGCGATTCAAGTGCCTAAAAGATCCTTATAACATTGTATATCTTAAACAAAGGTTATTTCTCAAGAATATACAGATTACAACTTCGAGACTTTCTGCAGAAACTTAAAGTTACGGTTTGTTGGTTTTAACGAAGTTACGTTTACGATCGGGGTTTCGTTTACGCCTTAACTATTAACACAACCACCAACAATCATCATATCATCATCAACACACAAACTCCTCTCAAGAAAATCATGTTCTTGAGGCAACAACTGAAAGAGATATGTTCTAAGTCCAATCAAGTATGAGGATTTAGGAATAACTTTTATGTAATCTGTTTTGATTTCATTGATATTAATAAAAGACTTGTTTTGTTTTTATTACGGGCTCTATCTATTTAAGTGTTTAAATAAGATATACCATAGTTTAGAGTAAAGCTTTTTATGGATTATGATGAGATCATAATAGTGAGACCTAAAAGATGATAACTCTAAACTTAAATAGTTCCCGGTCATAGGATTACTAACTGGTAATTAATAATCCGCAAAGATCGGTACATACTATGCTTGCTTCATTATGAAGGATGTCTGTTCTCATAGATATTTGTGTGGTGACACTATAGCTAGTATGTAGGTGCTTATTATAGAATAAGTTCACTGAACATGACTCGCACAGCTGAACAACTGATGGAGTTCACTCACGTGTCAGTAGTTGTTCACATAGTGATAGTTGTACAAGTATCCTTAGACTTGAGGTCATCATAGTCATCTTGTGTACACTGAACTATGCTTTGGTTTAGTTCTTAGTCTCCAGGGACAATTATTAGGGCTCTACTGGGTATAGGAATTTGTACACGAAGATAGCGTATGATCAATAAAGGATCTACCCCTTCCAGTGAAGGAAGAAAATGTTCAAAGCTGATCCACTTATGCTAGTTCAGGAATCTCTGGCTAGAGTGAATGAAATTAGAAAGGAGTTTCTAATTTACATAGAACTGAGCATAGTGAATGGGAAAGCAAATGATTAAATTAGATAGGCTTGACACAAGATCCATGCCTTGTATTTAATCAGGACATTGGAGGGTAGAAGGAATTGATTTTACTGTAACTATTCACTGACAGGTTCTTGGTATTCTAAGCAGTGAATTCATATTATCCGGATAGTCGCGATATGTTGAGAAGCATCACTCACGATGTAGAATAAATATAATTAATCAGTTAATTATATTTAGTGAATTTTAATATTCATATAAATAATTAATAAAAGTTTATTATTATTTATTTCTACTACCGGCATAATATTGAACATACAGGGTCACACCATAAAAGAATATTTTCTTTGATGAAATAATGAGAGAGAATTATTTTTCTAAATAGTTAAGAAAAAGAAATAATGATTAAAATAGTTTTAATTATTATTAAAGCATTTTATAAAGATAAAATGTAGGGGTTAATATATATAAAGATATATTATAAAACCTTAGGAGAGTCCTATAAATAGAATGAGATGGATGGCTCATGACACACAATTTTTGCTTTTGTGAAAACCCTAGCCTCCATCTTCTTCCTCTCTCTCTCCCCCCAAAACTCCATTTTTATAAAAGCTTAGTTTTATAAAAAGGTTCATCGAAGAGGATCGTTCTTGGTGGATACCGGTAGAGTGCTTCATACACTGAGGAGCAACTGCTAGCACTCCAATTTTATAAAGCTTCGATTCACGAGGTATGGTTTCGATTCCTCAGTTTTTCCCTTTTATACGTTTTTCTATATGTGTGGTATATGGTTTTTACGGAATAAATGTTATTTCGCGCTTCAGCTCATCCGTAAATTCCTTCATTGGCATTAGAGTCAGGTTCTGCATATAGAGATTCATATAAAAAATTTCAGATTTTTTAATGCATGTATGGATTTGTTATGATTTTTGCAAGTTTATTTGGATTTAATTATGAATTAATTCGAAATAATTTTTGCATGAGATTTTGACTACTGATCTGGGTTTTAAAAGTGTTGTAGATCATCTAGGTATTTTTTTCATAATTTTGTGATGTGTAGATTATTTGTTATGAATTTTTTAAAAATTATTTTAATTAAAATTCATGAAATAATTATGCATGTGAATAATTATGAAGAAAAACAAAAAAAACAAAAAAAAACAAAAAAAAAACCTGCTGTTGTCAACGGTCGGCCAGGTGCGGGCGCGTGAGACGCACGCGCGGGGTGTGTTGCGCATTCCGTGAATGCGTTACACACTGTTGCACATTTACGGAATGCGTTACACGCGTAAATGGCTCAACAGTGTTGTAACGCATTACGACATGCGTTATAGCCCGTACGTCCACATTAAATTTGATTTTTTGGGAGTTTCGTAACTCCGTTTTGGGGGTGCAATATATCGTTGGATTCATTTTTCCGAGACGGATCTAATGGATTGGTCAAATATTTTTTATATAAAAGTTTTGAACTGTTTATATTCCCGAAAGTGTTTTAAAGCATGTTTTAATTGTTTTAATTGCTTTTAAATGCTATAATAAATTTATACATCATTATATCAATGTGTGATATGATATTACTTGCATGATTACTTGTTTATTTATTTTTATATATGAGATATATGCCTGTGTTTACCATACGGTGATAGATTTAGGTGAACTTAAATCAATATAAGGCGTGCTCTAGAAAATCTAGAATAGGAATCATTTCTTGCCTTAACAATAATATTATGAATACAATCATGAGATTCTTGTGTTTATGAAACACGTAATTAAATATGAATTTTCAATTTTGAGAGAAAGGATGATTCTGTCAACAACAGATTTCTATCTGTAAGAAAGGGTTATTAAGTGACGCCTCTTGACAATGCTCCACCCGATCTGGGAATCATCTGATTATTGATTATTGATTTGAAATATTTAATTTAAAAGGAAGAATCTCTTTATAATATGATTATGATTGTAACGTAATATAATCCCTCTAAAATTAAATAATATCAAGTAGTAATTGGCCAATGATACAACGGGCTTGTGTCGGTCATAGCCTTCCAACATGATAGAAAAGTAGTTCTTATTTTTGAATCATTGTCGGTTCTTGCTACAGCCGAGGGCTTTGATTTCGAAATAAGAAATACTTGTCTATTACATAGAGATGTGTACTTTGAATAAGAATCTAAAGGTAGGTACGTGCTACAGCCGTGGGCCGTTGGAGACTGATTCATTTGTACGGAATGTTGGGTTAGACTTGACTTAGAATATTAAGTTTGTCATGCCACAGCCGTGACTCAAGTATTCAAGAGGCTAAAGTTTGATTAGGGAATAACATAAGATGTAATTGACAAGAGTTGTCTGCCTATTGAACATTACATGGCGGTTCGTGCCACAGCCGAGGTTGTGTGATGAAATGTAGGATCCCTATTCCCACTAGCATTATGAATGCTTATTTTTCACGTAGGGGGTTGAATAAATTAGATAAACTAGTGGGAGCCACTTATGAATAAAGACCCGATTCATATAGTGTTTTGAAATGAAATTGAATATTTGCTAAGTGTTGTTATGTGTTTATCATTTACAGATTTACTATATTCGTTATGTCTTCTACACTATCACTCCGGAGTATACTAGATACTCACAAGTTGACTGGTCCTAATTTTGCTGACTGGCTTCGAAACTTGAGAATTATTCTCAGGGTGGAGAAGCTGGAATATGTGCTTGACTCACCTAAGCCTACTGAACCTGCTAACGATTCACATAATGATGAACATGTTGTGTATCATAAGTGGATAGATGATGCAAATATTGCTCAATGCATCATGCTAGCTTCCATGAACATTGAGCTACAGAAGCAGCATGAGCATATGGATGCTCACACTATCCTTATGCATCTACAAGAGTTGTATGATGTGGCAGGGAGGACAGCTCGATATGAGATATCGAAGGAGCTGTTCGGTTGTACGATGTCTGAGGGATCATCCGTGAATGACCATGTACTTAAGATGATCAATTTGATTGAACGTCTTGGACAACTTGGTTTTGCCATGGATGGGGAGCTGAGCCAAGACTTGGTCTTGCAATCACTTCCGGGTTCGTTTTCGCAGTTTGTTGTGAACTTTCACATGAATAAGTTGGATGTCAGCCTGGCTGAACTCCACAACATGTTGAAGACTGCGGAATCGAATTTCCCCCCTAATAAGGGCTCTGTTCTTCTAATTGGTGAAGGTTCCAATCCTAAGAAAAGGAAGAGGAACCCTTCCAAAAAGAAGAAAGTAGGTGAAGAAAAGTCGGTTCCACCAAAAGCTGAAGACCCCAAGAGCAAAGTTGTTTGCTTTCACTGTAACAAGGTGGGGAACTGGAAGAGGAACTACAAGGTTTACCTTGCAGAGTTGAAGAAGAAGAAGTGGAGTGAGACTACCGCTTCTGATTCAGGTATGTTCATGATAAAAATGAATATGTCATTAAGTCAAATTTCTACTTGGGTATTAGATACCGCCTGTGGTTCTTACATCTGTAATTCGTTGCAGGGACTAAGGAGAATAGGACTCTTGAGGAAGAGGAGGTGATTCTACTGATGGGAAATGGAGCAAGAGTTGCTGCTAAAGATGTAGGATCATTTCATTTACATATGCCTACAGGAAATACTATTGTTTGAAATAATTGTTATTTTGTTTCCTCGATTGTAAAGAATATTGTTTCTATTCCTATGTTAGATTTGGATGGTTTTTCATTTTTTATTAAGAATAATGAATGTTCTATCCTTAGAGATAATATTCTTTATTGACGTGGTATTTTAAATAATGGTCTGTATGTATGTGACATAATTTACTTCAGATTGAACAAACTAATAAAAGGAAAGGGATGATGAAAATCTCAATTTCTTTTGGCACTACATACTTGGTCATATTAGTGAAAATAGACTGCGCACATTGTATAAGGAAGGGTTACTTGACCCCTTTTGATTTTGAATCATATCCTACATGCGAGTCTTGTCTATTGGGTAAAATGACCAAATCTCCATTTAATGGACATGGAGAGAGGGCTGCAGATTTGCTAGGATTGGTACACACAGATGTATGTGGACTAATGTCTACGCAAGCCATGGGTGGATTTTCATACTTCATTACTTTCATAGATGATTGATCTAGATTCGGATATGTATTTGATGAAACACAAGTCTGATGCCTTTGAAAAGTTCAAAGAGTATAAGTATGAAGTGGAGAAACAAACCAAAAATGGTATTATAACTCCTCAATCAGATCGAGGTGGTAAATACTTGAATGGAGAGTTTCTGTATTATCTCAAAGAAAAGGGTATAGTCTCCCAGTGGACTCCTCCAGATTGGTATCTGAAAGGAGAAATCGAACTTTGTTAGACATGGTTCGGTCCATGATGAGCTATGCGAATCTTCCAGTATTCTTATGGGGTTATGCATTGGAAACCTCAGCATATTTACTGAATAAGGTGCCTTCCAAATCTGTTCCTCAAACTCCATATGAGATATGGAAAGAAAGGAAACTGAGTCTTAAACACGTTAACATTTGGGGATGTCCAGCTTATGTCAAGAAAGTTGACCTAGATAAGCTGGAATCTCGATCCGTAAAATGTAGTTTTGTGGGATATCCTAAAGAGACTTTAGGGTATTACTTTTACACCGATCATCGGGTGTTTGTCTCCAGACATGCTACCTTCTTGGAAAAGGAGTTTATCCTTGAAGGAAACAGTGGGAGAAAAATTGAACTTGATTAAGTTCAAGAAGCACAAACTACTACGGTTCAAGTGGAAACACCTGTTCAGACTGAACAACCTTCTGTGGAACAGCCCATTCGTAGGTCAGGGAGAGTGTCTCGCCAACCTGAGAGGTATTATGGCCTTGTCATTGAGAATGACAATGAGTTGTCAATCATTGATGATGACGACCCTATGACCTATAATGAGGCTATGAGTAGTGTTGACTCAGAGAAATGGCAAAGTGCCATGAAATCCGAAATGGAATCTATGTATACGGTATACAAAAGAAAGATTAGAGCAGATGGCCAGGTGGAGACCTTTAAAGCCAGGCTTGTGGGAAAAGGATTCAAACAAAGGCAATGGATTGACTTTAATGAAACCTTTTACCTGTAGCCCTGTTAAAATCAATTCGGATTTTGCTTGCGATTGCTGCTTACTACGACTATGAGATCTGGAAAATGGCCAGATGGTTTTCTTTCCAAGGGAAATGAAAACCTAGTGTGTAAGCTGCTGCGAACCATATGTGGTTTAAAGCAAGCTTCTCATAGATGGAACATCCGTTTTGATGAGACAATCAAAGAGTTTGGTTTTATCAAAAACGTAGATGAACCATGTGTCTACAAAAGGGTTAGTGGGAGCGCGGTAACATTTCTTGTATTATATTGAAAGAGAGTTGACACACATAACAACATAGCAGACCCACTCACAAAGCCACTTTCTGAAAGTCACTTTGATCGTCATAAAGACAAGATGGGTATTAGATACCAGAGTGATTGGCTTTAGTACAAGTGGGAGATTGAAAGAGATATGTCCTAAGTCCAATCAAGTATGAGGATTTAGGAATAACTTTTATGTAATCTGTTTTGATTTCATTGATATTAATAAAAGACTTGTTTTGTTTTTATTACGGGCTCTATCTATTTAAGTGTTTAAATAAGATATATCATAGTTTAGAGTAAAGCTTTTTATGGATTATGATGAGATCATAATAGTGAGACCTAAAAGATGATAACTCTAAACTTAAATAGTTCCTGGTCATAGGATTACTAACTGGTAATTAATAATCCGCAAAGATCGTTACATACTATGCTTGCTTCATTATGAAGGATGTCTGTTCTCATAGATATTTGTGTGGTGAAACTATAGCTAGTATGTAGGTGCTTATTATAGAATAAGTTCACTGAACATGACTCGCACAGCTGAACAACTGATGGAGTTCACTCACGTGTCAGCAATTGTTCACATAGTGATAGTTGTATAAGTATCCTTAGACTTGAGGTCATCATAGTCATCTTGTGTACACTGAACTATGCTTTGGTTTAGTTCTTAGTCTCCAGGGACAATTATTAGGGCTCTACTGGGTATAGGAATTTGTACACGAAGATAGTGTATGATCAATAAAGGATCTACCCCTTCCAGTGAAGGAAGAAAATGTTCAAAGCTGATCCACTTATGCTAGTTCAGGAATCTCTGGCCAGAGTGAATGAAATTAGAAAGGAGTTTCTAATTTACATAGAACTGAGCATAGTGAATGGGAAAGCAAATGATTAAATTAGATAGGCTTGACATAAGATTCATGTCTTGTATTTAATCAGGACATTGGAGGGTAGAAGGAATTGATTGTACGGTAACTATTCACTAAAAGGTTCTTGGTATTCTAAGCAGTGAATACATATTATCCGGATAGTCGTGATATGTTGAGAAGCATCACTCACGATGTAGAATAAATATAATTAATCAGTTAATTATATTTAGTGAATTTTAATATTCATATAAATAATTAATAAAAGTTTATTATTATTTAGTTCTACTACCGGCATAATATTGAACCTACAGGGTCACACCATTAAAGAATATTTTCTTTGATGAAATAATGAGAGAGAGAATTATTTTTCTAAATAGTTAAGAAAAAAAAATAAGGATTAAAATAGTTTTAATTATTATTAAAGCATTTTATGAAGATAAAATGTGGGGGCTAATATATATAAAGATATATTATAAAACCCTAGGAGAGTCCTATAAATAGAATGAGATGGATGACTTATGACACACAATTTTTGGTTTTGTGAAAACCCTAGCCTCCATCTTCTTCCTCTCTCTCTCTCCCCCCAAAACTCCATTTTTATAAAAGCTAAGTTTTATAAAAAGGTTCATCGAAGAGGATCGTTCTTGGTGGATACCGGTAGAGTGCTTCACACACTGAGGAGCAACTACTAGCACTCCAATTTTATAAAGCTTCGATTCACGAGGTATGGTTTCGATTCCTCAGTTTTTCCCTTTTATACAATTTTCTATATGTGTGGTATATGGTTTTTACGGAATGAATGTTATTTCGCGCTTCCGCTCATCCGTAAATTCCTTCAACAACAACTAACCTTAAATCTATTCAACTTAATCATCAAGATTTCATCAACAACACTTAGTAAGCTAGGTTTACTAACACCCACTAAATGGATCTTAAACATGAACCTTAAATAAAGTTAGGCCAGAGATTTTTACCTTTATTGAAAGCTTGAGATGTGTTCTTGAGGATGGTGGAGGCTTGGAAGTGCTTGGTATGATTTTTGGAACCTAAAACCACCATTAAAATCAAGAAACCAAAGAGAGGTTACTATTCACACTATTCACTAGTGAGTGTCTTGAATTTATTCCACCCATCAAACCTTGATAAAAAGAGATGAAAGATTTTTCTTACCTTAGTTTAGTTGCTAGGAGGCTTGGGAAATAATTGTGTGATTTTACAAGAACTAGAGCTTGGAGTTTTGAATTGCAATTCCCTTTTTTCTTCAAAATAGCCGAATGGAGCTAAATGAGGGGGGGTATTTATAGCACTTGGTTGCTTCTCTTGGATGATTTCTAGGTTGCTTCTTGGAAGGTGACTTGATATCTTTGCAAGTTGATCTTTATTCTTCCTAGGATAGCTTAGGTTTATTCCTTGTCTCCAAATTCATGGACAAATCTTTGTAGCTTGCTAGCTTACAAGCTAAACTACAAGGTTAGCTCCTAAGCACACAATTTGCTAGCTAGCTTGGTCATCCTAGGGTTAGCTCACTATTTGATGAAGTAACCATGGTTACTAACCATGGTTTAGTTAGTGCGTTACGTTTAATTAATCGTTTACGCGTTCGCTCGGTTACTTAAATGTTCTCCGCAATACTTATTCGTAAATGGTTCGCAATGTAATTCTTTTCATTTCTAGTCCTTATATTTTTATTTATCCTAATTGAATATAAATCCGTAGGATTTTAATCTCGTAATTATATTGTGATTCTCGTAGTCCTTGATAGGTCGTAATTACGGTCATTTTTCAAAGTTCGTTTTCTTCGAAAACTAATAGCGTTTACATACACTTATTTGGTACGTATAGTTGTAATATTGATTCCGAAACTCATTTTCTTATGCACTATATAGTGTGAGCTGAAAAGTTTTTCTCGTCTGTCAGGGTTACTATTCATTAAACATTTTACAGGGTCTCAAAAATTCGAGTTATTACAATAAACTAAAATCAAGGATAAATAGTTATATATGTTAGTTCAAGTTTAAAAGATTTGCGTAAAGTAAGTTTGTATTTGCAGTAAAACTCTTTTTGTGATTGCTTAAAATGAAACTATATTTTTTTCAAATGTCATAGTATGATTTAATCAAGGTCTAAAATCACAAAATTACATGCAATTGAACTTATTTAAGGCCTACAAAGTTCGATATATATACTTGATAATTCTTTAAATTGGAAAGTTATGCATGGAAAAACTCGTATCACAAGACTAGTTTAAAAGGTATAAGTAAGTAAATGTTTTCTTATAAAAAGAAGTTATATCTTTAAACTGTAATTAACATATTTTAGCAGAGTCTTAAAATCCGAAATTGTGCATGCAACAAGGCCAAATACAACGTGCATAAATGAATTACACTTAACATGTTTTCTTACTATAAGGACTATAAAACTATCATTGTTTGCTTAAGGTAAATTCAGATTGTAAACTATGCCATGATATTTTTCTTATCTAAACAATCTTTTTCTTACACATTGCTTTTGACCATAACAGATATATTCTTAATCAAGCTATGTATACTTAACCAAAAAATTCCCATGCTTAATCAGAAATTAGACTGCATGAATGAAACTGAAAACCAATAAGAAACTACTTGCACTTCTTCACATATTCCATGTCTTAACATGATCATATAGTTTCTAAATTGGGATTCACCTACCTTTTGTTATCTTCCAAATAAAAGGGGAAGAGAATTTAAAGTGTTTTATTGTAAACTAAAGGGAAATAAAAAAAATGGGGAAAAGAGTACTTAAACAAATTTAGACCCCTCAATTTTTCAAATGCCTAATTTTTCTAGATAATCACTATGCTTCAATATTTTTGAAATATCTAACAAGGTTTTGCAGGATTTATCCTAAGAGAGGAATCAAGTTGAGTCCCATAAACTATATGTGCAAAAATATTTTAAAACTCATGCATACACCAAGGGGAAGCACACACTTGAAAATTTTAAATTTTATGTTTGTTTGGCAAATACCAAAAAGGGGAAGATTGAAAGGATATCTTCGATATATTATTTATTTTGGTATTTTTACGATTAAACATAAAATTTAAGTACACTTAGATCCTCTCCATTAGGACATGATTTTAATTGATCCACATCAAAGTCAAATAGTCAAATCAGCTAAATTATTTTCAAGACTATTTATAAAAGAGATATTCCATTATTCTAAAAACATAAAAATTATATTTTATGGAATATATCTCTAAGGCAATTTGATCAAATAAGAAATATCAAGTTATGATATTTTTTAGATCACAGTTGCAACATCAAAAAGGCAACAAGCTCGAATAAGGAATATATCAGAAATATTCTTTAGAGATCTCGTGCTAAATCAAATATGTTTTACTCTTAGCTCCTAAATATATTTTACATCCTTCAAAAGAGTTTTTATTCAAAGTTTATTAATATTCATGGTTGAAGTATTAATATCCATTCTTACACCCATTCTGTGTGTTCGTAAAGTAATTTTCTCTCGTTTCGTAAAATCAGCATTTCTCGGAGAAAATTATTCAAAAATACTCAAAAATATTTCCCACCACTCAAATACATTTTATATATTAGGAAATATATTTTAAGTATCTATAAAAGTCAAAACTTTGGTCAAAATATCCATTTCTTTCATTCCAAGACTAATAGTATTTTTATTCAGAAGTAAAGGCTGACAGAACCGCTTTAAATTTAAATAAATACTTCCACATACTAGAATGACTTGAAATTTGGTATGGATCACTTAAATGGTATTTTATATGTATGGTAAAAATTTCGTAGCGTTTCGAGAATTTTTGTCCGGGCACGAATTTCGAGGCAGTTGATCCCACAGTTGACCTCGTTTGACCTAGCTTCCGTTGACCATTATTGACCAAACTTTTCAGGACATAATTTTATAATATTTAGGTAACTATCATATTTTTTATGATATTTATTTAAGAGTTTTTGGGATGGTCATAATTAATGGTGCTTAATACTTAATTAAAGTAATTAAAGAATGATTAAAAGAAAAGGAAAATATATATTTAATATATATATCAGCTGAGATTTGAATGAATACTAGCTTGTGCTTCCTTCCCACTTTCAAAGAAACACAACCTATTTGCCATGTCATCAATCCATGTGATACACTCCATCCACCATCCATTCCTTCTCAAATCTCAACCATTCATTCCACCCAACTTCCTCTATAAATAAACCATCGCCCCAACCCATTTTTATTAATCTAAAGAGCCAATTACTTTCTGGGAATTTTTCAAGAAGTGCCTCTCTTCATCTCTTTCAAATTCTATACACACACTTCTTCTCAAAAACATTCTCTCTCTTAAATATATACACATATACTTAAGGTTTTTGATATCCAAGCTTAGCTTCACCCAACCAAACTTGTTCCCACCAAGTGAGCTCATCCACCACCACTTTTCGGCCTCCCGAAGGGCTACCCAAGTTCGTCCATAGTGCCAAAATCCGGCCGAACCTCCGGCGAACTTTTCCGACCTTTTTCCAAAAGTGGTGAGTTTTTAACTTCTTCTTTGGTTTTCTTCATTTTGAGCTTTTTACTTAATTTCTCTACTTCATCTCAAGCTCTAATACAATACTCTTATAAAGAAGG
This sequence comes from Apium graveolens, assembly GCF_009905375.1. Taxonomy (NCBI): domain Eukaryota; kingdom Viridiplantae; phylum Streptophyta; class Magnoliopsida; order Apiales; family Apiaceae; genus Apium; species Apium graveolens. Next base: position 231,601,598 of record NC_133649.1, on the reverse strand, counting down.
TTCTCTAAGAAGAGAGAACGAAGATTTGAACTCGAAATTCGAATAAGTACTTGATCTTCAAACCGAAGCTCTAAACGAAGATGATCTATAATATACAAGTACTTAAATCTCTAAATAACTCCTCACGAGTGGGATTTCATAAATCTCTAAATAACTCCTCATGAGTGAGATTTCATATTTGACATCGCGAGTTGGCCAATTACTTGCATTTTATTTATCTCGACCTTGACCAACATATTTCGTGAATATAGTATAATTACGAAAGGTATCGTTTTATAATCTCGCTTACATCTCTAGTATTCCGAGAGATTATAAATCGATCAATAGTGATCTTTGTAATTTTTTCAAATATAAGAGACGGATTAAATCACACGAGTTGGCCAATTATTCGCACTTCTGTTGTTTGGATCTTGGCCAACGCATAGTTCGCGTATATAGTCCAATTACGAAAGATATCGTATAATCCCCTTCTAGCACCTTAGTGTTTCGTGGGGTTTTTATTTGATATATATAAACTTCGTAATCATCCGTCTAAGCTTCAAAGGTAAATTTAATCACACGAGTTGACCAATTACTTTGCATTTCATTTATCTCGATCTTGGTCAACGCATAGTTCGTGTATATAGTATCATTACGAAAGGTATCACTTATAACCCCTTCTAGCATCTTCAATGTTCCGGGGGATTACAAGTCGATCAATAGTAAACTTCGTAATCATCCACCTAAACTTCAAAAGCACAAATTCAAAGCCAATTACTTTCACTTCTATTATCTGGACCTTGGCTAAGAATCATAGAACCTATAAAGTTTCTTGAAGTTAAAAGTATACTTTGACCACATAATCGCCAAATCATAAGTATACTAAATCCATAAGCCTAAGAGCTTAAAAGGATGGGTACAATTCCGAGATTGTAACCAAAGTATTCTTCGATCCATAAATACATAATCGAAAGAAGAAGAATACAAAAGAAGTCATAAGTCATAGTGCTTATACATATATACAAGACTTCTTATTACTTCGATAAACATATATTTTACAAAGACGGAGTAATCATAAGTATACTTGACATATAAATATATATTCCGAGTTAAGTATACGTATTGAGCTTGAAGATCAAAGAAGTCATAATCCATATTGATTATACATATAAAGGACTTCTTATATTACTCCGATTAACATATAATCCATAGAGACGGAGTAATCAAAAGTATACTTGATATAACATTTTATATCTCAAGTCAAGTATACATATAGAGTATTAATATTCTTATTTGAATATTATACTATCTTTTGGGCTAGTACCGTAACATACTAGTTCAACACATATTTTCTCTATACTTTGTTTTTTGTGGATTGTCTTATTAGTTTCGCAGTGAGGTAAGGTGACGTGAGGTGATCTTCGTTCTAAGACCCAAGTCTCATACGCACTAGCGGGGAGTTAGTCATATTTGCACCGTAAAGAAGAGGAAAGACCCAAGACTGGATATTGAGATCCGAGACCGGTGAAAGCTAAGGAAGCCAAGTCCACACAAGGGATCTACATCAACTTTGAAGAGATAGTGGGGAGTTATTGTCTAAGATAAGTTGTGTAGGAATTGCATTTATTTTGAGGTGGTGAGCCTTGTGTTACGCACCAAGATAAATATTTGTAAGGGTGTAAAGGCTTCTCCGTCTACTAAAGGAACGAGTTTATATTAAGGGAAAATTCCGAGTCCGGGAGAGGAGCTCGGGGACTAGAGTAGGGGTGAGCAGATCTATTAGAGGTTGCGCCATCGCGAACCAGGATAAAATCGCCGTGTGGTATTTTATTTCCTTGCACTTTATTTTCCGCACATATAAACTGCATAACCACTCGGTAAAGTATTAAAAATGGATAAAATTATTTTAAAACGTCATAATAAATTTTAAATTCGTAATTAAGCTATTCAACCCCTTTTAGCTTAACATAACCCTCATACGGGACCTAACACTTCTCAAAGGTCTTTCTCACCATAGAATAACATTCTCATATCTTAAATCTTGTTTTACAGTAGAAAATTTGAACCCCAAATCATGAACTTGACCTCCAGCGGATTTAGTTGATGTATCGTATCACAAAGTTATAGGAACTTGATCTTGCAGTAATCTTGGATGGCTTAGTAAGTGGAGAGACAATATGATCTAAAATGCATGTGATTTTGCCTATTTGTATTCGATTACTATCTTCACTATTCCTAACTATTTTATTAAGAAGTGACAGTGCACCATCTCAGGAATTTCTCCATTTGTAAAAAGTGAGTTTCATATGGGCTCTTTGTGTCTTTGGGTCCTCTACCCCCCACAAAAATGCAGATAACGTTTATAAATGTGCCCAGTGCCCTTATGCCATAAACTGGACCATAACACCATAACACCGGTCCCTGGCTCCATATTTCTACAATTTTAGCCTAAAGTTTACGCCAATGCCAATCTGCTTCAAGTCAATCATGTTGGCTCAAACTTAAAACTCATCTTTATCCATGAAAATGAAGTAGAACAATATATCAATAAAGGTCTCTATCAGTATCTTAGAGTTCTTCTTATTTTTGTTTAATCTATCATACAGAACATCTAAAATTCTTTTTTACTGAGCATATTTACACTATTTACGTTATTGTATAAAATTTAGCTGCATTCACTGACATGTTATTTTTGAATAAGACTTGAAATCTCTTTATAACGCCCATTTGCAGATTTGCATTTTTTAAAATCTGTTGTTGAGGTGTACTGGCAATAATTTAGAACGCGGATCCATTTTTAATCATCATATTCTGTCTAAAAAGCAAGGATACGGGTGCGGGGATGCGGGTGCGTAGTGCGGGATACATGAATTCAGTAAATAAAATAATATGGGGATTCGGGTGCGGGGATACGGCACATATATTTATTATAAATATATATTTGATGTTATGAATAATGAAATCTATTAACAAAATTAATAGTTTTATGCAAATTGTATCAAATACATGATATAAGTATCTATAACACAAGAATTTAAACTAAAATTACTTATATATGTAGTATAAATATTAAAAAATATGTATTTTAGTTGAGAAATTTTGAGAATTTTGAACATCGGAGTGTCCCCGAGAATCCGAGTAGAGTATCTGACACGGGGGTGCGTGTGGATACGGGGGATTCGTTGGGTGACCGAAGAATCCCAATTTGGTTATGCCTATAATAAACGTGATATTGAATTAAGTGATCAACGTTTTGAATTTATGAGATTCTTAAGTCGAATGATAATCTGATTGATAATGTGGTTATTGTACATGATAATGCCTTGTTAAAATTATTAGATTTGACATAAGCTTTGTACTGGATCAGGTTAGCAAGCAAGAAATGGCTGATACATTTGACGTGTCATTTAGGTCGTGTGTGGTTGAAGGCAAAGTTGCGAGCGTAATGTGCTCATACAATCAGGTTAATGGCATTCCTACCTGTGCTAATCCTAAGCTCCTCAAGGACACCATTCCTGGCGATTGGCGCCTCAATGGCTACATTGTCTCTGATTGCGATTCGGTTGGAGTTTTCTACGATAGTCAGCATTATATGTCCATGCCTAAAGAAGCTGCAGCTGATGCTATCAAAGTTGGTCAGTCATTTAACAGTTTGAATTACAAGTTTACAGTGATACCAAGTTGCTTTGTTGTTGCTTTGTGAGCTGCTTTAACTTAAATATAACAAAAGTCGTTGCTTTCTGAGCTGCTTTAACTTAAATATAACAATAGTCGTTGAATAAATAAAACAATTCAATGTAGAGAAATGTAGTTGCTTATGCAGAATTCCGTTGTTTTGGGTTCTGTAGGAAAAATACATATATAAGATGTCACTCTTACAAGCACTAGCAACCATTTATCTATCTTTTGATAAAAAACTCAGTGACTGCATAGATTTTTGATTCCATCATTTTAAATTATTGTAGTTGTCACAAGCCTACTGAAGGAGATTAAAGTCCATGAAGCTAATTTGTTGGTTATTTCTCTACTCACTACGCTACCATTTGTTAAATTTAAAGTTGTGTATATTTGCTTGTGTTTATGGATGTGAGATGGTATTTACATTACTTAGTTGATTGAACTTTAAAGAATACGTTAATGTAGTATATTGTACTGCATAGATGTTAACACGTTAACTTAAATTCTAGACAAAACAGAGTGTCCAACAAGATCAATAATCTGAACATCCATATTATAGGGACAAATCCTTATTAACGGCCATATAGAAGTCCCTAGGAAACATGGGTTGTACATAGTACTGTAGGCTCGAATAGGTAATATATTGTTGGACAAACTTAGTATTTTAGACTAAGTTGTGAATCATTTTGAGACTCTATATGAGTCAGACACATTATGTGTTAGTAGTGTGTATTTATTGGAATGTATTCTCCTCTTCGAGGTGATTCCAACGCATATTTACACGCTCAAAATGAGTAAAAGATGAATGAGAACTGATGTTCCAAAGTTTTATCATTTTAATATGAAAAGTGGTTTTGTACCACGTCGAGAGTAGCACAACTCATTCCTTAGTTTTTCTTATAAATATCATGTACCACATCGAAAAGAAAAACAAATCCTTTCAAGCCTCTCTTTATAAATAAAGTCTTAGGGCATCAGTTTTATTAAGTCGAGAAAATAAGAGTCATCTCTTTCATTCTCGGTCTGTTTAGTCTTAAATTTTTCCAATATTCCGGTGATAGTTCTCGGGCTCAGTTCAAGTTCGTTGAGAGTACATTCGATCTATCGATTATACTAGTATCTCGTTTTATCCTGGGAAGCAGGTCGCTAAACACGGATGGTGCGGGGCGAAACTGCTTTAAGGAGACAGTTTTCTGGACTCGAGATTAAATCCAATCTCTGTTTGTTTTCTCAAACCCTTCTCCTAATTTAATTGTTAATTCTCATATGCTTATGTGATTTAAGAATTAGCAATGTTCTTGTGAAGTAGTTATATATTCAATATATATATATAATAATGTCTTTATCGTACAAGATTGATAACAATCTTAAAGCAGTTTTCTTCAATTTTCATACTTTCTTGTGAATAGACGCAAAAGTCAATTTGATTGGTTAAATTGGATTTATTTATGGGTATATGAGTGGCCATTATTTGCCTCATTAAATAAATTAAATTTAGTGCGTTAATTTCTTTGATCACTTGTTGCCATGTGCTTGAAATTAATATAAATTTGATTTTAAATGGTGCTTTGTTTAAGCATAACAGGTACGAGGCAAAAGTAAGCACAAAGTTGTTGGATAATTGGTTTCTTATAAGGCTATTGATGCTTTAATGGTTATTGATTTATGATCAACTTATATTCAAGTGGACATATTTGGTGACATCTCTCTCGGGTTGATCATTATAAATTGGTAGATTAAACCCAAATTTATAATTCGTCCATGTTTTCGCTATTAATGGATAGCTTATTATGTTTTGTTAACATAGTGATTGATAATATATATGAGCTAGAGTTTCTTAATTATGAATTGATTTCAGAATTATTAGTATATTGATACAAGAATCGTATATGCTATAGTTTACATGCGTGTTTGCAAGTTCATAACATGATATTACTATGCAATTAAATGATATGGCTACATAAATATGACCCTTCATGATGGAACTTGATTATTTGGTGATTAATTTTTTAATCATTGTTGAGTGATCATAAGGCATCAATTATTATTGTTTAATCTTTAATAATGGAGTTATATCACAAACTTGTAATACTGGATAGAATGCAGTAACATGTTTGTTGTTAAATAATGTGACGAGTTGTGTAGCTGAAGTGAACCAGATTTACAATTGCTCAGGATTCTCCACATTAAAAAACCTAATGGGCCTGAAGTATAGGTTATGGGTCGGCACATAAATTATATTTTTTCTGCTTGGATTTTTCCTCCAGTTAAATAGTAATTTCACGTGTTGGTGTCGGTCTACTGCGGCATTGACACACGAGCCTATTATAGTGATCCATATGATACTTAATACGGCGAATATTGATATCAGTAGTTATGATGAACTTCGGAGAGAATCCGAAAAGTTGTTAACCCTAACGCATCAGTTGATCAAGGATAACTGAATGTGGGGTTATTGAAGATTTATGTTCTTCCTTGGGCCTTTTCTGGTTGTACCAGTAGGTGAGCCAGAAATGTAGGTTCGTGTGAACCATGTAAATATTTTAGAGAAATTCGGTAATTGAATTTTTAATGATAAGAACCGCGGGAAGTTCTTTAAACATGATATTAAAATCTTATAGGTTTTAATGAATGACGTAAAACCTGCTCAGATGAGAGGTAGTGACACGATACGTGTTTACTGTCTGGTTTGATAGTAAAACATTTATCACTCGTACTCGTAGTCGAGTCAATATTGAAGCTAAATAGAGAGATGTGTGCTCTATAAACTCAAGGGTAAATCCAACTTAATACAGATAATTAAGATGGTAGTGAATAAATTTGATGATGAATAATCACTGAGCAAATTCTGTTTGCAACGTGAATATTCATGAGGTCGTTGCACCTTACTCGTATTAAATAAATGGAGTAGATGCAGGCTTGAGTTGCGCTCTGAGAGAGATGCAAAACGATTGTGATCAGCTCAGACTATTACTGAATTTGAGGATATTAGTTACGAAGGGCTAATCAGTTCCTTAAACATGATACCATAGAAGGAAATAATTAAATTTCCTATTAGTTTTGGAATGTTTTCTGACATTCTTTAAAATATTAAAATTGTGGGGTATCTAAAATAGAAAATTATTGAATTTTCTATGAATAGTGGAATGTAATGAAACATTCTTGAAAATAATTGAAATGTGGGGGTATCTCGAAACTTGATACCAATACCTCTGTTGGTAGCATGAGATCCAAAATCAATTGAGATATTTTGGATGGATACATAGACAATGGTTGAGTCTAATAATATCCGATATATGAATCTAATTTTTGAGATTCGTAAGAATACTATTACAGAGTTTAGGAATGCTTATGCGATAAGCTAGTAGATCCTAGTAGATCTGTAATTAAAAGTCATCTAAATGAACTTACGAGTTATTGGATGAATGTGAGGATGAACCTGCAGAGAGCAAAAGACATGGATAATTGCTAGTCCCGAATGTCTTGATAATTTGCTTGAAGGTGAACTCATAAATTTAATAGAAGCAATACGCTTCTCGTATAGTTTCTTAATAAGTGAATATATCAAGAGAAAACTTGACTATTACTGAGAGTCAATAAATCAAGATTTTCTAGCACGTGTACTAGAAAATGGATTGTGCATGTTCTCTCTATGTCCTTTGTGGGGGAAAGGATGTTAAGAAATAGAGAGAGTGGTTCTGTTTGACAGAATCTTGTTTAAAAAATATATAGATCTTCTTACGAGATAGAAGCATAAGGACCCAAATGAATTTTCAAATTGGAAAAATATATATGGGTCTGAAGGAAGTATAAGGTCAGACTGATACTAAAATATTACATTCGAAAGTGATGACCTTATATAATTTATGAAATATTCTCGAGTTTTGAGAATAAGGTTCATTAAGATGATACTAAAATTATCGTATTGTGAAATTCAAAAGTGCATCAATGAACATTGAGATGGTCTTTCTAAATTGATATTTGGAGAAATATCTATTTACGTGAACTCGAGGGTTGCTCTAGATAAAGCAAGAGTAGAAAATCTGTATTTTCGGTGATCATATTGAGTGAAACAATATTGACACGAAATAATGGCATATTAAATTTGATATTGCTATGATAAGCAATGGCTTCAAATAAATGACATGATTGCCATTTTAAGGACGCTCAAAATTGGTTGCTATGTGAATAAGGACTGCCAGTTTAAGGACGCTTAAACTCGGTAATGATGCAAACTGAAATTGCTGGTTTTTTGGGACGCTAAAAGCTGGTAATATCAATAACAAGTGAAGCCTTAAGTAATAACTAGTAAAGTTATTTCATAAATGTGAAATATGTCAATATGAGATGTCAAACTGATTCAAAATCAGAGAATTGACAAGTGTGCATGTATTATTTACACATGATATGCAAGTCATAACTGATTGCATGTGAGTGATCTGATCATTACGAGAAGTAATGACAAAAGGATCATCTCTGAAAATCTTGATGAGATTGAAAAGATTTGATTTGAAGATTACAATCTTCGTGACTTTAAAATTTTTAAATGATACATGTCACATGTTGGTGATGTGAATTTTGAAGAGATCAACGAAGCTAAAGTTGTCATAGCTAGAATGGATTTATATTTATCCAAGCGTAGATGAACAAGGATCTCTCAAGAAGGATTGCAAGTCTGTTGTACTTTTTAAAATTGTACAAAATTAGACATAGGCTACACAGTTGGTAAACTGTGTAGATGCACGAGTACAATGGAAACTGGTCACTTGGAAGTGATTGCAATGAGATTTAAGGTGTATGATATGTGCTCGTGAGCTTGGACTGCAATACGAAAGATATCTAATTGTACTATGTGAATATAGTATGTAAATTAGATATTTGACTTTAAGACCTTAAAAGTCATTCGAGAATACATTTCACACTTAGCAGCCGTGTCATGGAAATCCTAAACTTAGCTCGATTCATGATGGAATACGAGTCTGGTGCATAAAATAAATGCAGTTAAAAGGCTGAATAGCCACTTTGTAAGGATATTCCTAAATGACAAGGAAAATGTGTCTTCAATATGCATATATCGTGTAAACAATATGCAAATTGGGAGATCACATTATTGTGTATGAAATGGTATGTCTCACATCTATGATGAGGACATAATACCATTAAACAACTATTCTCAACGAGAATTATCATGATTGACTATGTAAAGTTAAATAATAATGTTTGGATCCACTAACCAGATGGTTAAACTGAGTGAATCTGTTTAAGCCAAGGGAATCTAGTTAGACCGAGAGATAGTTGTCAAATCATCGAGAGGAATGAGCCTTGCCTATTGCTTAACGGCGTCATGGTGGACACCCAACCTTGCTGACTGGAGATCCCAAGAACTTGGTTCAATGGGACAACTAAATCATGATGACCAAATCACTGTGGGGGTTACCCCTGGCCTATTTCTATGATGATGAAACAGTGAGACCCGCAAGGTACGAGGTTAAGCTTTATGCTTTTAATGATCTTTGATGAATACAAGAATTTCAAGTTTGAATACATAATATTCGGTTGAGTAAACGCGGGTTACTCTATAAGATAAAGATCACTTATGTAAGAGAGAAGTATGGCCGCTTCAAAGGAGAATTGCGAGGCACAATTCTTTAGAAACTCTTGCAGAACCAGGACGATGTTCCAGGGCCAAAATGGACATAATCATGAGAACTGAATGAGTCAGGAAAGATATAATGATGAGTATGTCATCGTTTATACAAACGGTCGAACAGTTCAAGGACATCGTGTCATACTGTCTACCAGTAAAGTCGATATACTTATTCGAGCGAAGGTTCAAGGAGCATTCTCTACCTATCGTATGCTATATCTGACCGCCGGAACTATCACCAAGTCAAGCTCCGCGTCTGTCTGTCTATGTGGTGCGTGCTACTGGACCATCAATCTCATTTGTGGGGGATTGTTGGATAAACTTAATATTTTAGACTAAGTTGTGAATCATTTTGAGACTCTATATGAGTGAGACACATTATGTGTTAGTGGTGTGTATTTATTGGAACGTATTCTCCTCTTCGAGGGGATTCCAATGCATATTTACACGCTCAAAATGAGTAAAAGGTGAATGAGAACTGATGTTCCAAAGTTTTACCTTTTAATATGAAAAGTGGTTTTGTACCATATCGAGAGTAGCACAAACCCATTCCTTAGTTTTTCTTATAAATACCATGTACCACATCGAAAAGAAAAACAAGTCCTTTCAAGCCTCTCTTTATAAATAGAGTCTTAGGGCATCAGTTTTATTAAGTCAAGAAAATAAGAGTCATCTCTTTCATTCTCGGTCTCTTTAGTCTTAAATTTTTCCAATATTCCGGTGATAGTTCTCCGGCTCAGTTCAAGTTCGCTGAGAGTATATTCGATCTATCGATTATACTAGTATCTCATTTTATCCTGGGAAGTAGGTCGCTAAACACGGATGGTGCGGGGCGAAACTGCTTCAAGGAGACAGTTTTCTGGACTCGAGATTAAATCCAATCTTTGTTTGTTTTCTCAAACCCTTCTCCTAATTTAATTGTTAATTCTCATATGCTTATGTGATTTAAGAATTAGCAATGTTCTTGTGAAGTAGTTATATATTCAATATATATATATAATAATGTCTTTATCGTACAAGATTGATAACATATATTATCTTTAGTTTATAGGCAAGTAATGTAGTATTTGAAGTGCATTGAGGATAACATCTTAACTTTAATCCTAAAACAGAACAGAGTGCCTACGTGATTAAAGTTGAACCTTAAGTTTTAGGACAGTTGTTGATGCAAGAAAGGAACATAAAAGGCCCATATAAAACATGGAAGAGCAGTACTATAAGATTCATAACCAAATTTATAAAGATAAAGGTGATAAATAATGTATCTAATTTTATCAATATATAGTAAACATGATTTTCAGTACTTGATAGTTAATGGTTAGTGTATGACTCTTAGTCATTGCGTTTTGTTCTCGGTAGATTACTTTTACTTATACTTGTTTAATTTTGTGTTAGATATAATTGATGATATTAACATAAACTATCAGAAGTTCATATCAGGACTTATATCAGTATTTACTAAAGAGTGACGTTATCAATACTTATATCAATACTTGATGATCAGCTAATGATGTCATCAGGATTTGTCACTTCAGTAGATATTCGATATGGAAAAGGAAAGCATGAATTCAAGGCGGTTATGACTTTATCTCAGAAGCAATCATACATGGATAGGTATTCTTATTGCAATAGAATATGATTCCTTATTTAATTGTGTAGTTGTGCCTTATATAAAGCACATATTAGGTTCATGCAATGTGCATTACGAACATTGTTATATCATTCACATAACTTAACAGCTCTCAAGGATATTTGTTCATCCTTTTGAGAGAGTACATTTTTAATCAGTTTTTATCTGTTAAAATTAAAACTGTTAATTCTGTTGAAGCTTTGTCGAATTGATTGCATAAACTGTATTCACCCCCCCTCTCTATAGTTGATTATGGACCTAACAATTGGTATCAGAGCTTGTTGTTGACATACAAATAGTTGAAGATCTGAAAATCAATTCTACAATATCACACAAAGAAGAAGCACCACAAATCCACCACCCCCAGCCACATCACAGATTAGTAGCAACATGAGTAGGTATGAAGCAATCAATGTGCCAATCCTGAAGATACATGAATATCCAATCTGGAAAGTCAGGATGGCCATGTGTTTGGAAGCCACAAATCCTGAATATCTAAACAGAATTTATGATGGTCCTCATAAACCAATGAAGGTAGCTTGTTTCTGTTGCAGGAGAACCATAAAAGATGATTGACAAAGATAAGAAGGACTATTCTCCTTGAAGATTTTTCATCTATTATGAAGGATGCAAAAGTCAGACACATCTTACACAGCAATCTTGATAGTGTTATGTCTAATAGGGTTATTGGATGTAAGACAGCAAAAGAGATTTGAGATTCTTTATAAGTAAAGTTTCAAGGCACAATTGCTATCAAGAAGAATAGGAGGACAGTACTTACTCAAGAATACGAGCACTTTAACTCAAGAGATAATGAGTCCTTAATTGAGATCTATGACAGATTTCAGAAGCTTCTGAATGACTTGTCTCTTGTCGACAAGGAGTATGATTTTGGAGGAATCAAACTTGAAGTTCCTACTTGCTCTCCCTGAAAAGTGGGACTTTAAGGTCACGTGAATAAGGGATAACTATGAACTTAATGACACACCTCTAGATGAGATCTATGGAATACTGAAAACTCATGAACTAGAGATGGAGTAAAGAAGCAAGAGGAAATGATCTAAGTCTAGACCAATTGCACTTAGAATTGAAGAGAAGCCAAAGGAGAAAGCTAAGAGAAAAAGCTACTCCAAAGAAAAATCTATGATTGCAAAGTCAGATACTGAAATATCAAACTCTGATGATGACTCAAATACTGATATTGAATCAGATACTGACAGTGATCATGACAACAATGAAGACATGGAGCAAATGCCAGCTCTATTGGTTAAAGGCTTCAAGAAGATGGTCTACAAGAACTTCAAGAAAGGGAGAAGATTTTCCATAAAAGGTTCTAGTTCCTCAAACTCTGATAAGGGGAACAACAGAATAAATACTGATTGGAAGGAATCAAGATCTGAAAAACTTGACAAGTCAAATGAGAGATGCTACAACTGTGATGGAATTGAACACTTTGCAGCTGACTGCAGAAAACCCAGAGCTGAGAAGAATTAAACTTTGATCTCAAAGTAGAAAAACTGGGATGATTCATCTGAATCAGATGATGAGGTCAATTATGCTCTTATGGCAAATGTTAATACCGAGGTTGAAAATGTTGAATTAAAGGTACCTTAGACTATTCTTGCTTTTGATACTGATGATATCTATGAATTAAGATTTTTTCTTAAATCTCTGCATGTTAATTATAGGGATCAAACCTTAGAGAACAATGGAATCAAAAGTGAAAACTATGTGTTAAAGAAAATGAATGATAATCTAGAAATTGAGTTGCTTTCCATGCTTGAAATTCAAAAAGAAAGGGATTATGTTGTTTATGTTAAAGAAAAATTGTTAGAAAAGCATGCTTATCTAGAAAAGGAGTTAGCTAAAGAAAGAGAGGTTATTAAACTTTGGACCAACTCAGGAAACTTTAGAGAATGGCTGTTGGGGATCATGATTAGGATATAATGATAGATCTAATTCAGATAAGAAAATTGAAAAAAAAATTGAGAAAAATAAATCGGTAAGTACTGATACTAAGGTCAAGCTGAACAAGGTTCAGTTGAAGACCATTAAGTTTAATCCAAGTGTTGATGCTGTTAGATCAGTTAATGAGGTAGGTTTAACCTCAGCACCTAGATCAAACTTATATTGATAAGAGTGAACAGGTTCATATAAAATCAGTAAATATTGGTTTAATGACTCAAGAAACAGCTTTAGAAAAAGCTGAAGGATCTACACATGAAAGGCAAGAAGAAAAGGCCTAGGAAGAATAGGAATGGCAAGGTAGGTGTTAATAAGAATGGAAATTATATAACTCCTCTCAATGCACCTAGAAATGCCTATTTGAACTGTGAGTACTAATCATCTTGCAAATTCTTGCAAGAAGAATAAAGAGATAAATAATGTTCCTTCCAAATCAGAGTTTAGGAATAGAACAGTTAGATATAATGATGTGGATCTCTCCACAAAGAAAGAAAAGAAGAAGAAGAAAAGGGATAAGAGAAGAAAAGCATATTTCAAAAGAACACGATCAATCCAGAAACTGTGAACTTTGAATCTCAAATTGCTTAGATCAATCCAGAAACTAAGTAATTCGAATATAACCTTCAAAACAATCCAGTAATTGAAGTTTAGAGAAAAGAAAAACTACTCATAGTTTATCTCAAAACACAAGTTTTATATCATCCATTGTCTCCCTTAAAAGATTACATGAGAAGGGTATTTATAGGCTTAGACAATAACCCAAACCCAATAGGATTCCAAGAGAAATTCAATATCAGCTTGAATTAGCCAATATCTGAATCCTTCCAGGAAACAAATTTAAAAACCAAATCCGAATAGAAAAAAGACAAAAATCAAATACAAATAGGAAAATAAAATCCTAAGTGCTTAAAACAAGAAAAACCCTTTCAAGTGAAAGGTAAAAACTTGCAAGCAAAATTCGAATTAATAATTATATAATAATCAGCTACTTGTCCAACTTCATGCATCGCTCCTTTATTCCTTGTTGTCCAAGTAAGCTGCATAACCCATGTTTGCGTCCTCTCCAATTGAACATCACCACGAGCACACATAACCAAATCCAAATTAATATATTCATTCCTTGATCCTCATCATTCTCCTCTCCTTTGAAGAAAACTCGCCCTCGAGTTCTAAAGTATTTAAGAATAAGCATACAATGAGGTGATTTCTTGTAGAACTTGAAAGCCTTAAATTTCAATTCCATCAGCAATAGCTTTGGAAGTAAACTCGAAAGAATAAGATAGTTTGATGAGATAGGTGCATTCAACAAGTTCTCCACCCCCATAAAATCATTGTGTTCCACTAGGATGATGTTGTTTTCCTTGTACACAACCTCTTTAGTTTCGAACTTCTCCTTTAGTATCTCTTCTCCTTCAACAATGTCGTCACACACAAATTTAGGAGATGCATCTATCTGATTTTTTTCAACAACCAAAATTTTCTCAACAAGTGACTTTCTTTCTTCATGCTTCTCTATCATAGCTTCTTTTGTAACTGGTTCATCCTTTTTATCCAAATTTGATGTAGTCGCCACATGTAACACCTGGTAATCAACAACAAGATCCTCGACATTCTCCACACTGACAAAGTCTTCTTCTTTAGTTTCTTTTGAAAGAGTAAACTCGTGAAGGGAAGACTTCAATTTCTCGTCTTGTTGAAAAGATTCAAATTCCAAAGCAAGATTGCATACATCATTAAACGAGATATATGGACTTGATTTAACCTTTCGATAAATAGGCAAATTCAATCCATGAATAAATCTTCCAATTTTAATTGTTTCTTGTCTCCTCCAAGTCACAAATAAGGCGCAATCTATAAAATTCAGAAGTATACTCAGAAACACTCATAGTACCTTGAGAGAGGGATGTCATCTTCATTATACATTCGAATTTATAATGCAAAGGAATAAATTTTGCACGAAGTTTCTTCTTCAGAGATATCCAAGTCATAATCTTTCCTTTTCCAGATCTAACTCTTTTTGTGTTTAGATTATCAAACCACAAGCCTGCTTTCTTTGTAAGTTTAAGCGCTGCAATCTTGAATATTCTCATCTCAGTCCAACCTGTATAAGCAGAAATCTTGTCGACTTGTGTAACCCATTCAACAAAATCATCTATGCTACCCTAAACCTGTAAAATAACCAAGATCTATACCAGGATCATAGACTTCATCACTATCTTTCACCTTAACTAAAATTTTATCCAATTCATCAAACCTCGATTCCGTTGAATTAGCAAGCTTTTGAGTACGTTTATCAATCTCATCCAATTTTCCAAGTATTTTCTGAACAATTCATCCGTAGCCATAAGAAAAATCTGAATTGTTTTTATGAATAGTACCCGGGAACAGTGCCAATGAACAGTTCCCGTGAACAGTACTCGTGAACAGTGTCTATGAACAGTATTCGTGAACAGTAACCCCCTGAACAGTAACTCGTGAATAGTAATTTTTTTTTAAACCTAGATTTCCCAACAATTAAGAAATTGGAGAAAAAACCTTGGCTCTTGATACCAAATTGATATGGATCTCTCCACAAAGAAAGAAAAGAAGAAGAAGAAAAGGGATAAGAGAAGAAGAGGATATTTCAAAAGAACACGATCAATCCAGAAACGTGAACTTTGAATCTCAAATTGCTTAGATCAATCCAGAAACTAAGTAATTCGAATATAACCTTCAAAACAATCCAGTAATTAAAGTTTAGAGAAAAGAAAAACTACTCATAGTTTATCTCAAAACACAAGTTTTATATCATCCATTGTCTCCCTTAAAAGATTACATGAGAAGGGTATTTATAGGCGTAGACAATAACCCAAACCCAATAGGATTCCAAGAGAAATTCAATATCAGCTTGAATTAGCCAATATCTGAATCCTTCCAGGAAACAAATTTAAAAACCAAATCCGAATAGAAAAAAGACAAAAATCAAATACAAATAGGAAAATAAAATCCTAAGTGCTTAAAACAAGAAAAACCCTTTCAAGTGAAAGGTAAAAACTTGCAAGCAAATGTGACGCCCTCAATCTCGGGGTTAGGAAATGAGGACTCACACACCTCTAATCTAATAATTAAATATGCATAAACCCCGATTATCTACTAATAGGATCAACAGGATAAAGTATGAGACAAGATCACAACTACCAATCACAAAATATAACTTACAAACCCAAAATATTATTAAATAAACAATATCAATTCCTGTTGGGAACCGACATATAACCCATTGTATCTTTATACTCTTCTTTCTACGCGCGGGCTCACTCATTATTACCACTACCTGCTCTGGCAACCGGAAGCCCTCAACACGGTAGGGTCCACCAGGTACGCTCTTACGAGCAGTGCGCCTAAGCCTGGCCATCTTCTTGCTTAACTGCCATGGTTAGATTAAGACAAACAAATGAGTATAAAACTCAGCAAGTAACTATATAGCAGTTCTACAATATCAAATCACAATATGCTTTAACAAACTAGGGCATTCTACTTTATTTAATCTAGGTGGCAGATTTCCATCTTTTTGGGTTAAGGAAAGGTATCTGAAGAATAATATGGGGCTTTCATGGAACAAGGCTCGAAACAGGACGAAAGCCGACATTCATCACAAATCATTATAGGATCAAAATAGATCTTTTGATAGAGGAAAACAACAGTATTTCAAGATATAGAATCAATCAGATAATCAACAATTTCAGGAATCAGGGTTCTCGAGCTTTAAGCTCCACAATGACATAATCAACTTTCTCTTCTTTTTTTCAAAGCAATATAAACCATTTTCAATTTCAAAATCAATTTACTGAACAAAAGTTTCAGTTCCCTTTTTAAATAATCACTTAGAACCCTTTATTGGATCACTTTATCTTTCCATATCATTATATACGGTGATCAACCCGTACCGACCTCCATTCTGGTCTTTAAGGTACCAATCGGCATAATTTCAGCCTTAAACTGGACTAGTCCCGCTAGCCTCTTACCATGACTGGACTAGTCCCACTAGCCTCTTACGTCCCAATCCAATCCATCAGGAATTCATTTGGAAAACCTTGAGTTGGAAAAACAAATAGGTTTTCTAAAATTCATTTTATCATTACCAAGCATTTGAAATCATTCGGACTCTTTCAAGTCGAAACTCATTCTTAAATCAGATTTTAAAGAAACAAAGTTCAGGGAGTGATTCAAAGGTACGCAAGGAACAATTCACAAGAATTCTGTATCAAGGATAACTAGGCACTAAAATTTAGAAGGATTAACATTGGTTTGGGGATTAATAGGGTGATCAAAAGAAACAGGATATCATTAAACAGGGTTAACAAAGATATTAAAAAGGTTCAATACAATTCATGGCTCAATAGGTAACTTGAACAGAAAAGAGAGATTATCAAAGGGTGATATCAATAGGCTTATCAATAACAGGTTATCAAGAACAAGGGTACTTCAAATCAATAACAGGGATTCATAAAACAAGGGTTTCATACGTAAACAGTTCAATACTCTACATGGTATGAACAACATTCTCTTTATAATCATTTACGCAAGTAATTAGAGTTACTTGCCTGGATTTGCTTTCATGAAAGTTGAACTACTGCCACCTAGTAAATTCTTTCCTTTCCTAGCCTGAATGCCCTCACGCTCCGAATCTACAATAAAACCAAAATCTTAATCAGATTCTCAACTCTCGTTCCTGGAACGATCACTCTATACGATAACTCGACTATATCTTTGACTCGAGCATACGAATATAGCTTATACATATAAGCATATAGCACATAGCATATAGCATATCCCTTTTTCATAACTTTATATCCTAACAATCGAAGCACACTTGTTTATCCTTAGCTATTTCTCAAATCATACTATTATAACTCATACGAGTACAAGATTTATTCACAACCAAACATTTACGTCTGTAACTATCACTTATATCTTTTAAAATCAATCAACTTAGTTCCCTTTTTCTTTTGTTCCTTAATTCGAACCACATATTACAATCAAGCAAACAAATTTATAGATATTCACTATACATCTTCAATCATCCTTTTGATCATAAAAACCAAGTTTTTGACTTTTAATCCCTATGGCCTATTCGGCCTTATCACACAAAATTAACCAAATACTCACTTTAATTCACACACACACACAACTCATTCAAAACTATTAAAGAATCATTCTCCTTTCTTTTAATCATAAAAATTCGAACCATAATTATATGTATACAATCAAAACTCTCAAAATTACACCATGCATCCTTAATCATAGCATAATCTAACATCTCTTATATCAACAATAATTCGAACCAAATCATACATACATGCTCGCATGCAAACACTTCATTTTCATCAAGTAAGCCAACTAAGTTTCTCAACACAATCGAATTTCACCTAAATCACAACATGCATCCATTTATCCATCAAATTAGTCCCTTTTAACTCAATTCCTATCGGCAAAAACTCAAATTTACATCTCAAGGACAAATCAATGACATGCATATCTTGATCATCTTTAAAACTAGCATGCAATCACTTTTAGGCCATACAAACTTAGTGTTTACCAAGATTATCTCACAAAAAAATCAATTTCCTTTCTTATTAACACAAAATCCAAACCTATATTTAGCATGCAACAACAATTTCATTCCTTTTTAATTCATTAACCAATCCAAATTATTTTAAACAAGTTAACTCAATCAACAACTTTAAAGATCAAGACCATTCGGGTTTTTCAAAAACAAAACATGCAAATTGATATCCTTAGTCTTTAAATCACAAATCAACCTATATTTCAACATCAAATCAATAACTCATGCATTTCAATACAATCAACTTGATTTCTTAAAATAGTAAGGGCCATTCAGCCTTTTAATCAAAACACCACATACAAACACAAATATTTGATTTTAAGGTTCTAGAGCTCAGTTTTTAACATTATAGCTCACCACCGGTTCACCGGAGTTCATCACCGGTGGCGGTGGCATCTCGGTGGTGCCCCCATTCGGGGGTTTCCAACCATCAACCACCCATTTACACAAGTAAGACACACATGCAAACACACATCCTTATTCAAAACACAAACCCCTTTTTGTTTTCATGAAAGCCGAACTCAAAAACCACCAAACTCAACTTTGATCTCTCCCAAAAACTTAAAAATAGTTACATGCATGAATACAAGTGGATATCTCTATTCCTCACACAATCAGGGTTTTATACCCGAAAATGAGTGAAGAACAAGTGAGAGAGAGTGAAGAGAGAGAAAGTACCGAGAGGGAGAGAGAAATCCGAGAGAGAGAGAGAGAGAGAAAGAAATGAGAGAAAAGAGAGAAAGAAAAGAGAGAAGGAAGAGAAGGGCTCGGGAAGAAAAAGAAAAGAGAAGAAGGTGGGGTGATTTTATATTAGCAAGGGAGGGTAATATGGTAATTAAGTTATTGTTTAATTTGATTCTCTTTTTATCCTTAAAAGAAAATAGAGTTAATCTGCAAATGCTTCTCTCAGAAAGATGAAATTGCCTTGAATAAAAATCTTTAACACGTAGATCTCGAAATTAGCTTTCCAATCATTACTCATAATGAATTTTTGAGCGAACGGTTGATTTTATATGAATTTCGCAAACTTGCTTTAACAAATACATTTTCCACATAAAATCAATTTAAAAATGCAAAGACCAACAATTAAATTCACTCATCATTTTTAAAAAGTCTCTAGGACCATTACGAAGATAACAGAACAAATCCCATGTTTTTATTTTACTCGAATTGTAATAACCCCAATTTTTGGAAATTTTTGAAACCCTTATGAATAGTGATTTTGCAGATGATGCTGAATGAGAAAACTTTTCATGCCACACTATGTAGGGGTTCTGTTATTGATCTTCTGGGATATTATTAGTACTCCATGTGGTATATAAGTGTATGTAAAGATCGTCAAAATCCAATTCCGAACACTTTGATTTTTCCCGGAAATTCACTAGATACGGAAAGAATTGAGTATAAGGTAACAGGATAAAAAGGATTTAAATTAAAGGATATTAAGAGAGGATCATAAAAGGAATATAATATATTGAGAAAGGTTAAGGGAACCTAAGTAATAAGATCCCGGGTATGATCCCTCAAACGATAAACGAAAACGAAAGTTAAGCGAACCGTATAACAGATCAGCGGTCATTAGGCAAACAATTAGGAAGTTAATCAAAGGGATTAGAGAGGACGATGTCACCCAACCAATGAGAAGAGGACAAAGAGGGAAAGATGACATCATAGCATGACATAAGCATGACAAGGGGTTTTGTTTTGTTGGTTGATTTTGGACCATGTAAAATTTATCATGGTAAAAAGCTAAAACATTTTCCAAGGAAAAAAGGAGAAGCAACCAAGCAAATATCATAAAACACAAAAATTAGAAGTTGACTTTCCCATTTCAAGAAGAAAGCTCTCGGCTAAAACAAACCCAGCAACTTCAAACTGCCATATCTCCTTCAATACTCACTCAAATGTTGTGTTCTATAGCTCGTTGGAAAGGTATTGAGATGTCCTACAACTCTTGTTCACAAGTCTCTTCCAAATAAGCATGGTAAGATCCTCATTTTTACAGTTCTTTAAATCGGACTTTTAGAAACTTCAAAGCCTAACTTTGTGTTCTTGATTTCTTTGGAAAGATCAAGCTTGTAGGAGGCTCTCTAAGGCTTCCTAGCAACTTAACACCTCCCAAGGAAGGTATAAATCTTCACACCCTTTAGTAATAATTTTGAATGTTGAAGTTTTGAGATGGTTTGGATGGATGAGTAGTAATTTGAATGATAAGCATGATTCGAGCTTAATTGTTAAGTAGTTTAGTTGAATTTGGAGATGTTATAATATATGATTGGATTGAGATCCTTGAGCTTATTATGACTGAAATCAGTAGCATTGATGTGTATCTTGAGTTGTTGTTGATTGGTAGTTGGATTGATATGATTTGGAATGGTAAAAATTTGGGAAATCGCGTAAATATAGCCGTCGTAATGTCCGATTTACTTTAGACTGCTTTTGTTCATAACATTAGGACCCCAGAACTCCCTGCTAGGTTTTGACCATTGCCATGTTTAGATAGTTCATGTTACGAGCTTCATTTTGATATGTGGTTCGTTTGATTCCGATGTATGGTTTAGGAGAAACGGCCGTTTTAAGTAACGACGTTTCGCGAACGAACCATTACCCCTCGCCTTACTTTGAAACCTTGGTTAAAGACCTTAAAGGACTAATTGGAGTAGGAATCAATTATGTAAAGTGTATTAGACAGTTGGTAATATACTCGCAAAAGAATCGCCTTAAAACCCTTAATGGTTAATTTATTAAAAATGATGGAGCCGAGTATACTCGAGCGACTTAAGTAAACCGTTAAGCACGAAAGCGAACGTTAGGACTCTAAATGGTTAAAGTCTAGTTTCTTAAGCGACCGGGGTTTAATTTCGACTTATGTTGTTGTTCATAGGTTATCGGACCCACTCTAAGCTTAAGTCTATCCGGGAGCACTCAGGCAAGTTTTCTACCCGTTATACTGTTGTTGTGATGTATATATGTATATGCATTATCTTGTGATAGATGCATGTTGGTTAATTAGCAAATTTTGCGATATATTGAAGCATGCTGATATGGTATATATATGCATGCCTGTTTCATATTCTTGCCATATATATATCTGTTGGTTCAGTTGATAATACCTATGCTAGAGAATAGCGGTAATTTGCATATACCCTTAGTATAGGGACCCAAAGGTGAAAACATTTTCTAAAACCGGGAGTCGAGGATCCCGAGTAGATTTTATATATATATATATGGTTATAGTTTTCAAAACTATTAATCGAATAAGGTTTATTCGATAACTTTATTTTATTATTGAATATTATTTCGAATATTCATCCGAGGACTTATGACTCCTTTATTTTATTATTGAATATTATTTCGAATATTCATCTGAGGACTTATGACTCCTTTATTTTATTATTGAATATTATTTCGAATATTCATTCGAGGGCTTATGACTCAGCTTATTTTATTTATTGAATATTATTTGAATATTCATTTGAGGATCTATGACTCTGATTATTTGCTGAGATATATTCTTTATTTTATTAAAGAATAAGGTGTCGATAATGAAACTCACTTTTGATTATTCAAATAAAGATAGTACTTTCGTATAGGTATATCTTTGGTTATTTAATATTCATTTCAAGTATAAGTTTTAAAACTTCTACTTCAATTATTTTTATAAAGATTATTCTTTATGGGAATATTATTTAAATAATAATATTCAGATATTTTCTAATATATTGGGACTGATTTATTTTGTTAAATCAGCATCACTCCAAACATTCTTAAAAATGTTTTGCGAGTCTTCAAAATGATTTTTAAAAGTTAGAGCGGATCCCAAAACTCATTTTTATATTTAAGATCCTCCTTTCGAAGGGGATTTAAATACTCGCTCAAAACCTGAGGGATCCGGCTCTGTGGTCTGTTTTATATTCGCAACAAGGTTGCTGTTTTGATAAATGAAATGATTACTTACCCAACACTCGGGAAGTAAAATTCTTGGAACAAGTTAATCCATTAACAGGCATCGCCTGGGAAATATCGGTGAGTTTTCCTTTCCAACTAGATACGACTTCTTGGTGGAGCCGTATCAACAAGTTTCTACTTGGGGAAAGGGGGAACGAGCTTTACGTTTGAGAGTCATGGATTTCATCTGAACTAGGAGTGGCGTAAGTGGTCGAGTAGCGCCGGCCCAGCCTTATTATATTGGCCCAAATGGCCTGGAAGTTCCGCTAAGGCGGTCCATTCCTTAGGAGTTCAGTGTTCGGTTGACAAGTAAATCCGACAGGTTCTCCTCTACATGTAGAAAATGGTGGGGTTGCACTACTACGACTGATCATCGTAAGTGGTCTTCCTGGCGCGGAAAACTCCCGTAATGAGTTCATCATCCAATTGGATATTTCTGCAACACTACCCAGAGCACTTCGATAGAAAGGCTACGGTTGGGCGATTGTTGAGTGTTGGCAGAGTCAAGTTTTCAAAATGATGTTTGCATCAAATGGAGTATCTCGTAACTTCATTTTATTTTGATGATATTTTAAACATTTAATCTATTCAAATCTGGTCTTGTAGTCTCATCTATGTGATGAACTTTTGAAACTAATTATAACTTGAACGGTGGTAGTTCAAGTAGTATTTGGAAAAGATATAAGTATATTGGAGTATCTTGTAACTTCATCTTTTAAACTTGTATCTAGTAAATGATTTTCTTATGCATGACAAAGATTTTCAGAAAAATGTTGAGACAAGGTTAGATATATGAGATCACCTTGCAACGATATTTTTATACAGTTATACACTGGAACTCTGTGTGTATTATGCATGGAAGAGGACTTCCAATATTTTGAAAAGTATATATGTATATATATACTAAATATTTTGCGACTTCATCGCATTAAGATATCAACTTGGTTCATTTCTTTTGACCAAGACTTTCATGAGTACTATGAGAAGGCTCATATATTGTTAATCATTATACATATTATTTTGGTGGGCTTGCTGCTCACCCTTGCTTTCTTCTTTTCATCACACGACAACAGATAGAAAAGATGAACAGGACCAAGCTCTCGATTGGCGAGCGGATAGGAAACGTTACGCAGTTTCCTATAGGCGTTGATGTCGCTGTAGGTGAGGTAGGAACTACCAATAGGCTAGGCTTTCAACTTTCAATGTACCAGATTTATGTATATTTATGAATTGTAATAATGGCAAAGAAAATGTAAATTTATTCAGAAAACCTTTTAAGGTGTATTGGCAGATAATTGTGGAATAAAATGACTTGTGATTATTTTTGGATGTTCATCTCTGAGACTATAACTTGTGGTGTGTGTGTTTATTGTGGGGTCACAGTACAGAGTAGTTGATTAATTATTAAGATTGGGTGTTATTAAGGGAAATGGAACTCGTGACAACCCGGATCCCCGACCCCGGATTTGGGGGTGATACAGAAGTGGTATCAGAGCTAAGCGTTATAAACCTCAGAGATGATGTGACGTTAAGATAATAACTAAGATAATAAGAACTCTTGCCAAGTTCATAGTCGGACTACCTAACGTAGTACTGACAGTTAAAACCCTTACGGGAATCCTTATAAATATCGTGATAGAAGCGTAGTTCGTTATCGTATATGGTAGCGGGACTCCGAACCCTGAGGTTGAGGAGCAACAACGCGATGATGTTTTATTACTTATTGGAGATCAGATTATGGATCTGATAGAGCGTCCTAACGCAGGACCAGATGATGTTCATATTGAGGATGTAGCGGTTGAGGATGCTGTCCTAGAAGGGATTGTTGCTGAGGAGGATCACGTGGAGGATCCTGACAAGAATGAATAAAGGACCACTGTGGAATTGATAACCATGGTTAGAGCGACTACCAGAAGTAGGATTGGTCGATCACTACCGGAGGTTCGTTCAAGTTTGTAAAGATAGTAGCCCCTTTAACGCGGCTTACTCGTAAGACTGAGAAGTTTGAATGGACAGAGAAATGCGAGAACAGCTTTTAAGAACTGAAGCAAAGATTGGTGACAGCCCCTATGATGGCATTGCCGGATGGAAAAGAAGATTTTGTGATTTGTAAGTGACGCTTCGCATAAGGAATTAGGGTGCTTCTTATACAGCACAGCAAGATAATCGCGTCCGCGTCAAGACAATTAAGGGAATATAAAATTCGATACCCTCACCCATGAGCTTGGGCTCGTGGCAATAGTTTTGCCCTAAATATTGGAGGTACTACTGGTATGGATAGAAGTGCGAGATTTACACAAACCATAGGAGCTCTAGTACATTTTTTTTGCGTAGAAAGAGCTCAACATGCGCCAGAGAAGGTGGTTAGAGCTAATCAAGGATTACAATTATGAGATTCTTTATCATTCGGGGAAAGCCAATGTGGTGGCTGATGCCCTTAGTAAAAAGGAGAGACTCAAGATGATAATGTCTTTGGGAGAGTTTATAAGAGATTTTGAGAAAATGGAAATAGAAGTGAAGGTAACCGGAGCCGGTACCGAAAAGCTGTTTGAGATTGCAATACAGCCCGAATTATTGGAAAAGAACATATTGTGCCGAAAAAAAAAGTGATGAATGAAGGCAGAGAGCCAACAATTAGATACAAGATTAATACCGAGAAAGATGATAAAGGAATAATGAGGTATTCCTACAGAATTTGGGTTCCAAATGTTCAAGAGCTTAAAGATGAGATCTTAGATGAAAGTCATAGTTCAAGGAATAAGATTTAGGGCAAACCCTGAATGTGATAGTCAGGGAGGTTGCCATTAAGAAAGAAGGAGCCCATCACATAATGAAGTGGAAAACAAGGATTTTTAACGTATAAGATAGCCCCAAGTATGGGAGAAGGATGAAACATTTCATACTAAGGAAACAGAAAGTCGAGTAAGGAAAGGAGACCCGTTACGGTACTCCTATACGGAAATTCATGGACCTGTCTAAACAGAACTTATACTTTATTCCCAACCACCACCTTGAGGGAAACAATGTAGTGGGAAATTCTTTCAGGACCTTTAAGTCGCTAAGCTCTCAGAGTTCCAAGGAACGAGCTGACCCAGCCGAGGCAAGAGCCTGGATAAAGGAAATAGAGGAATCATTTGAGATTCTGAATGATTGACGAATCACAAAAGACTGTTTTTGTCACTTACCCTCCTAAGAGAGAGATCACCCGCTGGTGAAAGGCCAAGGAAGGCACGAAGCAAGAGATTATAATAAACTGATTTAAGTTCAGTCAATTGTTTTCGGGAAAGTAATCCCAAGGTTATGGAGATAGTGTAAAAGCTTTAGAGTCAGAACAAAGGCAGACGAGTATGATGAATTGTGAATTTAAGTTGTAAAAGTTGTCAAGATTCGTTCTAAGGACACGAATCCAGAATGACGGGATGTTTGAAATCAATGCTTATGTTGTGTTGGTTCAAGAAATAATGATAAGAGAAAGGAAAATAAAAAGAAACTGAAGTGGAAAGGAATATAAAGGCAATAGAGTTTGAGGTATGATAAGGGAGTTGGGTATGAGGAAACCCTAAAGACTCGTAGCAATAGAAATAGAAAAGTATGCATTCGTCAGGATGAGGGTGATTCACCATGAGTTAAAATTGATGGTTGAGGGCATAAGAGATACATATATTTTATCCCTTGTGAGTTGGGAGGATTCGAGGAAACCTTGAGATAATTCGAAGGATAAATAATGAGACGCGGATAGACTGAGGAGACAAGGAAGTAAGAAATTAGGAAAATTAAGATCGGTGGCTTGATACCCAGAAAGGGAGACGCCAGGTATGAAAGATATCCCAACATTGAGGCGACTGTTGAGATAAACAACAAAAGTATATAAGGAATTATTAAGAAGAGGTTCACGTTGAACACGACCAATATCTTCCAGAACATCCTTGTTATCGTTACCAAATTAGGCAAGAAAACCGGATAACCGTTGTTATCTTTTGGAGGCCATATTGATTGACCTCATTTTGAATACAGATGTTATTGTAAAATTAGGCATATACTATCGAGGTGGGAATGATTGAATAAGACACCCTCATCAGGGATATATGACTTGATTTATCCATGGAAGGATGTATGTACCTTTTTAAAGGTGGAATTAAGGATAGAACATCGGTAACTTAAAATGAATCCTAGGGGAATGCCTAAAGGTTGGCATTTCACCCTTAATAGGGATAGTATGAGTTTTGACAGTATGAATTGGAAAGGATTAAGGTAATAACAACCTTTAAGAATCAGTGGAGAATTTTTTTTTTTCCAGAAGTATATAGACAATGATTCTGGTATTAATAAATGGTATCTTGATATGCCCTGTATCTAGGGAATACAGGAGGAACGATTCAAGGATAACCTTAGAGGTTTTACAAGGAGAAAGGTAATATTCAAAATTCTCAAGAATAGAAATGTTGTTAAAGGAAATATGATGTAATTATAATGATGCCAAGTGGGGCACGTGTTAAACCACGAGAAAGTATGGATCGAACCAGTAATGGTCGAAATTATTCAGGGCAATTAGGATTTAAGATAAAAAGATGTTCTAAGTATGATTAAAAGTCAGTCATGACAGTGATTAACCTCTAAAGGCTGAGGCAATAACTTATGGAAAAATGGTGATAATTTTTTTATTTTACTCATCAGACTTTAAGGAAAACATCTTCACATAAGCTGTGATTGAAATGAGGTGGAAAATTATTTAGAGGTGGTTAAAATGACATTGACTGTAAGGAAATTTTACTATCAGGAAAGGCCAAAGAGGTGACCGACACTTTAAAGGTAAGAGGATAATTATAGGCGCTTGTGCCAAAAGTATACTGTGATAATGGTTAAAGCTATGAAGGTTGTATTATGGTTTGGAAGATTGACATTCCTTCTGATGACTGTGCAATACCCAACCGTAATAGTAGTTGGTAAAGGTTTAATTCGTGTAATCGCCATGAGCGGGCTATCTATCTCAGAAGATACTATCTTGAGATAAGCCAGGACCATGTTTCAAAAAGGACTAGACGAACCCTTGAGTTAAGTCTTCTATTTAAGGCATACGATTAAGAATGGTATTAACCTGCTATCGTTGCTTTGATTGAAACTCTTCTGCAATTTTATCTGCTTCATGTCATGTATGTATGTCAGGATCAGGAGTGTTCTTCATGAATCTTGAATGGTGATTATGTTACCTCCTTAGAAGAATTTTATACGACATGTATGGACTCCGTATGATTAGATATTAAGATTTCATGGAAAATGAATGACGACAGTAGGTCAGTAGTGGACCATAGTAGTGCAGCAATGATTCTGCGAGTAATGAGCTGATTACAACCGTGAGAGTTGTATTGGAATGGATGTTGAGATTGAGTACCACTAATCGGGTCGTGGTAGTGTATAAGTTATCATTGATGGACTAATTAGTAGAGTATCTACCTATTGAATATTTATTCCCTCTTATGAAAAGAGAGTCGTATTACTATATGAGGAAGGTTGCGGTGCAAGCATAGAATTCTAGTAACGATGATGTCTAGAATGAGATCCTAGATTCGAGTTTCGATATCGAGGGAGTTTCAAAGGTGATTGTGTATAAGCTCGAGGAAGAGCATGGGTCCATAGAATGATGGACGGAATGGCGAAAATATTTAGGCATGTGAAATACGATGCTATAATACTCGATGTTGATATAAATACATATATGTTTTGTTCTCCTATGACAGACCTCTATAGTTCAGAGGTAGATTCCAAGCCAGATATTTTATGGCAATTTTTTTTTTCTTCGTATATATAATTCTCTTCAGTTCGTTCTTTTCTCTTCTTTTCATTTCATATAAACTGAGAAGAACAACCCTTCTAGAAGGGGAGGTATTGCCGAATGACTATCTATCTGTGTGATAGAAGCCGAGTAGGATACCAGCTATTGTTTAATTGCTTGTCAAGTACTAAAGGCTGGCCACCTTCTGTACTAACTATGCGATATAACAAGTGTTCATGATCATAGTGATCTCTCAATAAATTTTTTTACTTCTATATGAAGGATTAAGCTTTCGAAGATAGAAGCAGCTGAAAAAGGAGTAGTAAAGTTATGGTGGTATTCGGAATGGAAACACATTCGTGATACTAAGGTTGACGTGGTTATTAAAAGGTTTAGAACGCTAACTAGCAAAAGTATAACCAGTATAATATTAGGAACGGAAGGTAGTAGCGATTACGAACTGGAAAAGAATGGGTATTGAGAAGCAAAAGCTATAATGCTAGAAGCTATGATGAGAGCCGGTGCAATAGACTTGAAAGAATTTGGAATGATCAATTAACGCGGATTAAGTTATCTTACCACAATAGATCATATGTCGTTATTGAGATGTCGCCTTATGAGATCCTTGAGGGAAGACAATGTCGATCTCCCCTATGTTAGGATGAAGTTGCAGAGCGCAAGATGCTCAGACCAGTAGTGGCCCAAAGGACCAAGGATATGATAGATCTAATCGGAGGACGGCTGGTAGTAGCCCAAGATGGACATGATAAATATGTCGATTTGACACGAAAGGACAAAGAATAGGAAACAGGGGACCTAGTGTTGTTATAGGTATTTCCTTGGAAAGGAAAGATGAGGTTCGGAAAGAAATGAAAGCTAAGTCCACGAATTGTTGGACCCTTGGATATATTAAGACGTATTGGGAGGATAACATATGAGCTAGCCCTAACCCCGAACATGTAGCAGGTCGTAACGTGTTTCACGTATCAATGTTAAGGAAGTGTAATTCAGATGCCAGAAAAATAGGGGCATATGAGCGCATAGACATGCAACCCGACGTAACCTATATGGAGCAACCAGGAAGGGTTATAGAGTGAAAAGGAACAAGTGCTTAGGAGAAGGGTTATCAAACTATTCAGAGTTTGATGGAAGAACCACAATGTGGGAAAATTTACTCGAGAGTTAGAAAGTGCAATGCTAAGAGAGTATCCCTATTCATTTTCTATCTGATTCCGGGACGGAATCCTTTTAAGGAGGGGAGACTGTAATAACCCCAATTTTTGGAAATTTTTGAAACCCTTATGAATAGTGATTTTGCAGATGATGCTGAATGAGAAAACTTTTCATGCCACACTATGTAGGGGTTCTGTTATTGATCTTCTGGGATATTATTAGTACTCTATGTGGTATATAAGTGTATGTAAAGATCGTCAGAATCCAATTCCGAACACTTTGATTTTTCCCGGAAATCCACTAGATACGGAAAGAATTGAGTATAAGGTAACAGGATAAAAAGGATTTAAATTAAAGGATATTAAGAGAGGATCATAAAAGGAATATAATATATTGAGAAAGGTTAAGGGAACCTAAGTAATAAGATCCCGGGTATGATCCCTCAAACGATAAATGAAAACGAAAGTTAAGCGAACCGTATAACAGATCAGCGGTCATTAGGCAAACAATTAGGAAGTTAATCAAAGGGATTAGAGAGGATGATGTCACCCAACCAATGAGAAGAGGACAAAGAGGAAAAGATGACATCATAGCATGACATAAGCATGACAAGGGGTTTTGTTTTGTTGGTTGATTTTGGGCCATGTAAAATTTACCATGGTAAAAAGCTAAAACATTTTCCAAGGCAAAAAGGAGAAGCAACCAAGCAAATATCATAAAACACAAAAATTAGAAGTTGACTTTCCCAATTCAAGAAGAAAGCTCTCGGCTAAAACAAACCCAGCAAATTCAAACTACCATATCTCCTTCAATACTCACTCAAATATTGTGTTCTATAGCTAGTTGGAAAGGTATTGAGATGTCCTACAACTCTTGTTCACAAGTCTCTTCCAAATAAGCATGGTAAGACCCTCATTTTTACAGTTTTTTAAATCGGACTTTTAGAAACTTCAAAGCCTAACTTTGTGTTCTTGATTTCTTTGGAAAGATCAAGTTTGTAGGAGGCTCCCTAAGGCTTCCTAGCAACTTAACACCTCCCAAGGAAGGTGTAAATCTTCACACCCTTTAGTAATAAGTTTGAATGTTGAAGTTTTGAGATGGTTTGGATGGATGAGTAGTAATTTGAATGATAAGCATGATTCGAGCTTAATTGTTAAGTAGGTTAGTTGAATTTGGAGATGTTATAATATATGATTGGATTGAGATCCTTGAGCTTATTATGACTGAAATCAGTAGCATTAATTTGTATCTTGAGTTGTTTTTGATTGGTAGTTGGATTGATATGATTTGGAATGGTAAAAATTTGGGAAATCGCGTAAACATAGCCGTCGTAATGTCCGATTTACTTTAGACTGCTTTTGTTCATAACATTAGGACCCGAGAACTCCCTGCTAGGTTTTGACCATTGCCATTTTTAGATAGTTCATGTTACGAGCTTCGTTTTGATATGTGGTTCGTTTGATTCCGATGTACGGTTTAGGAGAAACGGCCGTTTTAAATAACGACGTTTCGCGAACGAACCATTACCCCTCGCCTTACTTTGAAACCTTGGTTAAAGACCTTAAAGGACTAATTGGAGTAGGAATCAATTATGTAAAGTGTATTAGTCAGTTGGTAATACATTCGCGAAAGAATTGCCTTAAAACCCTTAATGGTTAATTTATTAAAAATGGTGGAACCGAGGATACTCGAGCGACTTAAGTAAACCGTTAAGCGCGAAAGCGAACGTTAGGACTCTAAATGGTTAAAGTCTAGTTTCTTAAGCGACCGGGGTTTAATTTCGACTTATGTTGTTGTTCATAGGTTATCGGACCCACTCTAAGCTTAAGTCTATCCGGGAGCACTCAGGCAAGTTTTCTACCCGTTATACTGTTGTTGTGATGTATATATGTATATGCATTATCTTGTGATAGATGCATGTTGGTTAATTAGCAAATTTTGCGATATATTGAAGCATGCTGATATGGTATATATATGCATGCCTGTTTCGTATTCTTGCCATATATATATCTGTTGGTTCAGTTGATAATACATATGCTAAAGAATAGCGGTAATTTGCATATACCCTTAGTATAGGGACCCAAAGGTGAAAACATTTTCTAAAACCGGGAGTCGAGGATCCCGAGTAGATTTTATATATATATATATATGGTTATAGTTTTCAAAACTATTAATCGAATAAGGTTTATTCGATAACTTTATTTTATTATTGAATATTATTTCGAATATTCATCCGAGGACTTATGACTCCTTTATTTTATTATTGAATATTATTTCGAATATTCATCCGAGGACTTATGACTCCTTTATTTTATTATTGAATATTATTTCGAATATTCATTCGAGGGCTTATGACTCAGCTTATTTTATTTATTGAATATTATTTGAATATTCATTTGAGGATCTATGACTCCGATTATTTGCTGAGATATATTCTTTATTTTATTAAAGAATAAGGTGTCGATAATCAAACTCACTTTTGATTATTCAAATAAAGATAGTACTTTCGTATAGGTATATCTTTGGTTATTTAATATTCATTTCAAGTATAAGTTTTAAAACTTCTACTTCAATTATTTTTATAAAGATTATTCTTTATGGGAATATTATTTAAATAATAATATTAAGATATTTTCTAATATATTGGGACTGATTTATTTTGTTAAATCAGCATCACTCCAAACATTCTTAAAAATGTTTTGCGAGTCTTCAAAATGATTTTTAAAAGTTAGAGCGGATCCCAAAACTCATTTTTATATTTAAGATCCTCCTTTCGAAGGGGATTTAAATACTCGCTCAAAACCTGAGGGATCTGGCTCTGTGGTCTGTTTTATATTCGCAACAAGGTTGCTGTTTTGATAAATGAATTGATTACTTACCCAACACTCGGGAAGTAAAATTCTTGGAACAAGTTAATCCATTAACAGGCATCGCCTGGGAAATATCGGTGAGTTTTCCTTTCCAACTAGATACGACTTCTTGGTGGAGCCGTATCAACAAGTTTCTACTTGGGGAAAGGGGGAACGAGCTTTACGTTTCAGAGTCATGGATTTCATCTGAACTAGGAGTGGCGTAAGTGGTCAAGTGGCGTCGGCCCAGCCTTATTATATTGGCCCAAATGGCCTGGAAGTTCCGCTAAGGCGGTCCATTCCTTAGGAGTTCAGTGTTCGGTTGACAAGTAAATCCGACAGGTTCTCCTCTACATGTAGAAAATGGTGGGGTTGCACTACTAAGACTGATCATCGTAAGTGGTCTTCCTGGCGCGGCAAACTCCCGTAATGAGTTCATCATCCAATTGGATATTTCTGCAACACTACACAGAGCACTTCGATAGAAAGGCTACGGTTGGGCGATTGTTGAGTGTTGGCAGAGTCAAGTTTTCAAAATGATGTTTGCATCAAATGGAGTATCTCGTAACTTCATTTTATTTTGATGATATTTTAAAGATTTAATCTATTCAAATCTGGTCTTGTAGTCTCATCTATATGATGAACTTTTGAAACTAATTATAACTTGAACGGTGGTAGTTCAAGTAGTATTTGGAAAAGATATAAGTATATTGGAGTATCTTGTAACTTCATCTTTTAAACTTATATCTAGTAAATGATTATCTTATGCATGACAAAGATTTTCAGAAAAACGTTGAGACAAGGTTAGATATATGAGATCACCTTGCAACGATATTTTTATACAGTTATACACTGGAACTCTGTGTGTATTATGCATGGAAGAGGACTTCCAATATTTTGAAAAGTATATATGTATATATATACTGAATATTTTGCGACTTCATCGCATTAAGATATCAACTTGGTTCATTTCTTTTGACCAAGACTTTCATGAGTACTATGAGAAGGCTCATATATTGTTAATCATTATACATATTATTTTGGTGGGCTTGCTGCTCACCCTTCCTTTCTTCTTTCATCACACAACAACAGATAGAAAAGATGAACATGACCAAGCTCCCGATTGGCGAGCGGATAGGAAACGTTCCGCAGTTTCCTATAGGCGTTGATGTCGCTGTAGCTGAGGTAGGAACTACCAATAGGCTAGGCTTTCAACTTTCGATGTACCAGATTTATGTATATTTATGAATTATAATAATGGCAAAGAAAATGTAAATTTATTCAGAAAACCTTTTAAGGTGTATTGGCAGATAATTGTGGAATAAAATGACTTGTGATTATTTTTGGATGTTCATCTCTGAGACTATAACTTGTGGTGTGTGTGTTTATTGTGGGGTCACAGTACAGAGTAGTTGATTAATTATTAAGATTGGGTGTTATTAAGAGAAATGGAACTCATGACAACCCGGATCCCCGACCCCGGATTTGGGGGTGTTACACGAATGATTTTATAAAAATGCGCGAAGGTAAATTAAACCTTTATTTAAATCACGTAATTCCTTTAAAATTCACAAAATTGACACAGATCACACAGTCATGCATACAGTCAAGCAATCACATATATACAGTCACATAACAACTCAGGTCTGATCATATAATTTATCCCTCTTTAATCTTTATCCAATTACGCTTCTCAATATCTTTACCAATCAACACATCACTTAGGACGAAATACTTTATTTACTTATTCATTTCATTCGATCACATAATTAACATTTTATATTCTTTGACTCCATATTAGGACGGGTTCCGTTCTACCTGACGGCCCGACACCACAACTTATCTTTTAAGCTGACTCTTTAAATTGGAACGTTTTTATCCACGCTCCTAAATTCTAGTATACAGATAAGACAAATATTCATCACTTAGTCACATAATTATAATCACATCACATCACATAATTAAATCCTGATCCTGAGATAGTAAATCCTGATATCACTCAAAGATCTGATGATCCACATCGCAGTGGACATTCTTCTGAGCCTATGTTGAGGGGGAGTAACATGATTCAAATCCAGAGACTTCTACAAGTGATTTAACTCAAGAGAGATCAGTACATAGATCATCATACTCTCATTCTTTAAACTCTGATGAGTCAAATACTGATAACAACGGTAACACTGATTCAGGGAGAGCATCAAGAAATGATAATGGTACTAGTCAAAGAAATAACAGAGAGTTCATGGATCAAGGGGGAGGTTCTTCTTCAAGGAGTCAACTTCCATCTGCATAAAAATTTTCTAAATCACACACACCTGACTTAATCATTGGAAACCCTGACAGTGGTGTAAGAACTAGAAAAGCCACTCAAAATGAATTCTCTACCATTCTTTTCTATCTCAAACTGAACCCAAGAAGGTGGAAGAAGCTCTTCAAGATGCTGACTGGGTTACAACAATGCAAGAAGAGCTTAATGAATTTGAAAGGAACAAAGTCTGGACTCTTATGCCAAGACCAAAGAACAGATTTGGAGTTGGCACAAAGTGGGTGTTAAGAAACAAAACTGACAGTGAGGGCATTGTTACAAGAAACAAAGTTAGACTGGTTGCAAAGGGCTATTCACAGCAAGAAGGCATTGATTATGATGAAACTTTTGCTGCAGTTGCAAGACTTGAGGCAATAAGAATTTTTCTAGCCTTTGTTGCTCACAAGAAGTTTAAAGTGTTTCAAATGGATGTAAAGAGTGTATTTTTAAATGGAGAACTTGAAGAGGAAGTTTATATTGAACAGCCTCCAGGGTTCATTGATCAAGAGTATCCAGATCATGTCTAGTTACTGGATAAAGCACTCTATGGATAGAAGCAAACTCCAAGGGCCTCGTATGAAACACTTGCTCTATTTTTGTTAGAAAGTGGGTTCACAAGAGGTACAATTGACAAAACCCTATTTTATAAATACCATGGTAAGGACTTGTTATTAGTACATATATATGTTGATGATATCATTTTTGGATCTACTAATGATAAACTTTGTGAGAGATTTGCAAAGCTAATACAGTCTAAGTATCAAATCAGTATGATGGGAGAATTGAGTTACTTTCTGGGGTTACAAGTTAAACAGAATGATGAAGGGATCTTTATAAATCAATAAAAAATATACCAGAAATTTGCTCAAAAGATTTGGAAAGCAAGACTGCTCAACTGCATCAACTCCCATGGTCACTGCAACCAAGTTAGATTTAAATACTAGTTTTTAGTATATATAACTAACTACAGAGGTATGATTGGCTCACTCCTATATTTAAATGCTAGTAGACATGATATCATGAATGCTACCTGTCTCTGTGCAAGGTTCCAAGCTTATCCAAGAGAAACTCATCTATTAGTTGTGAAAAGAATTTTTAAGTATCTCAAAGGCACCATGAATCTGGGATTATGGTATCCTAGAGATTCATATTTTAAGCTAATTGGATATTCAGATGCTGATTTTGCAGGATGCAAAATAGCCAGGAAAAGCACTTCTGGAAGCTGCCAATTTCTTGGTGGCAGATTGTTTTCTTGGTATATCAAGAAACAAAAGTCAATTTCCACATCAACTGCAGAAGCTGAATATATTGTTGTAGGAAGCTATTGTGCTCAGATTCTATGGATGAAGAATCAGCTAATGGATAATGAGTTAGATAATTATGCTACTCCTGTATATTGTGATAACCAAAGTGCAGAAGCTGAATATATTGCTGTAGGAATATATTACTGTAAGAATCAACTGCAGAAGCTGAATATATTGATGTAGGAAGCTATTGTGCTCAGATTCTATGGATGAAGAATCAGCTAATGGATAATGAGTTAGATAATTATGCTACTCCTGTATATTGTGATAACCAAAGTGCTATTGCAATGACAGGAAACCTAGTGTAGCATTCAATGACTAAACACATCAGCATCAGGTACCATTTCATAAGGGAACATATGGAAGCAAATACAGTGGAATTGGTCTTTGTTCCAACAGATCAGCATATAGCAGATATATTCACCAAGCCTCTCTGTGAAGCTACTTTCACAATATTGGTGAATGAATTGGGAATGATATCAAGACATTTCTCAAACTCTGATAATTAAGAAATAACTGTTGATATTTGAATCCTGGTATCTTATTATGTGTCACTAATTGTTAGATACTGATCATTGTGTTAAATTCTGATGCCATGATAACATGCATAACTTATATGACTCCTAGCTGAAAGCTGCATGTTAGAACTACTGATTATGCGTATATGCTCTGTTATTAGTTAAACTTGCTTTGACTAATAGATCCTGACAATAGTTGTTAAATTCTGATATTGGTCAAACAAGTGTTGACTGATAAATCCTGATACTAGTGATTAAAATACTGATAATGGTCAAACCATGATTGACTATTATATTTTATTGATTATTTTGAATTTATTCGAAATTAATAGTTGGCATTGCAAGAGAATATAATTTCTCTTGCAAGTTCCATGTCACACATCTTCCATCGTAAGGTGATGAAGAAGCTAGAGGATGACAAGAAGAAGTCCGAGTAGTTAGATTGTTTTAGGGTTTTATGTTTAAAATTCTATTAATCTTGTACTTTTCTTCTAAAATATTAATGAAAATATCTTTTGCCTTCTTTGATTCCTTAAAGTGAATGAATGTTTACTGTCTTGTTTGTGCTTGAATACTTGTGACTGTTAATATTCAAATTAGTACGACATGCTTAATTTCAGACATTTTTCAATAGTGCATGTGAGAAACTAATCTCTGTTTGAGTTCGTATGTTCACTACAGTATAGATTGCGCACATTACAGGATGAAACTAATGTAACAAAAGAAATTTATGAAAGATTTAATTCTAATCTCATGAGAATTACAATCTTTGAGTGTTATGTGCTATCAAAATTCTTTGAAACTTTCTTTTTCTCACCAAGAAAGTTGTCCACACTCAATCTCAAAATCATAAATCTTATATCTCGAATTTCTTCTTACAACTGAAACACTTATATCCATTTCTCAAATATTGCCAAAATCAAGTGACATAGTTCTTGAAATTATGCTCACCACTCAGAAACAACATTAAGTTGGTTAGAGACTACATGTTGAGGTAGATCTTAATGATACTAACAGAGACACAGGGGTTTCATCATTTTTTATTAAAGACCTTGTGAAAGCTTTCAATAAACACATTTAAGTGTTCGTTCTTGGAAAAAGGAACAAGGTTTGAGATCATGGTACATGACAGTAACCTGATCAAATCCTCTTCAATTCAAATGGAGGTTCCCATGATTGGTGAACAACAATTATCATAATGTAACACCCTCCAAATCTGGGGTATAGGTCTGGGGTATTACTACCACTAATTACATTATTAAACCTGTACAATAATTATACAAATATATAATTACCCCTTGATATTACTACTCAGGATTTTTTAAGGTCAAGGTGTGAAATCAAGAACAACTTACTATCTTTATTACAAACACCCAAAAAATCAGTCTTACAAGTCTTCTTTATTACAAACCAGTTATCTACACAAATTTTAAACTAAGTTTCATTTATTCAAACAACATCTACGTCTGTTCCTGCTACACCTGCTCGGGCATCTCAAAACTCTCTTCTGGAATTGGA
The DNA here is from genome assembly GCF_009905375.1 of Apium graveolens. NCBI lineage: Eukaryota > Viridiplantae > Streptophyta > Magnoliopsida > Apiales > Apiaceae > Apium > Apium graveolens. Next base: position 231,563,709 of record NC_133649.1, on the reverse strand, counting down.
ATTAGCACCCTTGGTGCCAAAGGGTCCCGCCGTCTGATCTGCTTCTTAACTACTTGAGTAGAGATGGGTTTCATTCTCGGCCTTAACTGAAAAACAATGTGAATAACAATAATAGGGGTGAGCCATAATTGCTCAACAAGCCTGTAACATATATATATATAGTGTAAAGATAGAACGTTAAATGAACCGGTAATCTGATTTCTCGTGTAATCACATTTTTCTGCAGGGAATAATGAAGGCCACTATCGGCGAGTACCAAATGAATTAGACTGGACACAAAAACCAACATATGCATTATAACCTGCTAATCAGTCATGATATAACACGGATTTATACCCAACTACATAGACCCACCAACATATAAGGTACCCATGCACTATGGGCTAATAATCAAGGGTCCGGTTCATACCCGGTCCGCATCGTAACCATCTAGTCCATAGATCAGCATCCGAAATAATCAGTATGGTTTTGATGTATCCCAACATCGGAATATCTCAGAGTATATGTATATGTGTTTATAACTATTGGAATATGAATAGAGGATTCAATGAATTAGGAGAAATCAGGAATCGAAATGAAATATGAATAAAGGAACAATAATTGTGTATCAGTGTTTGTGAACAAGAGTTATCAGGGTATAGCTGCCATGGAAATTTGAAAGCAATTCACTATTCTGAACTTAGAATAGGGGAAAAACTTGCCTGGTACACGCTCTGCTCCGGGTAGCTCACAGTTCTCTATCTCTGGCTTGATCCGCCTTGTTGATGTTGAATCTATTAAAGAAAGATACTCGTTTAGTTGACTTACATCATAAGCGTATCTCACACTGAGACCACGTAGCCCTTATCATCTACCCGTACGATTCTATCTGACTCGTATATAAAATATCTAACAAATAGAACTCAAGTAATCACGTAAATCACATAGCACGTAAGTTGTAATAACCCCAATTTTTTTGAGAAATTTTGAAACCCTTATGAATAGTGTTTTTGCTGAACGAGAAAACTTTTCATGCCACGCTATGTAGGGGTTCTGATATTGATCTTATGGGATATTATTAGTACTCTATGAAGTATATAAGTGTATGTAAAGATCGTCAGAATCCAATTCCGAACACTTTGGTTTTTCCCGGAAATCCACAAGATACGGAGAGAATTAAGTATAAGGTAACAGGATAAAAAGGATTTAAATAAAAGGATTATAGGAGAGGATCATAAAAGGGATATAATATATTGAGAAAGGTTAAGGGAACCTAAGTAATAAGATCCCGGGTATGATCCCTCAAACGATAAACGAAAACGAAAGTTAAGCGAACCGTATAACAGATCAGCGGTCATTAGGCAAACGATTAGGAAGTTAATCAAAGGGATTAGTGGGAATGATGTCATCCAACCAATAGAAAGAGGACAAGGAAGGGAGAATGACATCATGAGGATGACATAGGCATGACAAGGAAGGAAGGAGATGTGGTGACTTTTTAACCACACAAAAACCAAGGGCAACTAGGTAATTCACTAAAGCAAACAACAAAAATCAACCAACCAAGCAAATCATTTCATTTCACCAAGCAAAACACAAAAATATCTCTTCTTCTTCTTCAAGCTCTCGGGTTTTTTCTTAAAAAATGGAAGTCCAAGCTCCTCCACTTACTATTTAGCAAGGTAATTATCTAAGCTTCCCCATGGATAGTTACATACTTCCTATAAGTTTAAGCTCCTAATTCCAAGCCAATCTTTTTCTATAAATCATGAAAGAAGATGGTGAATAGTGTTTTCAAGAACTAAAATTTGTGTTCTTGAAGTTTTGTTTAGATTAAGCTTGGATAAGGGCTTTAAAGGTGATTCCAAGCCATTCTCTTGACTCTCCACTCTCCAAGGAAGGTATAAACTACAAACCCTAGCTTTAGTCTTGAGTAATTAGTATTGAATGTGTTTGATATAGCATATGTGAAGCATGATGCTTGATTGGTTGAAGTTTGGTTGAGTTTGTAGAGATTAGTTGGTTTTGTTGCATTGTTGGAGTTGTAAATCTTGGTAATTAGTTAAAGAACCTAAGTAAAGCTTTTAGTTCATGTGAGGAATAGGTATAAATGGTTAATGTGGATTTGTTGGGGCTGTTATTATGTGGTTTGGAGGGATATTGGTTGTATGATTGATTTGGGGTTGATTTGTGGTTGGTATTGAATGGTTTAAAATTGGGAAAACGCGTAAACATAGCCGTCGTAACGTCCGATTTTCTTTAGACTGTTTTTGTGCATAACATTAGGACCCGAGAACCCCCTGCTAGATTATGACCACTGCCATGATTAGATAGCTCATGTTACGAGCTTCGTTTTGATATGTAGTTCGTTCGATTCCGATGCACGGTTTAGGAGAAACGACCGTTTCAAGTAACGGCGTTTCGCGAACGAAACTTTTTCCCTCGCCTTACTTTGAAACATAGATTAAAGACCAAAAAGGGTTAATTAATGTATGAAACATTTATGGTAAGTGTGTTAGGCAGTTGGTAAGACACTCGCGAAGGAATCGCTTTAAAACTCGTAAAGGTTAAATTATTAAAAATGGTGGAGCCGAGGGTACCCGAGTGGCTTAAGCGAATCAGTGAGCGCAAAACAAGCGTTAGAGTCTAAGTTAGTTAAAGTATAGATTTACAAGTGATTTTGGTTTAATTCCAACTTACTTGTTGTTTATAGGTTACCAGACTCGTCCCGAGCCATTCGTAACCCCAGTCGCTCAGGCAAGTTTTCTACCCGTTATACTGTTGTTGTGATGTAAATATATGTATATGCATTATCTTGTGATATTGCATGATTGTTATTAGCAAATTTTGCGATATATTGGAGCATGCTAATATGGTATATATGCATGTCTGTTTCGTAATCTGGTTATCTATCTGTTGATTTCAATGCTTATAGTTGCATAATACCTATGCTAGAAATAAGCAAGTAGTTGCGTATACCCTTAGTATAGGGGATAAAAGGTGAACATATTTCTGAACCGGGAGTCGATGTTCCCGAGTATATATATATATATATATATATATTTATTTATATATATATATATGGATATAGTTTTTAAAACTATTAATCGAATAAGGTTTATTCGATAACTTTAACTTTATTTTATTATTGAATATTATTTCAAATATTATTCGAAGGCGTATGACTCCTTTACATTATTTATTGAATATTATTTGAATATTCATTTGAGGATGTATGACTCCTTTATTTTATTTAATGAATATTATTTATAATATTCATTCGAGGTATTATGACTCAGCTTATTTTATTTATTGAATATTATTTGAATATTCATTTGAGGATCTATGACTCCGATTATTTGCTGAGATATATTCTTTAATTTATTAAAGAATAAGGTGTCGATAATCAAACTTATTTTTGATTATTCAAATAAAGATATTACTTTCGTATAAGTATATCTTTGATTATTTGCTATTCATTTCAAGTATAAGTTTTAATACTTCTACTTCAATTATTTTATAAAGATTATTTTTATGGGAATATTATTTAAATAATAATATTCAGACATTTTCTAAATATTCTGGGGACTGATTTACTTCATTAAATCAGTTTTACTCCAAACACTCTTTAAAGTGTTTTCGAGTCTTTAAAATGATTTTCAAAAGTTAGAGCGGATCCCAAAACTATTTTTATATTTAAGATCTTCCTTTTAAAAAGGGGATTTAAATACTCGCTCAAAACCTGGGGGATCCGGCTCGGTGGTGTGTTTTATATTCACAACAAGGTTGCTGTCTTGGTAAAAGAGTTTTTGATTACTTACCCAATATTCGGGAAGTAAAATTCTTGGAACAAGTCAATCCATTAACAGGCATCGCCTGGGAAATATCGGTGAGTTTTCCTTTCCAACTAGGTACGACTTCTTGGTGGAGCCGTATCAACAAGTTTCTACTTGGGGAAAGGGGGAAACGAGCTTTACGTTTCAGAGTCATGGATTTCATCTGAACTAGGAGTGGCGTAAGTGGTCGAGTAGCGCCGGCCCAGCCTTATTATATTGGCCCAAATGGCCTGGAAGTTCCGCTAAGGCGGTCCATTCCTTAGGAGTTCAGTGTTTGGTTGACAAGTAAATCCGACAGGTTCTCCTCTACATGTAGAAAATGGTGGGGTTGTACTACTACGACTGATCATCGTAAGTGGTCTTCCTGGCGCGGTAAACTCCCGTAATGAGTTCATCATCCAATTGGATATTTCTGCAACACTACCCAAAGCACTTCGATAGAAAGGCTACGGTTGGGCGATTGTTGAGTGTTGGCAGGGTCAAGTTTTCAAAATAATGTTTGCATCAAATGAAGTATCTCATAACTTCATTTTATTTTGATGATATTTTAAAGGTTGAATCTATTCAAGTATTATCTTGTAGTCTCGTCTATGTGATGAACTTTGGAAACTAATTATAACTTGAATGGTGGTAGTTCAAGTAGTATTTGGAAAAGATATAAGTATATTGGAGTATTTTGTAACTTCATCTTTTAAACTTATATCTAGTAAATGATTATCTTATGCATGACAAAGATTTTCAGAAAAACGTTGAGACAAGGTTAGATATATGAGATCACCTTGCAACGATATTTTTATACAGTTATACACTGGAATTCTGTGTGTATTATGCATGGAAGAGGACTTCCAATATTTTGAAAAGTATATATGTATATATATATATACTGAATATTTTGCGACTTCATCGCATTAAGATATCAACTTGGTTCATTTCTTTTGACCAAGACTTTCATGAGTATTATGAGTAGGCTCATATATTGTAAATCATTATACATATTATTTTGGTGGGCTTGCTGCTCACCCTTGCTTTATTTCTTCATCACACAACAACAGTTAGGAAAGAAAGACCGTGACGACCCGGATCCCCGACCCCGGATCTGGGGGTGTTACAGAAATGGTATCAGAGCTAAGCGTTATAAACCTCAGAGATGATGGGACGTTAAGATAATAAGTTCACTAAGATAATAAGAACTCTTGCCAAGTTCATAGTCGGGCTACCTAACGTAGTACTGACGGTTAAAACCCTTATGGGAACCCTTATAAATATCGTGATAGGAGCGTAGTTCGTTATCGTATATGGTAGCGGGACTCTGAACCCTAAAGTTGAGGAATATCAACGCGATGATGTTTTATTAGTTATTGGAGATCAGATTGTGGATCCGATAGAGTGTCCTAATGCAGGACCGGATGGTGTTGATATTGAGGATGTTGTCCTAGTAGGGATAGTTGTTGAGAAGGACCCCATGGAGGATCCTGACAGGATTGGATAAAGGACCACTGATGAATTGATGACCATGGTTTGGTCGACTACCAGAGGTAGGATTGGACGGTCACTACCGGTGGTTCGTTCAAGTTGTAAAGATAGTAGCCCCTTTAACGCGGCTTACTCGTAAGACTGAGAAGTTCGAATGGACAGAGAAATGCGAGAACAGCTTTCAAGAACTGAAGCAGAGGTTGGTGATGGCCCCTATGCTGGCATTGCCGGATGGAAAAAGGAGATTTTGTGATTTGTAAGTGACGCTTCGCATAAGGAATTAGGGTGCTTCTTAGCATAGCAAGATAATCGCGTCTGCGTCAAGACAATTAAGGTAATATGAAATTTGATATCACCGCCCATGAGCTTAGGCTCGTGGCAATAGTTTTACCCTAAAGATTGGAGGCACTACTTGTATGGAGAGAAGTGCGAGAATTACCTAAGCCATAAGTGCTCTAGTACATTCTTACGTAGAAAGAGCTCAACATACGCTAGAGGAGGCGGTTAGAGCTAATCAAGAATTATGATTGGCAGATTCTTTATCATTCGGGGTAAGCCAATATGGTGGCTGATGCCCTTAGTAAAAAGGAGAGACTCAAGATGATAATGTCTTTTGGAGAGTTTATAAGAGATTTTGAGAAAATGGAAATAGTAGTGAAGGTAACCGGAGCCGGTACCGAAAAGCTGTTTGAGATAGCAATACAGCCCGAATTATTGGAAAAGATCATATTGTGCCAGAAAAAGTTATGAATGAAGGCAGAGAGCCAACAAATAGATAAGAGGTTAATATCGAGAAAGATGATAAGGGAATAATGAGGCATTCCTATAGAATTTGGGTTCCGAAAGTTCAAGAGCGTAAGGATGAGATCTTAGACGAAAGCTAGTTTGAGGAATAAGATTTAGAGCAAACCCTGAACGTGATAGTCAGGGAGGTCGCCATCAAGATAGAAGGAACCCATGACATAATGGAGTGGAAAATGAGGATTTTAAATTAAAAGATGACCCCAATTATGGGGAGTAGGATGAAACATTTCATACTAAGGAAATAGAAAGTCGAGTAAGGAAAGGAGACCCGAGACGGTACTCCTATACGGCAATTCATGGACCTGTCTAAAAAGAACTTAGACTATTATCCCCAACCACCACCCTGAGGAGACAGTGCGGTGAGAAATTCTTTCATGTCCTTTAAGTCGCTAAGCTCTCAGAGTTCCAAGGAACAAGCTGACCCAGTCGAGGCAAGAGCCTGGCTAAAGGAAATAGATGAATCATTTGAGATTCTAAATGATTGACGAACCACAAAAGACTGTTTTGTCACTTACCCTCCTAAGAGAGAGACCACCCGCTGGTGAAAGGCCAAGGAAGGCACGGAGCAAGAGATTATAATAAACTGATTTAAGTTCAGTCAATTGTTTTCAGGAAAGTACTTCCCAAGGTTATGGAGATAGTGTAAAAGCTTAAGAGCCAGAACAAAGGCAGACGAGTATGATGAATTATGAATCTAAGTTGTAAAAGTTATCAAGATTCGTTCTGAAGACACGAATCCAGAATGACGGGATGTTTGAAATCAATGCTTATGTTGTGTTGGTTCATGAAATAACGATAAGAGAAAGGAATATAAAGGCAAGAGAGTTTGGGGAATGATAAGGGAGTTGGGTATGAGGAAACCCTAAAGACTCGTAGAAATAGAAATAGAAAAGTATGTAATCGTCCGGATGAGAGTGATTCACCATGAGTTAAATTGATGGTTGAAGGTATAAGAGATACATATATTTTATCCCCTGTAAGTTGGGAAGATTCGAGGAAACCTTGAGATAATTCGAAGGATAAATATGAGACGCGGATAGACTGAGGAGACAAGGAAGTAAGAAATTAGGAAAATTGGATGAAGGAAGTGACCTTCAAGAATGTGAAGTGTAAGACCGGTGGCTTGATACCCAGAAAGGGAGACGCCAGGTATGAGAGATATCCCAACATTGAGATGACTGTTGAGATAAACAGCAAAAGTAAATAAGGAATTATTAAAAAGAAGTTCACGTTGAACATGACCAATATCTTCCAGAACATCCATGTTATCATTACCAAATCAGGAAAGAAAAGCAGATAACCATTGTTATCTTTTGAAGGCCATATGGATTGACCTCAATTTGAATAAGGATGCTATTATGAAGTTAGGTATAGACTATCGAGGTGGGAATGATGAATAAGATAATCTATCAAGGATATATGACTTGATTTATCCATGGAAGGATGCAGGTACCTTTTAAAGGTGGAATTAAGGATATAACTTCGATAACTTGAGATGAACCATAGGGGGAATGCATGAAGGTTGGCATTTCACCCTTAATAGGGATAGTATGAGTTTTGACAGTATGAATTGGAAAATATTAAGGTAATGATGACCTTTAAGTATCAGTGGAGAAAATTTTTCAGAAACATATAGATAATGGTTCTAGTATTAGTATAGGGTATGGTGATATGCCCTGTATCTAGGGAATACAGGAGGAACGATTCAAGGATAACCTTAGAGGTTTTGCAATGAGAAAGGTAATATTCAAAATTCTCAAGAATGGAAATGGTGATAAAGGAAATATGACGTAATTATAATGATGCCAAGTGAGGCACGTGTTAAACCACGAGAAGGTATGGATCGAACCAATAATGGTCGAAATTGTTCAGGGCAATTAGGACTTAAGATAAAGGATGTTCTAATTATGATTGAGAGTCAGTCATGACAGTGATTAACCTCTAAAGACTGAGGCAATAACTTATGGAAAAATGGTGATTTTTTTTTTTACTCATCAGATTTTAAGGAAAACATCTTCACATAAGTTGTGATTGAAATAAGGTGGAAAAATTTATTTGGAGGTGGTTAAAATGACATTGACTGTAAGGAAATTTTACTATCAGGAAAGGCTAAAGAGGTGGCCGACACTTTAAAGGTAAGAGGATAATTATAGGCGCTTGTGCCAAAGGAATACAATGATGATGGTCAAAGCTATGCAGATTGTATTATGGTTTGGAAGATTGACATTCCTTCTGATGACTGTGCAATACCCAACCGTAATAGTAGTTGGCAAAGGTTGAATTCGTGTAATCGCCATGAACGGGCTATCTATCTTATAAGGTCCTATCTTGAGATAAGCCAGAACCATGTTTCAAAAAGGACTAGATGAACCCTTGAGTTAATTCTTCTATTTAGGGCGTATGATTAAGAATGGTATTAACCTGCTATCGTTGCTTCGATTGAAACTCTTCTGCACTTTTATTTGCTTCATGTCATGTATGTATGTCAGGATCACGAGTGTTCTTCATGAATTGTGATTGGTGGTTATGTTAATTTCTTAGGAGAATTAGATACGACCTGTATGGACTCCGTATGGTTAGCTATTAAGACTTCATGGAAAATGAATGACGACAGTAGGTCAGTGGTGGACCATAGTGAGGCAGCAATGATTCTGCGAGTATTGAGCTGATTACAACCGTGAGAGTTGTATTGGAATGGGTGTTGAGATTGAGTACCACTAATCGGGTCGTGGTAGTGTATAAGTCATCATTAATAGACTAATTAAGTAGAGTATCTACATAGTGAATTATTATTCTTTCTTATCAATAGAGAGTCGTATTATTATACGAGGAAGGTTGCGGTGCAAGCATAGAATTCGAGTAACGATGATGTCTAGAATGAGATCCCAGATTCGATTTTCGATGTCGAGGGAGTTTCAAAGGTAATTGTGTATAAGCTCGAGGAAGAGCATGGGTCCATAGAATGATGGACGGGATAACGAAAATATTTAGGCACGTGAAATACGATGCTATAATACTTGATGTTGATATAAATACATATATGTTTTGTTCTCCTATGACAAACCTCTATAGTTCAGAGGTAGATTCCAAGCCAGATATTTTGTGGCAGTATATTTTTTTTCATATATACAATTCTCTTCAGTTCGTTCTTTTCTCTTCTTTTCATTTCATGTAAGCTGAGAAGAACAACCCTTCCAGAAAGGGGAGGTATTGCCGAATGACTATCTATCTGTGTGATAGAAGCCTAGTAGGATACCAGCTATTGTTTAATTGCTTGTCAAGTACTAAAGGCTGGCCACCTTCTGTACTAACTATGCGATATAACAAGTGTTCATGATCTTAGTGATCTCTCAACAAATTCCTTTACTTCTATTTGATTGATCAAATTTTGGAAAATAGAAGCAACTGAAAAAGGAGTAATAAAGTGGTGGTAGTATGCGGAATGGGAACACATTCGTGATACTAAGGTTGACGTGGTTATTAAAAGGTTATAGAATGCTAACGAGCAAAAGTATAACCAGTATAATATTAGGAACGGAAGGTAGTAGCGATTACGAACTGGAAAAGAATGGGTATTGAGAAGCAGAAGCTCTAATGTTAAAAGCAATAATGAGAGTCTGTGTAATAGACTTGAAAGAATTTGGAATGATCACTTAATTCGGATTGAGTTATCTTACGACAATAGATCATATGTCATTATCGAGATGTCGCCTTATGAGATCATTGAGGGAAGATAATGTCGATCTCCCTTATGTTAGGATGAAGTTGTAGAGCGCAAGATGCTCGGACCCGCAGTAGTCCAAAGGACCAAGGATATGATAGATCTAATCAGAGGACGGCTGGTAGTAGCCCAAGATGGTCATGATAAGTATGTTGATTTGACATGAAAGGATAAAGAGTATGAAATAGGGGACCTAGTAATGTTATAGGTATCCCTTGGAAAGGATTGATGAGGTTCGGAAAGAAAGGAAAGCTAAGTCTACAATTTGTTGGACCCTTGGATATATTAAGACGTTTGGGAAGTTAGCATATGAGCTAGCCCTAACCCAGAACATGTAGCTAGTCATAACGCGTTTCACGTATCAATGTTAAGGAAGTGTAATTCAGATGCCAGATAAATAGGGGCATATGAGCGCATAGATATGCAACCCGACGTAACCTATATGGAGCAACCAGGAAGGGTTATAGAGTGAAAAGGAACGAGTGCTTAGGAGAAGGGTTATCAAACTAGTAAGAGTTTGATGGTAGAACCACAATGTGGGAAAATTGACTTGAGAGTTAGAAAGTGCAATACTAAGAAAGTATCCCTATTTATTTCTATCCGATTCCGGGACGGAATCCTTTTAAGGAGGGGAGACTGTAATAACCCCAATTTTTTTGAGAAATTTTGAAACCCTTATGAATAGTGTTTTTGCTGAACGAGAAAACTTTTCATGCCACGCTATGTAGGGGTTCTGATATTGATCTTATGGGATATTATTAGTACTCTATGAAGTATATAAGTGTATGTAAAGATCGTCAGAATCCAATTCCGAACACTTTGGTTTTTCCCGGAAATCCACAAGATACGGAGAGAATTAAGTATAAGGTAACAGGATAAAAAGGATTTAAATAAAAGGATTATAGGAGAGGATCATAAAAGGGATATAATATATTGAGAAAGGTTAAGGGAACCTAAGTAATAAGATCCCGGGTATGATCCCTCAAACGATAAACGAAAACGAAAGTTAAGCGAACCGTATAACAGATCAGCGGTCATTAGGCAAACGATTAGGAAGTTAATCAAAGGGATTAGTGGGAATGATGTCATCCAACCAATAGAAAGAGGACAAGGAAGGGAGAATGACATCATGAGGATGACATAGGCATGACAAGGAAGGAAGGAGATGTGGTGACTTTTTAACCACACAAAAACCAAGGGCAACTAGGTAATTCACTAAAGCAAACAACAAAAATCAACCAACCAAGCAAATCATTTCATTTCACCAAGCAAAACACAAAAATATCTCTTCTTCTTCTTCAAGCTCTCGGGTTTTTTCTTAAAAAATGGAAGTCCAAGCTCCTCCACTTACTATTTAGCAAGGTAATTATCTAAGCTTCCCCATGGATAGTTACATACTTCCTATAAGTTTAAGCTCCTAATTCCAAGCCAATCTTTTTCTATAAATCATGAAAGAAGATGGTGAATAGTGTTTTCAAGAACTAAAATTTGTGTTCTTGAAGTTTTGTTTAGATTAAGCTTGGATAAGGGCTTTAAAGGTGATTCCAAGCCATTCTCTTGACTCTCCACTCTCCAAGGAAGGTATAAACTACAAACCCTAGCTTTAGTCTTGAGTAATTAGTATTGAATGTGTTTGATATAGCATATGTGAAGCATGATGCTTGATTGGTTGAAGTTTGGTTGAGTTTGTAGAGATTAGTTGGTTTTGTTGCATTGTTGGAGTTGTAAATCTTGGTAATTAGTTAAAGAACCTAAGTAAAGCTTTTAGTTCATGTGAGGAATAGGTATAAATGGTTAATGTGGATTTGTTGGGGCTGTTATGATGTGGTTTGGAGGGATATTGGTTGTATGATTGATTTGGGGTTGATTTGTGGTTGGTATTGAATGGTTTAAAATTGGGAAAACGCGTAAACATAGCCGTCGTAACGTCCGATTTTCTTTAGACTGTTTTTGTGCATAACATTAGGACCCGAGAACCCCCTGCTAGATTATGACCACTGCCATGATTAGATAGCTCATGTTACGAGCTTCGTTTTGATATGTAGTTCGTTCGATTCCGATGCACGGTTTAGGAGAAACGACCGTTTCAAGTAACGGCGTTTCGCGAACGAAACTTTTTCCCTCGCCTTACTTTGAAACATAGATTAAAGACCAAAAAGGGTTAATTAATGTATGAAACATTTATGGTAAGTGTGTTAGGCAGTTGGTAAGACACTCGCGAAGGAATCGCTTTAAAACTCGTAAAGGTTAAATTATTAAAAATGGTGGAGCCGAGGGTACCCGAGTGGCTTAAGCGAATCAGTGAGCGCAAAACAAGCGTTAGAGTCTAAGTTAGTTAAAGTATAGATTTACAAGTGATTTTGGTTTAATTCCAACTTACTTGTTGTTTATAGGTTACCAGACTCGTCCCGAGCCATTCGTAACCCCAGTCGCTCAGGCAAGTTTTCTACCCGTTATACTGTTGTTGTGATGTAAATATATGTATATGCATTATCTTGTGATATTGCATGATTGTTATTAGCAAATTTTGCGATATATTGGAGCATGCTAATATGGTATATATGCATGTCTGTTTCGTAATCTGGTTATCTATCTGTTGATTTCAATGCTTATAGTTGCATAATACCTATGCTAGAAATAAGCAAGTAGTTGCGTATACCCTTAGTATAGGGGATAAAAGGTGAACATATTTCTAAACCGGGAGTCGATGTTCCCGAGTATATATATATATATATATATATATATATATATTTATTTATATATATATATATATGGATATAGTTTTTAAAACTATTAATCGAATAAGGTTTATTCGATAACTTTAACTTTATTTTATTATTGAATATTATTTCAAATATTATTCGAAGGCGTATGACTCCTTTACATTATTTATTGAATATTATTTGAATATTCATTTGAGGATGTATGACTCCTTTATTTTATTTAATGAATATTATTTATAATATTCATTCGAGGTATTATGACTCAGCTTATTTTATTTATTGAATATTATTTGAATATTCATTTGAGGATCTATGACTCCGATTATTTGCTGAGATATATTCTTTAATTTATTAAAGAATAAGGTGTCGATAATCAAACTTATTTTTGATTATTCAAATAAAGATATTACTTTCGTATAAGTATATCTTTGATTATTTGCTATTCATTTCAAGTATAAGTTTTAATACTTCTACTTCAATTATTTTATAAAGATTATTTTTATGGGAATATTATTTAAATAATAATATTCAGACATTTTCTAAATATTCTGGGGACTGATTTACTTCATTAAATCAGTTTTACTCCAAACACTCTTTAAAGTGTTTTCGAGTCTTTAAAATGATTTTCAAAAGTTAGAGCGGATCCCAAAACTATTTTTATATTTAAGATCTTCCTTTTAAAAAGGGGATTTAAATACTCGCTCAAAACCTGGGGGATCCGGCTCGGTGGTGTGTTTTATATTCGCAACAAGATTGCTGTCTTGGTAAAAGAGTTTTTGATTACTTACCCAATATTCGGGAAGTAAAATTCTTGGAACAAGTTAATCCATTAACAGGCATCGCCTGGGAAATATCGGTGAGTTTTCCTTTCCAACTAGGTACGACTTCTTGGTGGAGCCGTATCAACAAGTTTCTACTTGGGGAAAGGGGGAAACGAGCTTTACGTTTCAGAGTCATGGATTTCATCTGAACTAGGAGTGGCGTAAGTGGTCGAGTAGCGCCGGCCCAGCCTTATTATATTGGCCCAAATGGCCTGGAAGTTCCGCTAAGGCGGTCCATTCCTTAGGAGTTCAGTGTTCGGTTGACAAGTAAATCCGACAGGTTCTCCTCTACATGTAGAAAATGGTGGGGTTGTACTACTACGACTGATCATCGTAAGTGGTCTTCCTGGCGCGGTAAACTCCCGTAATGAGTTCATCATCCAATTGGATATTTCTGCAACACTACCCAAAGCACTTCGATAGAAAGGCTACGGTTGGGCGATTGTTGAGTGTTGGCAGGGTCAAGTTTTCAAAATAATGTTTGCATCAAATGAAGTATCTCATAACTTCATTTTATTTTGATGATATTTTAAAGGTTGAATCTATTCAAGTATTATCTTGTAGTCTCGTCTATGTGATGAACTTTGGAAACTAATTATAACTTGAATGGTGGTAGTTCAAGTAGTATTTGGAAAAGATATAAGTATATTGGAGTATTTTGTAACTTCATCTTTTAAACTTATATCTAGTAAATGATTATCTTATGCATGACAAAGATTTTCAGAAAAACGTTGAGACAAGGTTAGATATATGAGATCACCTTGCAACGATATTTTTATACAGTTATACACTGGAATTCTGTGTGTATTATGCATGGAAGAGGACTTCCAATATTTTGAAAAGTATATATGTATATATATATACTGAATATTTTGCGACTTCATCGCATTAAGATATCAACTTGGTTCATTTCTTTTGACCAAGACTTTCATGAGTATTATGAGTAGGCTCATATATTGTAAATCATTATACATATTATTTTGGTGGGCTTGCTGCTCACCCTTGCTTTATTTCTTCATCACACAACAACAGTTAGGAAAGAAAGACCGTGACGACCCGGATCCCCGACCCCGGATCTGGGGGTGTTACATAAGTCACATAGTTGATTTAAATTTACAAATATTTTTAGGTTTGGCAGTATACTTATATACACATTAATAAATCATACCTGATTCGTTTTCTAATTTTCTGAGATTTATCGAACTCGTAATCACAATTAATAAGATCTGAAATGAATAACTATCGAAATTCAACTCGTCTCCGAAAGAAATTAAGATTTAAACTATTTTAAATGGAATCAGGTCATTTTTCTAAGTCTAAGGGCTTTTGTTTCGATTAAATCAGATAAACGGTCCAATTATTACGCAATAAACAACAATAAATCAATTAAAGTTCATTATAATTAATTATTCAAAAATAATTAAAGCTCAAATTTATTTTTAAATAAGTATCTAGGAAAAATCAAAATTTTAAAATGATTACCCCTAATTTTTGGAAATTAAATAGGATTTATTAAAAATTATTCAAATAAATTGATTAATTATAAAATAATTAATCAATTTAAATAAATCATAAATAAATAAGATATAAATAATTAAATAAATAATTTTTGGATTTTCTAAAATAAGAAAAACAGTTTAAATTTATTTATAGAATAATTTAAATAATTAATTAATTTAATTATTTGATTTTCTAAATAAAAGAAACTAATTTTCTGAATTTACAAAAATAAATATAAAATAAAATATCCAGAAATCAGAATTGGGTTTTGAAGATCAAAATCTGGTTTTAGTTTCAGAAAAATGGGTTGGGTCCGGGTTGGCAAGAACAACCCGCCGATATTCTTCACAACCCAGAACCCGGCGAGGTTTCGGCCACCGGAGCCCAACTCTGGCGAACTCAAATCCTGCCCAAACCCCTTCGTTTGCTGCTAGTTTTTGTCCCAAATAATTGTAAATCATTCCTGCTATCCAGAAATCATCACAACCCTGCCTATTCATCCCTGGAACTCGTTTGCCGGCCAAAACTACCAAAAATTCCGACGAGCTTCAACGAAGTCCGGTGAGGTCGATTACCATCGATCCCGGAATCGTTCGAATCGAATCTTATATCGATTTCACTCAGAATTTTACCGGGAATTCAACCATACCAACGTCTAATCCTAATAACCCTACAACTCATTTTCCGATTAAATACAAAAATCCGGCCAAATACCAATCTCACTAATATGTACATGAAAAATTACAAATAATAGTTTAAAATAAAGCTATGACATCTATAGTCAAACCCTATCATCAAAACAACCTCAGATTCATATAAACAAAAAACGATTGACGCAAATTTCACATAAATCCTAAAACTTGAATTACTACTTGGGGCTATCGTTTGATGCAATTAACCGTGCAAATCAGTCATAAACAATCATATAAAGCTATCCCATGATCAATTTCATCCCATAACCCCAGAATCAAAAACCCCCAATTAACTGCTGACATGAAGTATAAAGGGAAAGAGAAGATAGGAGAGAAGTCAAAATTTTCAAAGTCTAAAGCCAAAGCCGTTGCAAAGAAGAAATCAGTATCTAAAGCAACTAAATCACAAATCCTGATAGATCCAATCTATACAGCTGCTCAATCTTTTGATACTGATGAAATTACTGAAGAAGAAGAAATGAGCCAAGCTCACCAAAAAAAGGGAGATTTATGGAGCTGACTAGGATGATAATTTTGAAATTAACCACTGACATTTCTCAAGCTAAAGAAGAAGCTGTTATTCAACCAATCACAACCTCTGATTCTACTCATGTTGTTGATTTCTCAAAACCAATTCAAGGAGAGTTATCAAATCCTGATTTTGAAGGCATAGTCTCTCATAAGCCAGAACTTACTTTTGAAGAAAAAAAGAAGGTACTGTGGGGAAGCAAGAAACCAACACCTAGAAGAGATTCTTCTGAAACATTAAAGAAGATTTACAGTGGAAGTTCTCAATCTAGAAAACTGAAATCACAAGTGGTCTTGGAAAATTAAATGCTGATGATCCATTTATAGGAGATGCTTTGACTTTAAGAATGCATTCTAATTTGAAAGAAATTGGAGAAAATGTGATGCTTGAAGACTTACAAAAGATCATATCAGTGCAAATTGTTATTGATCATGTTGAAGAGAAAGTAATTTATTTTCTGGAGTCTGGGAGAAGCTTAAGGTTGAATCAAGAACAGTTAAGAGATAAACCATGGCAGAAATTGGAACTTATTGCTACAATTCTCAAGGTAACTAATTTTGTAACTGCCAGATGGTTTGCATTCATAAAGAACCTAATATAGTTAAAGCGGAAAAGAATGCCTTAGAAATCAAACTACATTCCAAAGTACATTGATCAAACTGAATATGTTGTTGATATGCTTATTGGAGGAGCCAAGATAAAAATGAGTCTAGGTACTAAAGTTTTGACCTTTAATCCTTATAGAAAGAAAATTGGGTTTCTGGAGCTGGATGATCTATCTCTTGGAAATTAAAAGTTACATAATATCAGGGTTGCCATCTATCAGAATGATGAATCAACAGATGAACTAAATGAACATAAACAAAGGATGCAATGGTATTTGGATGTAATGGAAGAAAATCTGCTAAGGAAGTTTCTTGAAGATTTTCCAGACTGTGTTAGAGTTCCAAATGAAGAGTAAAGTCTGATATTCACTAAAGTAAGAAAGAATATGGTTACTTGATTTATGCATTTAGATAGTTTTGACATCATCAATAAGAACTTGTACATATTACCATAATGAACAAGTTGGGGGAGATTGTTAGATATAATTGATAATATCAGCAGAAACTATCAGAAGTTCATATCAGGACTTATATAAGTATTTACTAAAGAGTGACGTCATCGGTACTTATATCAGTACTTGATGATCATCTAATGATGTCATCAGGATTTGTTATTGCAGTTAATATTCAATATGGAAAAGGAAAGGAGGAATTCAAGGCGGTGAAGGACTTTATCTCAGAAGCACTCATACATGAATAGTTTTCCTTATTGTAGTATAATAGGATTCCTTATTTGACTGTGTAGCTGTGCTCTATATGAAGCATAGATTAGGTTCATGCTATATACATTGCGAACATTGTTATATCATTCGCATAACCTAGCAACACTCAATGATATTTGTTCATCCTTTTGAGAGAGTACGTTTGTAATCAGTTTTTAGCTGTTAATATAAAAACTGTTGATTCTGTTGAAACTTTGTCGAATTAATTGCATAAACTGTATTCACCCCCCCCCTTTATAGTTGATTACGGACCTAAAATTTTGAATGAGTGACTTGGTGAGATGTACAAGAGGAAGATGAACAAAGATCTTGAGGTGGCTAAGCTCAAAAAACTGGCTAAAGAAAAACTCTTGCAAGACCAAGACAAGCTGTAGATGACACCCAAGAGCGCACACGAAATTTTCGCTTAAGTTTTGTCCATTTAACCATGTAGTTTTTGAATTAATACCAAAACTGTGTTCTCATTTTTTTCATTTTCATTTTTTTTGTTTATTTTGTTGACTTGTATGAAAAACAGGTTTATGGCATGTTCAATTTACAAACAATTCCTGTCAATGTTTTTTAAGAAATATGTTATATTAGGTACTTTAATGTTACAAAAAAATTGGTATAATATAATACAAATAATTATAAAATTGTTACGGCAAGGAAAAAACTTGTTACAATAATTTTATGGCCCACATGCGGGGCCTATAAGTGGGGCCCATATGTGGGGCCCATTTTTTTATATAAATTATACATGCAAAGGTAACATATATAGTGTGGTGTGATACTATATATATAGTTTGATATTACCTTTGACTGCTATTGCAACACAAATGTCAATGTTGCACCAGGTCAACAGGGACGTTACCTTAAGGGCCAAAGGTAACTCGGAAAAAAGAAACTTAATTTTTATGTTACCTTAGGGATTTAGCTGGCTGTGGTAACATTTTTTTTGGGCATGTTGTAATATTTTATGGTTGTTTCTATATGCCATCTGTGGCGCAGTGATTCAACTCCAAGCTTCTGTATCATTTCTCTAAGGCATGATCTATGTTGATCTTCTTCCAGAATTTATTCCTTAGGCTTGAACTGTTTACAGAAAAATACTCTTGTCTAATCTTCTAACCATTTTATAGACTCAAGTAATACAACACAAAATATAAATTTAGATTACTAATTTTTGACCGAACAATTGGTAGATGGAACTTCAGAACACCAAGATCCTGCAAAAATAATTAACACAAATTGCTTTAAGGCGTGATCCTATCACTTTCTTTAAGGATTTATTTCGTCCTAGTTATTTGACAATTTGCTAAGAGGTTACTAGAGAAATTATTCTTACAGGATACAACAATGCATGAAAGATGGAAACTAGTAATATTGGTATCCTTCCTAATTACTTAGGAACAAGAACTAATAATTGTGTATAGGATTTATTTCTATGAGAAAATTCAGAAGCTCTGTATCTTGTCTATCACATACAAAATATGCCTCTATATATATAATGTGCTTTCAAAAAATTTAACTCCTCAATTTTTAATTAAATGTATGACTATTCTAATAAATATAGCCATTTAATTTTAGGAGTTTCATTTTGAAAAAAACACACATTATCTACAACTTTTATTTTCTCATCTCCTTTAAATATAAAAAAATTTAAAGATATAAAAAGATTTCACAAATATATTTTCTCATTTTATTGGTTCTATAAAACCAAAATCCAACAATCCCCCACTTTTGTTTATAGAAGCAATAATTTCAACACAATTAATTCAAACATAGACAATATACATAATAAAGGTATCTTTCGATTTAAACCTCTATTTAGTACCAGCATCTTAAAGTTATCAGAATTTTAGTTGCCTTAGCATTAAACTAGTCATCTATACAATAAATCAGAGAATGTTGAACATATCATTGTCTAAATGTTCCAAGTAGTAATTTTCACATGTTTTTGCACTATTATGGCCATGTGCTCATGCTCCTGTTCTCGTGAACTCTCTTGAGAGTAAATCCATAACTCCCGTAAGAAACGGTACCACTTTTAAGTTCACATAGGTGAAATGTTTTTATGTATTTCGATTATTTCCAGCACACTATCAATATGGTCAAAATATTTCATTAAAAGTCTAACTCAACCCTCGCACATAACAGACGATATTGACACCACATGTCGGGACCAACTACGTCAATATCTACAATTATCTGTAACTTGTTATTACCCATTAAACCTTTAAACTAATAACTTATTAGAGCAAAGGTTGGGTTACCATTAATAAATAATTTAATCAATAGATTTTAGTCCCATTTCCCAACTAGTTGTCTTCATTACCTCTCTCGACAGAGGTTTAGTAAACGGATCGCAAGATTTTTACAAGATTTCACAAAAACAATTGTCAATGTACCATTTTGTAACAATTGTTTCACATGTCCATGTCTCAATCTTATGTGTCTAGACTGCCCATTATGTGTACTTTTATAAACTATTAGACATAGTATTTTGACTATCATAATGTATAAAGATAGGAGGCATCGAACTAGGCCACAACTTAATGTCCAACAATAAGTTTCTAATCCATTCAACCTCTCTCCCACATGCTGCAAGAGAAATGAACTCTGAATCCATAGTCGAATGAGATATGCATGTTTGTTTCTTGCTCGACCAAGAAACTGCACATCCTTCCATGATAAATAACCAATCATTGAAAACTAAACCAAGATTTTTGTATTTTTGCAAATAACCAAAAATCCTAGTTACACATTTCCAATGCTCCATATTTGGATTACTAGTGTATCTACTCATTTTGCCTACTGCAAATATAATATCTGGTCTTGTGCAACACATTGCATACATTAAAGAACCAATGGTTCTAGCATACTCAAGTTGTGCAACATCTCTTCCTTCATTTTTACACAACTTCACACTGGAATCAAATGGTGTATTTACCTCTGTCAATCCTAGATGATTAAATTTATTTAATATCTTCTCAATATAATGAGCTTGATTTAAAGAGTAACCTCCACTATGTTTTCTCACTTTAATTCCCAAAAAAGTATCCACTTCTCCAAGATCTTTCATTTTAAAATTCGAAGATAAGTATTTTTTCACTTTATGTATGCCTGTAATATTAGTTCCAAAAAGTAACAAGTCATTAACATAAAGACAAACAATTACTCCATACTCATCCATTAATTTAGAATAAATACATTTATCTGCACCATTATGCACAAAATCATCACGCAAAATAGTTGTATCGAATTTTACATTAATCTTTAGGTGCCTGCCTTAAACCATAAAGTATTTTACAAGTTTATACACCTTATTCTCATACCCTTTTAGAACAAATCCTTCAGGTTGCTCAACATAAATCTTTTCATTTAAATCACCAATTAAAAATGTTGCTTTAACATCCATCTGATGCACATGCAAATGATATATAGATGCCAATACAAATAAAACTCTGATTGAAGTGATACGAGCTACTGGTGCATATGTATCAAAATAATCCATTCATTCTTTTTGTTTATAACCTTTGACTACTAATCTAGCCTTAAAGGAGTGCACCTAATGGTTAGTATCATATTTTCTTCTAAACACCCATTTACATCCAATAGGCTTAGAGCCTTTGGGTAGATCCACTAAAATCCAAGTATTATTCCCAACTATAGAATCCATTTCATCATAAATAACTTCTTTCCAAAAGGAACTATCTCTTGATGACATGGCTTCACTGTAGGTTTTTGGATCATCATTAATGTTTAGAACTACGTTGTGCTTATTAACAACATTATTATGTTGATCCCCTTTCACTAAACACGCTATAAACTCTGAAGAAATAAAATCAAGATGTAGTGATTTTTCTTTCCTCAAATGTTTCATTTTTTGTTCTCAATAAATACACATGCAAGTATCTACTACAATCATCAATAAATGTAATAAAATATATTTTTCCTCCACGAGTAAGCATGCCGTTAAATTCAAAAATATCAGAATGAATTAAATCTAAAATTTTAGAATCCCTTTTTACACTTGGAAAAGGTTCTTCACCATTTTAGACTCTACACATGTCTCACATTTATCAAGTGCATCAGTAAAATTTATTAATCCCAATTTATTCATCAATTTCAAAGAATTAAAATTTACATGTGTTAAACGATCATGCCACAAATAAGAGGACTCAACCATATAAACAGAAGATTCATGTTCATTATTAAGAGAAAATTTAAACATACCAGCAGATCCATACCTTTTTCCTACAAAAATACCAGCTTTGGACAAGATAACATTGTCACTCTAAAAAATAACTCGAAATCCTTTCTTACAAAGTAAATTAACAGAAACTAAATTTTTTCTCATATCAGGAATAAACAAAACATTAAAAAGAGTTAACTTTTTGCCCTTGTGAAATCAAGCTCCACAACTCCTTAGCCGACAACATTAATGCATGCCTTATTACCCATTTGTACCTCTTTAACAAATGAGTTCGCTTCAAAAGTTTTGAACAATGACCTATCCTTGCATACATGAACAGTTGCTCCAGAATCAAGCCACCAACCCAAATTCGTCGAAGTTAAATTAACCTCGGATATCATGGCAACCAGTTTCTTTTCCTCAACAATATTTGCAGTAGCCTTTTTTCTAGTTTTCCGAAAGCGACAATCTCTTGCAAAATGTCTAGACTTACCACAAACAAAGCAATCTCCCTTTTTCTTAACATTATTACCCTTCTTTTTGAATTGTTCCCTATTCTTTTTAGTTTGTATGGAAAGATTTGCCTCTCTAAAATTATTTCCCTTGGTGATATTAACTTTGGAGTCAAATTGACAAGAAATTCCCACATCTCTGTTAAGAGATTCTTCTTCGATACGAAGAATTTTCTGCAACTGTTTCAAAGAAATATCCTCACTTTTTGTAATCAGTTTCTTTCCGAATTCTTTCCATGATGGTAATTTTGCAATAATAGCCCCAACTTGAAAAGCCTCGAGATTTTCAATTTTGAGAGAAATAAGTTTAGACATAATCACTTGTAATTCATGTATTTGCAACAACAAAGGCTTCGTGTCAACCATCTTAAAATTCAAATATTTTGCAATAAGAAATCTGTTTGTACCTTCTTCTTCAGCGTAATAATTAAATTGAAGGGCTCCCCAAATCTCCTTTGTCGTTTTCATCTGTTGGAAATAGTCATAGAGACGATCCAGGTCCAGGATATGAAAAATTTTCAACGCCGTGAGAAGGAATTTCATCTTGTCTTTCCAACGTGAAAAATTACTTCCATCAAACCTATCGAGTTTCACCATATCTTAATTCATCAATTTGAGAGACTCCATTTCCATCACTGGCAGAATAAATCCTTAAAATTGTTGACTGAACAATTGGTAGATGGAACTTCAGAACACCAAGATCTTGCAAAAATAATTAACACAAATTGCTTTGAGGCGTGATATTATCACTTTTTTTAAGGATTTATTTCGCCCCAATTGTTTGACAATTTGCTAAGAGGTTACTAGCGAAATTATTCCTACATGATATAAAAAAGTATGAAGGATGGCAACTAGCAATATTGGTATCCTTCCTAATTACATAGGAACAAGAACTGATAATTGTGTAAAGGGTTTATTTCTATGAGAAAATTCAGAAGCTCTATATCTTATCTATCACGTAAAAAATTTGCCTCTATATAATGTGCTTTCAATAAATATAACTCCTCAATTTTTAATTTAATTTTTGACTATCCTAATAAATATAGCCATTTAATTTTAGGAGTTTCATTTTGAAAAAAACACACATTATCTACGGTTTTTATTTTCTCATTTCCTTTAAATATAGAAATATTTAAAGATATAAAAAGATTTCACAAATATATTTTATCATTTTATTGGTTCTATAAAACAAAATTCCAACACCAATAAATCTTAGTTTTGTCAATTTGACTTAATCTTATTATTCTTGTCCAACAGTTAAGAGCTAAGATTTTATAATATATTTGAAGAGTGATTTAAGAGACTGGTGGACATGTTTTAAAACAAGATAAAGAGGATATAACAGTAAAAGCAACTAAAATTAGGTAAGAAACGACACCGTTCCTCTACATAACTTCAGATATAATATACCCCGTAATCAGGGTTTTAACATTTGCCGAGTTTTTCCATTCCCTGGACTCTTAAAGCGCAGCAGCAACCCATTATCTCTCAAAATCATCTCAGGTTAGTTGATTCCTTTATTGAGTTATTTATTTTTTATTTGTGAACTGAGTTAGATTTGTTATAAAGTTTTATCATATTGGTTTTGATTACTTGTACTTATAGTTGATGAAAATGATTTATTTGGTTATGTTATGGTTTTGAATTGATGTGGCTTGTGGGTATTCAAGATTACTACTACGTTCAAGAACCCTTGTTTTAGTTTTCAAAATTAGTACTTTTTTAGCCTTGATTTCTGTATATTAGGAATGTGGTAATATATAGTGTTGCTGATGAAATTGAGTGAGAATTTTTTACTTTGCCATGT
Organism: Apium graveolens; assembly: GCF_009905375.1. Taxonomy (NCBI): domain Eukaryota; kingdom Viridiplantae; phylum Streptophyta; class Magnoliopsida; order Apiales; family Apiaceae; genus Apium; species Apium graveolens. The sequence goes on along the minus strand of NC_133649.1, from coordinate 231,539,808 downwards.
AAAATTAGTAATTTAGTAGATTGGTCTAAGTGGGGATTGCATTATTAGTTTTTGTTTTTTTGTTGATGTTAGATTGTGATATGATTAATGATGTTTTGGTTTAAATTTTTGGGTTGTGGATTTTTCAAGAAGGTATATTTGGTGTTGATGTGTTGACATTTACGATGATATGTTAATTCATTGGGTGTTTTTTTGTTTTGCGTGCAGAATGGATACTTCGCTTAAGCATGCTGTTGTTGTGAAAATTATGGGTCGCACTGGATCCAGGGGTCAGGTGACGCAAGTGAGGGTCAAGTTTCTTGAAGACCAGACTCGTTATATTATGAGAAATGTCAAGGGGCCAGTTAGGGAGGGTGATATCCTTACCTTGCTAGAGTCTGAGAGGGAGGCAAGAAGACTTCGTTGAAGTGTTTTGTGTGTTTACCTTTCTATGTTAAGCTGCATTTAGCTACAGATATCTTTGATATTTTTTTAAAAATTTCTGGGTAGTGTATGCGTTGGATGAACACATATGAAGTTCTTAAGCGTGTCTGAATATGCAGTTATGATCTTTTGAAGCTAAATATCTGGTTTTCTAATTCTTGGGAATGTCTTTAGTACTAGTGCTTGCCATAAGATTTTAATATCTTGGTCTTATTTTGAGCTAATTATGACCGTGTATTGTTGCATGTTATCTTATATTCTTATGTATGGTTATTTTAATGGTCTTACAAATAGCATTGAACTTTGAACTAAGATTATGTTGCTGGACTGAATGAACGTTTTTTTGGTGATGTCTATCTTGGTGAAAAACTGAACTTATTTGAGTCATTCTGGCATTGAACTTAATTTAAGATGATGTTGCTTGACTTAACGAATGCTGAGTAAAAAAAAGTTTTGGAAGGAGTTACAACTATTATCTGATAAAATGTTTATGTACAGTCTGCTTTGTGCTTACTGGTTGCGACTAGATAATTCAAGACCTTGGATTTGGTAATTGAAGTCTATGTGTTAATAGCTTTGTATGCATCTAGTTTTGAGGTCTAAATACGTATTCTTAGTTTTGAATTAACAAGTAGCCTCAAGGATTATTAGGTTGACTATATTTCTATCTGTCTTTGATGTGTAGGACATTGAATTTGTCTTCACAGTAGTTCTGTAGTTAATTTTGGGCATTGTATTTAGGCTTCTATATGCAGAAGTTTGCTAGAATAGTGGTCATGAAGTATGATCATATGGTTGGCACATATATAAGCCACATCTGTGTTAGTTTCTATCTGGTTCAGTTCAAAGCATGTCGATTGGCATTAGAGATGATTGTGATCGAAGAATGTATTTTTTTTATGTAATCACTATATGTTGATATATTTTTAGAGAATCAGACTTAAAAGAAAAAAAGAACAAAACGAATGAATGAATACACTATGGAAATTAGGAGTTCATTTTTTTTTGACTTGCGGGATGGGATATACCAAGGAAAAAAAACAGGGTACTATGGAAATTAGGAGTTTATTCTGGTAATAAGCCTTTACCAGAAGGGTATCTCCTGATCCTGACCTCGACGTTTACTGTGGAGTGTGGACTAGTAATTTTTATGATATTAATTCCTTAAAATTCTTTATATCAGTATTATGCTAAAAAATAGAAGAAACCGAAAGTATTAAGCTTGTGTTATCGTAATGATTAGAACCATGTTCTTTTTCTGCTGTATTTTATGTCCTAAAACTAGTTGTGGCTTTCCCTTGCAATTGAGTGAATTAGTATGTCTTACAAGTTGCTGGTAAATTCTTGGTTGAAAACAGATGTAATGTTATATCAAAGTTTCTGTGAAGAACTGTGTTCTTTGAAGTGTATGAGCAAGTGCCTTGTGATTGACGTTTGATTTGTTTGGGTTTGGTAGACAGGGTACCTGATATGATTTGGTTGTCCACAAATAAGGGCCCTGAACTCTCTTCTCTAGCCATCTAATTATAAACTCCACAACTCCTGCTGCTAGCCTGGTGATACCTTGTTTTTGTAGTGTTATCTGTTCCTGGCACAAAGATAATCGAAGAATGTTCCTGTACAAGCTCACCCGCCTTATATAAATTTTTCGGCTCCTCGAAGGCATTAGAGTTTAACGAAAAATTATTAATTTCCAGTATTTTATGTTCACATTATTATTTTTTTTTCACAAACGCGTAGGTAGTGATCGAAACAGCCACTCTAGTTTCAAGTAGTGAAGAAAAAACTCACTAAATGGAAGGACCTGCTTCCTCGGTCAACATAATCTTGCAACAATTCGCCAACATGATATATAACTTTTATTGCATTTGAAGAGAGAATCATTTTCTGCGTACCAAAGTCAAGCAGTCAGCATCAACCTGTTGAACACTTATATGATCAATTTTTTATCCCTGAACACTTTCTTTAGAGCAATAGCTTCAACAACTTCCGCCAAAACTATTCCGTCGTGTCCGGAAATACCAGCAACAAAAACAACCTCGCGATCCCAAAAAGGGCAAATCCAACAGTGATCTAAAAATCTAAATTTGGAACATATTATCCTAAATTCTCCTCCAACACTCATACAAATGATGATCCAAATTTGGATTAGTACTATACTATTCATTGATCCAAATTTGGATCACTTGTTTTAATATAAAATAATGATTTTGTTATTTGTCATTTATGAGATTTTAAATTAATTTTTATTTTTTTAATTATATAATTAATAACAGAATATAATTAATAGTTAACAAAATTTATTTTTAAACTAAAACTTAAAATAATGAAAAAACATAATTTTATTAAAATTTAAATAGAAGTACATTGAAGAGTCAGAAGTGCCGGATACAGAAGTTGAGACTATTCCGATTGATGAAGATACTTGATTCCAAGAATTCATGGACCGCTTTACAAAGATAAAAAATAAAGAGGAATATAATGCACTTTGGTATGCATTAATTGAACATTTTTGGGAAAAATATACTAATTCGAAAAATTAGTGTGTATCAATAATATTTTGTATGTTAATTATTGTAATAAATGTATTTTTCGTGAATTAAGTGCATAATTTTAATATTTTTATGTGTATTAATTTTTTTTTGATTTAATTAATTTATGAAATGTTATATAAATTGTTTATAATGATTAAATGATAATTTAAGATAAAATTGCTTAATATGATATTTACATATTATTATATATAAAATTAATTTGGATCAAATATTTGGATCATATTAGTGGAGTTGGTTAGAAATTTGGATCAGGTGATCTAAATTTGAATTTTTGGAACCGTTGGTGATGGCTTAACAATACCACCAAAACTATACTTGTCTTCCTTATCATAAATAGCAGCATCAATATTTAATTTACTTCAAGTTATTAGCATCTGCTTTGTCCAAAACTCAGCCCCATCCATCAATCTGCCATGAATCTGCAGATGAATACAGAGTCATGCTCTGAGCTTTACTCCATTGGCGGGTCATGAGATATGTAAAATCCCCGAGAGATTTTTTTTTAAATCAAAAAACTGACAAGAAATAAGATTTTAATAGTGTCTTTGTCGGTTCTACTAAGGGCGAAAAATATTTTATTTTTAAGTGATCTTTTTAGAATAAAAAAATTAAAATGTGTCCTAAAATTTATTTTTATACCTATATTTTCTTTTAAAATTTTTTCTTTTATTCCTTCATGTATATCATAAAAATGTACCCCTCGGTTCCCATTCGTTAGTGATAACTCCGGTGAGCGGGCGGCTCCGTCTGACGCCGTTCCTGGACCTTCTGGGTATGGATGAGGTGTAACTGCTGGTTGGGCGCCTGCAAAACAACACCGAAAGGGGGGTTTGGCTCCCATGGCGCAATAAGAACAGGGCTTTGAAGAAGATGAAGATGTACCTCCGAGTTCTTTTGCCTCTTGTTTTAGCTAGGAGCCTCTCCTCCTCCAGCTGCATTCTTTTCTGAATTTTTTGCTCCAGCTTTTCCTCTTCTTCCTTTCTTATCTGTTCTCTGATTTTTTCTAACTTGTTCTTTCTGGTTGCTTCTGTCTCCTTCTTACTAGGCTCTTTTTTATTCTTCTTTGCCTTGGCCCCAATTCGGTCGAAGACAGATCTCCTAGATTGTTGAAAGTCCCCGGACTCTTCTTGCTCATCATCTTGTTCAAATTCTATCTGAGTCGGGGCTTGTTCGTCTCTGTAGAGCCTGATTGCTTCAGCGAGTTCATGGCTTGTTAAGTTAGCCATATGTTCCTCTGCGACTGGGACATTGGTGTACTTGTACTGATTGAGCTCTATGACATTTCTAGCATCCCTGACCGGGGTATGCTGCGTCAGTGGTTGCTCCTGGAAGGTCTCCCTGTCTCCTCCAGGTTCTTGAACTTGAGAGGGGTCTTGATCCTGAATATGGGTACTGGCGGGGGGCCTACCAGCGGTACTTTTTCCTGCTCTTGCCATTACCACAATTGTACAAACAACTGACCAAGATTTGAGGCTACAAATGCAGATCTGAGGTTGCTTTTTTGAAGATTACAAAAAATATCCAGAATAACAGCAAGCAAACTTTCTGGGTTTTGCTAACAATAATACTAAACAAGAACAGCAGGCTCTTGAACACAAAAGAAAATATGCAAGCTAAAACAGTTCTTGGTTTTAAAATTACCAAGACTTTCAAACCCCAGGCTTCAAGACTATCAAGATTATCAAACCCTAAACAACCAAAACTTAACAAACAAGGGTGGGCTCACACAAACGTGGCCTAAAGTAACGAGCTCACACAAACATTATTAAAATGAACATTCATATTCAAGAAAGGGTTTGGTTGCTTGTGCTCTTATAGGTTTAAAAGTGGACTCTCTCAAGAGTTTGCTGATGAAGATGAATCCAGGGGCACCGAGACCCAAGGATGGAGTCCCCCTCCTTCTAGCGCCAAATGATAACTCCGCTGAGCGGGCGGCTCCGTCCGACACCGTTCCTGGACCTTCTGGGTATGGATGAGGTGTAGCTGCTGGTTGGGCGCCTGCAAAACAACACCGGAAGGGGGGTTTGGCTCCCACGACGCCTCCGGTGTAAGAATAAGAACAGGATTTTGAAGAAGATGCATGTATGTATGGAAAGGCTGCTGTGTGTTTATGAATATATGAGAGAGTGTGAGTGTGCAAGAGTGTGAAATTTTCCAACCCCTAAACCCTTTAGCCTTGGGAGTATATATAGCCCCAAGGTAGGGTTTAGGGGTAGTTACCTCTAAATCTGGGCCGTTGGATCTTGGGAGCGGAGGACGCCTAACTTGGGTGGATTGCTTACACGTGTCCAGGGGAGGACCACCTCCAGAGTGTCCTAACGGCCTTCTGACACGCGTCGTGCTTGTCTGGTGTGTTGGTTGTTGATAGCTGTCATAGTCACGAGCCTACGTACCCTTCCTTGGCGTGTTGTGGGATGTGCATGTGTTTGCTGGGCCCCCCCTCATGGTGGTCTGAGCCCTGATCCGGATCCGGGTAGGCACTAGGTCCGGGTTCCGGGTTGGATCCGGATCCGGGTAACGGGATGGGCCCGGGCCCGGTCTCCCCATTTGATTGTTCTGGAAGAGGGGGGTCTCGGTCAAACGATCGAGCCTGGTATCCTTTAGATCCAGGTTGAATCCTAGCCGGTTCTCTTATACCCTATCATTTAGCATAAAGAGTTTAACCTCATGTGCTTCCTTACTTTTCTCAGAATCTGATTACGCACATCTAACATTGCATAAAGGCCCCACCACAAGTCCTCTCATTCAGATGAGTACAAATGTGCAAAAACCAGTCCCTAAATGATCTCTTGTCTTCAGGCATAAAAAACATACCACTAACCCTCCAACCCCTTAGCCAAATTACAGGTTACCCCAACAATTGTGGGTTTAATCCTAAGTTGGTTTTGTTTTATTTATTTTAATAAAGTCATTGTCTCTCTTGAAGTAATAGTCGAGCTAGCTATTTTGTAGGAAGTTGATTAGTCTAGCGTTAGTTGAGTCTGTATATGACGTGTATGAGTACATGTCCTGGTTTTTACCTTTTCTGTAGTCTACTATAACTCTTTCTGTTATTGAATAAACAAGTAATGCTTCTGGCAACCAAACTTCCTAGCGTTTGTTTACATCATTGTAATTAATACGAATTCACGTTTATATTGAATCTATTAACAATAATTGGTATCAGAGCGAGGAAATTTTCAGTGAAAGGTGAAGAGCATTGTGATGGACATCAACAAGTACAAAGGTGGAGGGTCGATAGGCTTGAGCTATCCAACGTTAACCAAGAATAACTACACCATTTGGGACCTAAAGATGAAAGTATACATGCAGGCACAAGGGGTTTGGATGGAAATAGAGCAGGCGGATCCCAAAGCAGTTGTCGAAGAAAAGGTAGATAAATTTGCATTGGCTATGCTGTATCAAGGACTACCAGAAGAACTGGTGCTTTCAATTGCAGGATAATGAACAGCTAAAGAAGCATGGACAACCCTGAAAATGATGTGCCAAGGGGCATATCGTGTGAAAATATGAAGGTTTAGACGCTAAGTACTGAATTTGAATCACTGGCCATGAAGGATAACGAGTAGTTAGACGATTTCTACCTGAAATTGAACGGGCTTGTGATACACATACGAGCTCTGGGTGAAGAAATGAAGAAAAGCTATGTGGTTAAGAGATTGCTACGTGCAGTACCAGCCAAGTTCCTTCAAAATGTCTCTACTCTGGAACAATTTGGAGATTTAGAAAAGCTGACAGTGGAAGAAGTAGTGGGATCGTTGAAGGCTCACGAAGAAAGAATAAAGGAAAATGGAAAAGGTGAATCCAACGAGGGATAACTGATGTTGACAGAATAAGAATGGTAGAGACGTGAGAGTAGTGAAAGTAAATTACTACTTACTCGTGATGAATGGATGAAAAGGTCGAACAAAAGAAGCACATATAAATCATCACTAAATTACAAATCTCGAGGAGGAAGAGATAAGAGTAATCTAAAATGCTATAACTGCTCAGCATATGGTCATTTTGCTGCAGACTGCAGAAAACCGAGGCGAAGCAAAGAACAAAGGGAAGAGGTAAATATGGAAAAATTTGAGGACGATGGGCCAGCCCTGTTACTTGCAAAATGTGAGAAAGAGGGATCATGAGGCACTCATTTAAATGAACAACGAGTTACTCCATCACAAATAATGAAGATGCAAAATGAATCAAATGTATGGTACCTAGATAATGGAGCCAGTAGTCACATGACTGGCTTCAAATCGAAGTTCATGGAGCTGAATGAGCAGATACGCGGCCTGGTAAGTTTTGGAAATGGTTCTACTGTGCGAATTGAAGGAAAGGGATCTGTGGCATTTGAATGCAAGAATTGAAAAACTTGCACTCTGGATGATGTTTATTACATTCCAACTCTTCGAAATAACATCATGACTCTAGGACAAATGACTGAACAAGGAAATAGAGTTGCAATAAAGGGGGATCTGCTGTGGGTTTATGATAATGAAGGAAAGCTTCTCATGAGGGTAAAACGATCACCTAACAGGCTTTACAAACTTGTCATCAACTCTGCAAAACAAAGGTGTATGCTGTCGAAACAAGATGAGATATCGAGACTGTGGCACAAATGTATGGGCCTTGTAAATTATCATGCCTTATCTTTAATGTACAAAGACAAGATGGTAAATGGAATGTCAAGAATTGCAGTGCCTAATAAAGTGTGTACAGGATGTCTTATGTCGAAGCAAACCAGGAAACAATTCCCATCAAAATCTAACTACAGTGTAACTAAGGCTCTAGAATTGATCCACGAAGATCTCTACGGTCCAATACAACCAGAAACTACTTCAGGGAAGATATTTTCTTTTACTTGTAGATGATTATAGTCGGTACATGTGGGTATATTTCTTGAAAACAAAAAATGAAGCTTTGAGTGCATTCAAGAATTTCTGCATTCTAGTGGAAAGAGGACCCGAGAAGAAAGTAAGAGTATTCTAAACAGAGGTGGGGAGTTTATATAAAACGAATTTGAATTATATTGCAAGGAAACTGGAATTAAAAGGCATTACACAACAACACCTTATACACCGCAACAAAACGGTATGGTGGAACTGAAACTGGCATCGACTATGTGGGTTGAAGCACTAAGACATTCAATTTACTTGCTGAACCGTCTACCAACACAGGCACTAACAAGAGTAACTCCTTACGAAGCATGGAATGAGAAAAAGCCACATATAGGACACATCAGAGTTTTTGGGTGTGTTGGACATATGATAATTCCCACTCAACACACGCAGAAGCTAGATGATAGAAGCGAATAAGTGATTAATTTGGGTAAAGAGTCTGGGACCAAGGCCTACCGGTTGTACGATCCAGTTAGTAAAATGATACCTGTGAGTATGGAAGTAACTTTTGAGGAAAGTAAAGCATGGCCTTGGGATCATAACAAGGAAGAAGAAGAACAAACATGTATATTTATAGTGGAGGAAGTTGATAAAATTGGTGAAGAGGAGTCTCAAAATAATTCTGGAGATAGTGATCACAGTGACATGAACATCGACACACCTCAAAGCAACAACAGTTCTTAGAGTGGTGGGACTTCACCAAATACACCAACTGATGGTGAAACATCAGCATTACAAACACCGGTTCAAAGGCTTAATCCGGATAACTATGATGATAACACTGAACCAAAGAGAGTCAGAAAATTGCATGAAATTTATGATGAGACTGAAGAAATACAATTAGATAAGGAGCTATACCTCATGAGAATTGAAGAACCAATGAATTATTCACAAGCTGTGAAAGATCGAAACTGGAGGACAACCATGGAAAAGGAAATGCAGTTGATTGAAGAAAATAACACTTGGAGGCTGACTATCTTACCACCTGGAAAGCAAACGATAGGGTTGAAGTGGATTTCAAGTTAAAGAAGGACGCAGAAGGGAATATTGTAAAGCACAAAGCGAGGTTAGTTGCCAAAGGTTATGTTCAAGAGCACGAAGTTGACTTTGATGAAATATTCGCTCCGATGACGAGATTGGAAAAACTGCGTCTATTGTTGGCTTTGGCTGCAAAGAACGAGTGGGAAGTGCAACATTTAAATGTAAAAACTGCATTTTTAAAAGGTGAAATAAGTGAGGATGTTTATGTAGTGCAGCCTAAGGGATTTATAAAAGAAGAAAAGGAGGAGCTTGTATATAAGCTAATAAAAGCCATGTATGGTCTTCGCCAATCACCGCGGGCCTGGTACTCTAAACTGAATTGCTATCTTGAAAGTCTTGGTTTTAAAAGGTGCCCATCGGAACATGCAGTTTATACAAGAAAGATGGGAGAAGAAAAACTGATTGTGGCTGTGTATGTGGACGACTTATTAGTAACTGGAAATAGTGTGTGCATGATCGAGGAGTTCAAAAGTCAAATGAGTCAATAGTTTGATATGATGATAAGTGGATTTTATATCAACTTGGAATGCTTTATTACAAGCTTAAATTGGTGTTTTGGACTCAAGTTGTTGGTATTTTGATGTGTTTTTGTGTTATTGCATTTCAGGTATCAGTTATATGAAGAAAAGATCTTTTAAAGAAAATATGATAAAAAGTGATCAGAATTGGAAGCCAAGACCATTGTCAAGTTGTAGAGAATCTCGTTAGCTTCGCGTGGGCAGTTGAATCGCCTAATTCTTACGAGTAGAACTCAAGTTATGGCCAAAACAAGATTCATCATAAATTTTCCCAGTCAGTAGCTGAGCACCCGCTCAGCAGAGCTGAGCGGCCGCCCAGGAGCTGAGTGCCTGCTCAAGAGAGCTGAGCGGCGAGCGGCCGCTCAGGGCGCGGCTGGTCGCTGATTTCGCTGAAAAAGCCTTTTTTGAGTGGAATTTGACGATTTTAAGGGTCCAGGTCCACTAGGGGCGTATATATACTTAAAAAAGGGTTTTCATCATCCGGGAAGATTGGGATACCAAGGAGAAGACCTAGAAGCACATAACAACTCCGAAAAAGAAGATCTTATTTTCAACTTGTGATTCTTTGAATTAGTTGTAACTTTGGATGCTCGTTTTCATTCTTGTTGAACCTAGATCTCGTTTATTCGTACTTTGATTATTATTTAGTTTATTAAGACCTTGTTTTATACCATGCTTTCATTGGAACCCATGGTGACGATGAGTTCAATTATGGGCTAATCGTTATTATGTGGTTCTAGAGGATTTACTTATGGATTTCAATAATTAATTTGTTTTGATATCTTGGTGTGTGGTGATTGATTGATATCCTAGTATTGGTTGTGCTTATTCGTCTTATGTGCGTAGCTAACATATAAGATAGCGTGTTAATCTCTATTGAAGCGACAGTGAATATAAAGGTTTAGAACTTACCATGCTAGCATAGGTTCATGTATGTGTATGCATGATTCGTAGGTAAGTCTAACCGTTTGACTTGCCCTATGTAATCAAGATAGATAATTTGTTCTTAAACCCTTATGTTGTCAAATTCTATAGATATATAGGGTCTCAATATAATTGGTGCCTATTCAGCTTCTATCTCTTTTGTGGATGTCTGGTAGAATGGTACTCGTGCAACAAAAGTTGGCGTTTATCAGTTTCGTGTTATCTGATTAGTGTCATCACCATCAAATGCTAAGGTTAAGAATGAAAAGGCTATTGAATGAAGTATTTAATGAAGTTAGAATTCCATGTTTGTCATATATAGTAATTTAACCTCAATTCTCTTAGTTAATGTTATTTAGTATAATCTCTTAGTTTAATAAAAACCCAATTTATTATTTGTCTTAGCATTGAGCGATAACCATACATTGTTGCATAGGTGCATAAATTGAACTTAACCTAAACCAGTCTCTGTGGAAACGAATCTGATTTATATCTTATACTACTTGCGAACGCGTATACTTGCGTGAATATTTGCGCGTGTTTTCGCCCTAACAAGTTTTTGGCACCGCTACCGGGGATCGAACCCGGGTCACCCGCATGATAGGAAAGAAGCCAAGACCATTTTCAAGTTGTAGAGAATCTCGTTAGCTTCGCGTGGGCAGTTGAATCGCCTAATTCTGACGAGTAGAACTCAAGTTATGGCCAAAACAAGATTCATCAGAAATTTTCCCAGTCAGTAGCTGAGCGGCCGCCCAGGAGCTGAGCGCCCGCTCAAGAGAGCTGAGCGGCCGCTCAGGGCGCGGCTGGTCGCTGATTTCGCTGAAAAAATCTTTTTTGAGTGGAATTTGACGATTTTAAGGGTCCAGGTCCACTAGGGGCGTATATATACTTAGAAAAGGGTTTTCATCATCCGGGAAGATTGGGATACCAAGGAGAAGACCTAGAAGCACAAAACAACTCCGAAAAAGAAGATCTTGTTTTCAACTTGTGATTCTTTGAATTAGTTGTAACTTTGGATGCTCATTTTCATTCTTGTTGAACCTAGATCTCGTTTATTCGTATTTTGATTATTATTTAGTTTATTAAGACCTTGTTTTATACCATGCTTTCATTAGAACCCATGGTGACGATGAGTTCAATTATGGGCTAATCGTTATCATGGGGTTCTAGCGGATTTACTTATGGATTTCAATAATTAATTTGTTTTGATATCTTGGTGTGTGGTGATTGATTGATATCCTAGTATTGGTTGTGCTTATTCGTCTTATGTGCGTAGCTAACATATAAGATAGCGTGTTAATCTCTATTGAAGCGACAGTGAATATAGAGGTTTAGAACTTACCATGCTAGCATAGGTTCATGTATATGTATGCATGATTCGTAGGTAACTCTAACCGTTTTACTTGCCCTATGTAATCAAGATAGATAACTTGTTCTTAAATCGTTATGTTGTCAAATTCTATAGACATATAGGGTCTCAATATAATTGGTGCCTATTCAGCTTCTATCTCTTTTGTGGATGTCTGGTAGAATGGTACTCGTGCAACGAAAGTTGGCGTTTATCAGTTTTGTGTTATCTGATTAGTGTCATCACCATCACATGCTAAGGTTAAGAATGAAAAGGCTATTGAATGAAGTATTTAATGAAGTTAGAATTCCATGTTTGTCATATATAGTAATTTAACCTCAATTCTCTTAGTTAATGTTATTTAGTATAATCTTTTAGTTTAATAAAAACCCAATTTGTTATTTGTCTTAGCATTGAGCGATAACCATACATTGTTGCATAGGTGCATAAATTGAACTTAACCTAAACCAGTCTCTGTGGGAACGAATCTGATTTATATCTTATACTACTTGCGAATGCGTATATTTGCGTGAATATTAGCGCGTGTTTTCGCCCTAACAAGTTTTTGGCGCCGCTGCCGGGGACTCGGTGTTAGTTTTTAGTTTACGTGCTTGTCATCAGTGGTCGTTAAAGTTCACTAACTCAGATTCTTTTACTTTCACGGTTTATTTGTTTGTGTTTCAGGTACTCATTACAATGGGAGATCCAGCAACACGAACGAAAGCCTTGATGGATTTTTCTCAACCCAAGATCAATGACATTCAATCTAGCATTGTCCGGCCAGCTATCACAACTAATACCTTTGAGATCAAGCCTGGCATAATTCAATGGGTGCAGAATTCAATCCAGTTTGGGGGTTCTTCAACGGAAGATCCCAATATGCACATTAGGGATTTCATTGAGATCTGCGACACCTTCAAGTTCAACGATGTTTCTGAAGATGCTGTGAAGCTGAGACTGTTCCCATTCTCTCTAAGGGACAAGGCTAAGAGCTGGTTACACTCTCTACTAGCTGGTTTGATTACTACTTGGGAGGATCTTGCTCAGAAATTCCTTACTAAATTCTTCCCTATGGCGAAGACAGCTGCAATGAGGAACGCTATTACTCAATTTATGCAGCAAACGGGAGAATCGCTATGTGAAGCTTGGGAGCGCTACAAGGAGATGTTTAGGAAGTGTCCTTATCATGGAATTCTTGATTGGATCATCATCACTTGTTTTTACAATGGGTTGGGAGCACAGTCCAGACCCATGCTTGATGCAGCATCAGGTGGAGCATTATGGGCAAAGAGCTATAAGGAAGCTTATGATCTAATTGAACTGATGGCTGCTAATGAATATCAGTATCCAACCCAAAGATGTCCACAGGGCAAGCTAGCAGGAGTTCTTGAGGTGGATACAGCTACGACTATCACTGCTCAACTAAAGGCGTTGTCTATGAAGATCGATTCTCTGGCTAACTATGGTGTTAAGCAGATAACCAGTGTTTGTGAGCTGTGTGCAGGTCCGTATGCGACAGAGCAATGCGCTATATCTAGTGACTCAGCTCAGTTTGTGAGCAACTTTTAGAGATCGCAGCAGCCAGTTCCTGCCACTTATTATCCTGACAACTGGAATCATCCTAACTTCAGCTGGAGCAACAATCAGAATGCGATGCAACAGCCGTTCCAGCAGTTTGCAAATAAGCTATTTAACCCTCCTGGTTTTCAATAACAATTTACACCAAGACAACAACTCCAACTTCAACAACAAACTCATGATGCGGGTCTATCTTCGAATGAAAAATATGAATTGGAGGAGTTGAGGCTTATGTGTAAAAAGCAGGCTCTTATATGCCAAAGCCAGGCTGTTTCTATTCAGAATCTGGAAAACTAAATAGGGTAAATTGCTAATGCCTTATTGAATCGACCACCAGGAACACTTCCTAGTGATACAGAAACAAATCCAGGCAAGAGGGAAGTTGAAGAACATGTGAACGCCATCATCTTAAGGTCTGGAAAGGTTGCAAGCCCCCAAGTTTAGCAAGACGAAGAGCCAGAAAAGTCTCAAGTTCCGAAATCTGAAGTTTTGGTTGAAGAAGATGTGCAGAAGGAAGTAGAGGTGGAACCAAGGAAGACTACTGTGGAACACACTCCTCCTGAGGGTAATACAGGGGAGAAACAGATCTATCCTCCACCTCCTTTTCCTAAGAGGCTGCAGAAGAAAAAGCCGGATAAGCAATTTGCTAAGTTTCTGGAGATGTTCAAGAAACTTCATATCAACATACCTTTCGCTGAAGCTCTTGAACAGATGCCTAGCTATGCGAGGTTTATGGAAGGTATTCTCTCTCGGAAAGTGAATCTCGATGACTTAGAGACCGTTGCTCTCACGGAGGAATGCAGTGCTGTGCTGCAACAGAAGTTGCCTCCGAAGCTTAAAGATCCTGGAAGCTTCACTATTCCTTGCACCATCGGAAACTTGTCGTTCGACAAGTGTTTATGTGATTTAGGAGCTAGCATCAATCTGATGCCCTTATCTATCTTCAAGAAGCTTGGTCTGCCTGATCCGAAACCAACATACATGTCATTGCAACTAGCTGACCGTTCCATCGCTTATCCACGAGGTATAGTGGAGGATGTCTTGGTCAAGGTGGATAAACTCTTCTTCCCTGCTGACTTTGTAATTCTTGATTTCGAGGAAGATAAGAAGATTCCCATTATCTTGGGAAGACCATTCTTGGCTACAGGCCGAACTATGACCGATGTGCAAAAAGGAGAGCTTTCGATGAATGTTTACGATCAAAAGGTCACTTTTAATGTGTTCAAGGCAATAAAGTTACCCATAGAAAAAGAAGAGTGCTTTAAAATAGAGCGGGTCGACTCAGTTTTTAAAGATGAAGGAGGAGTAGAACAACTGCAGGTTTTGAATGCACCTCCGTGGGAGAAGAAGTTGGATATGCCATTTGGTTCTCTTGGGTTAACAGAGCTGAAAATTTCTCAGGAGCGTTTTGAACCATTTACTCAAGAAGCTCCCATACTTGAGCTCAACCGACAGCCAGATCACTTGAGTTATTCATTCTTAGGTGGACCCCCTGACAAGGGGTTGTGATATATTTTTGATGATGTAGAGAGTGGCTGGACGGATCTTCTAGTGCCTACAGAGGGTTCTTCTCATGCGCCACAAGTAGTTGATAGGACTGGTATTGGTGATGCACAGTATAGAAGATTGACTAGGCGTATGGAAGCCATGCATGTCATCCACCGATATTTTGTTGAAGATTTGGCACACGCTTTCGGTACTGTTGTTCGAGACACTGGTGGTGAGGTTGATTGGCCACCTGATCCTCCACCCGACGAGGGTGAATCTCCCGCTAATTAGGTATGCCTGAAATTCTTATTATTGCCTTCAATGAGGACATTGAAAATTTTAAGTTTGGGGGTGATAATGTAAGGATTAGTAGTGTGTGTCCATATAGATTCATATAGATTCATGTTGCATGTTTAGTTGTAGTTCATTCATATTTTTGTATGATTGTTCATTTAGGACATATTTGTTTGTTTTTATGTGATTTCATATAGTTGCATTTGCATGCATATTTAGCATGATCCCTTAAGATGAACTATGATATTTGATAAGTTGATGTTGATTTCAATATGGTGATGAGGAATAGAGGGATGCTTAAGTCTTAATGAATTGAATTGTATGCCAGAAACAAATATTTTCACAAAGTCTGATAGGGTTGCTTTTGATCTAGATCATGATCATACTTGTTTGTTGTTGAGATTTAATCGTTTGGTTATATTTAGAATTTGTGATATTCTCGTAATGACGTAAAAACACTGATTTTTTTTATCTGGAGAAAAACTTGGATTTCATTGCTAGTTGTTGTAAGGCTAGGCGTCAAATGGCTAGTAGCCGACTCATATTTTAATGAGTAGTCTAGGGTTGAATGAGATGGAGCGAAACACACTCATTTAGAAATTGTTGAAAAAAAGAAAAAAAGAAAAAAGAGAAAAAAAAAGAGAAAGAAAAAAAAGTATGTGTTTATGCATAATTGATCAAGAGTGAGCTCTTTAATACTCGAGTTATTAAGTTCTAGGGGACTTTGTGCCTAGTGACCTAAGGCTTTTATAGTCTGAGATCCACTAACCTAATGCTCGCTACATGGGTATTATTGCATAAGTCTTTTGGGACCTCATTCATTGCACGGTCAAATAAGCATCTTTGCTATGTGTTAAATAATAGTGTGAATCCTTGTATAACTCTAGTAGAAAGGAGGTGTTGTGAGTCATAATGCGTTTATTGTCTATTCTGTTTATAAACTTTTGATTGTTTCGATGATAGATAAGTTATGGTTATTGATCTAGTATCGAGAGATATCTATTATGCATTCCACACACGCACGTTTCTGGTTTGTGAGTTGGTTTGTGGGATTTATTCGAGCTCTGTTTAAATTCATTGCATTCTTAAAGGCATTGGCTTATTCATTTGGTTATGGTTATTCTGAGGGGATCGATTACATTATCATTTAGTTGCATTCACGTAGTTGCATTCATGCATTAGGTTTGTTTTGTAGTTTTGAGTCTGTTTATGCTTGAGTACAAGCATCGATTCAAGTTTGGGGGTGTGATAAGTGGATTTTATATCCACTTGGAATGCTTTATTACAAGCTTAAATTGGTGTTTTGGACTCAATTTGTTGGTATTTTGATGTGTTTTTGTGTTATTGCATTTCAGGTATCAGTTATATGAAGAAAAGAGCTTTTAAAGGAAATATGATAAAAAGTGATCATAATTGGAAGCCAAGACCATTGTCAAGTTGTACAGAATCTCGTTAGCTTCGCGTGGGAAGTTGAATCGCCTAATTCTGACGAGTAGAACTTAAATTATGGCCAAAACAAGATTCATCAGAAATTTTCCCAGTCAGTAGCTGAGCGCCCGCTCAGCAGAGCCGCCCAGGAGCTGAGTGCCCGCTCAGGAGAGCTGAGTGGCCGCTCAGGGCGCGGCTGGTCGCTGATTTCGCTGAAAAAGCCTTTTTTGAGTGGAATTTGACGATTTTAAGGGTCCAGGTCCACTAGGGGCGTATATATACTTAAAAAAATGGGTTTTCATCATCCGGAAAGATTGGGATACCAAGGAGAAGACCTAGAAGCACAGAACAACTCCGAAAAAGAAGATCTTATTTTTAACTTGTGATTCTTTGAATTAGTTGTAACTTTGGATGCTCGTTTTCGTTCTTGTTGAACTTAGATCTCATTTATTCGTACTTTGATTATTATTTAGTTTATTAAGACCTTGTTTTATACCATGCTTTCATTGGAACCGATGGTGGCGATGAGTTCAATTATGGGCTAATCGTTATCATGGGGTTCTAGCGGATTTACTTATGGATTTTAATAATTAATTTATTTTGATATCTTGGTGTGTGGTGATTGATTGATATCCTAGTATTGGTTGTGCTTATTCGTCTTATGTGCGTAGCTAACATATAAGATAGCGTGTTAATCTCTATTGAAGCGACAGTGAATATAGAGGTTTAGAACTTGCCATGCTAGCATAGGTTCATGTATGTGTATGCATGATTCGTAGGTAACTCTAACCGTTTTACTTGCCCTATGTCATCAAGATAGATAACTTGTTCTTAAACCGTTATGTTGTCAAATTCTATAGACATATAGGGTCTCAATATAATTGGTGCCTATTCAGCTTCTATCTCTTTTGTGGATGTCTGGTAGAATGGTACTCGTGCAACGAAAGTTGGCGTTTATCAGTTTCGTGTTATCTGATTAGTGTCATCACCATCACATGCTAAGGTTAAGAACGAAAAGGCTATTGAATGAAGTATTTAATGAAGTTAGAATTCCATGTTTGTCATATATAGTAATTTAACCTCAATTCTCTTAGTTAATGTTATTTAGTATAATCTCTTAGTTTAATAAAAACCCAATTTGTTATTTGTCTTAGCATTGAGCGATAACCATACATTGTTGCATAGGTGCATAAATTGAACTTAACCTAAACCAGTCTCTGTGGGAACGAATCTGATTTATATCTTATACTACTTGCGAACGCGTATACTTGCGTGAATATTAGCGCGTGTTTTCGCCCTAACATATGACAGACATGGGTAAGCTGAGCTATTATCTAGGAATCGAGGTGCAGCAAGAAAAGGGGTGCATAAAGCTAAAGCAAACAGGATATGCAAAGAAGATTATCGAGAAAGCAGGAATGAAAGGCTGTAATCCAACCAAGTTTCCAATGGACCCTAAAGAACAACTTGTCAAAGATGATGGAGGCAAAGCGATGAATGTTACAGAGTATAAGAGTACAATTGGGGAGCTAAGATATCTGGTGCACACTAGGCCAGATATTGCATCCTCGGTTGGCATAACAAGCAGGTTCATGGAACGTCCAACGGTTTTACATCGTAATGTTGTTACGAGAATTATTCGTTATGTTCAGGGTACTTTACAGTTTGGATTGGTGTACACAAAGAACAGTGGCAACAATGTATTGACCGGTTACACGGATAGTGATTTAGCAGGGAGTCTGGATGACAGATGGAGTACGGGAGGTATGTGTTTTTATTTAAAGGAGAGTCTTATTACATGGGTTTCACAAAAACAACGCTGTGTTGCTCTGTCATCCTGCGAGACAGAGTTTATGGCTACAACTGCAGCAGTTTGTCAAGCCATTTAAATTCAAAATGTTTTAAATCAGATAATAGATGAGCAAGTTGATCCAGTGGTGTTGTTCATTGATAATAAGTCTGCACTGGATTTGGCTAAAAATCATGTCTTCCATGGAAGGATCAAGCACATCCATGTGCATTATCATTTCATTAGGGAATGCGTAGAACGGGGGAAAATTATTCTGAAACACATAAGCAGTGAGCGTCAAAATGCAGATATCTTAACCAAGGCATTGACTACACTCAAATTTGAAAAGATGAGAAGGTTGCTGGGAATTGAGAATCTATCTGGACAACTCTAAGATTAATGGGGGATATGTTGGTTTAATCTTAAATTGATTTTGTTTTATTCATTTAAATAAAGTCATTGTCTCTGTTGAAGTAGTAGTCGAGTTAGCTAGTTTGTAGGAAGTTAAATTAGTCTAGCGTTAGTTGAGTCTGTATAGGACGTGTGTGAGTACATGTCTTGGTTTTTAGTTTTTCTGTTTCTGTAGTCTACTCTTACTTTTTCTGTTATCGAATAAACAAGTAATGATTCTGAAGACCAAACTTCCTTGCATTTGTTTACATCATTGTAATTAATGAGAATTCTCGTTTATATTGAATCTATAACAATGCATAATGGATTCATCGGCCAAGTGGAATACCGGACAAAATAACTAAACATCCACATGCTTCACTTTTTTTAAACCCCGTCTCTCATGGTTTGGGTTTCCATCTAGTCTAGTTAGAGATGCACAAAAAGCCCGGGCCCAAAAATCTGATTATTCTAATATATTTATGAATTCACATTTACTATAAATATAAATAATACTTTAAATACATATATATTTACATATTTGTGATTAATATTATTATTTATATATTTCATTGCATAAATAATGAAAGAAAATATAGTAAGTACACTATATATATCTGGATAACAATGATAAAACATATTATACTATAAACATGTTTATTTTTTTCCGAACTTAAATGTTTTCAACGAAGTAATGTTTTCATAAAATATTCCATGTAAACTAATATATTTTTACGATGATCTAGTTGTTAACATATGTAGTATTCGGAATCTCTAATAAAACTCGATCCGATTTAAATTAGAAAAAGTCCGGCCCGATTCGATCTGGCCCGAAAAAAAGCCCGATTAGGCCCGCCTCGAGGGTCCAAACGGGCTCTGACATTTTCGGAAGGCCCAGCCCGGTCAAAGTCAAAGCCCGAAAAGCCCGACCCGGTCAAAGTACGGGCTTTTTAAGGCCCGGTCAAAACCCGGACTGATGGGCCTTTTGTGCATCTCTAGTAGAGTAGTTTATGATATAAAAATACAAGTGACACGAGGACAAGAACATGTACACTCATTTTTTGATGCAAACCAACATGAACGATAACCGAATTATATATACATATATGATAATTTTCGCACAAAATCTATCAAACTGATACATATACGTCAAAAAAGAAAAAGAAAAAGACAACGGTATATATTATATAAATTAAAGTGATCATTGATATTACTGTATTACATATACGAGCTGATCATGATAAATTAAAATAATATTTTAAAAAATTAAATTTAATAAATTATTTAAAATAAAGAGATTAATAGTATATATTTTGGAAATTTATTTGGAATTGAACCCCAAAATTTGGGGATGGATGGGTATAATAAAAAAATATAAATTTTGCTAAATTTTCCCAATTTAATTATGTTGACTCTCGAACTTAACTGCCCTAATTTCCCTCCGAGTGCAGTGACAGTGTACCAGTTAAATATATATACATGAATACATTTCCTATAATTTATATATTTATAGTTGAATTCCTACTATATCTACGTTTATCAAACAAACTCAAATGCCAAGTCCAACTGAAAGGCTTTTTATTTCACTATAAATTCAGGCTCTCTCCATGCACACCTCATCACTCAATGGTGACTTATACTCAAATGGCACTATCAATATTTTTATTGATTCTTAATTTGCTAAACTTAACTCACGGGCAGCAGCTAGACTTATCAGCAGAGTCGATGGAGCTGGACACTGGTGGGCTTAGTAGAGACAGCTTCCCTCAAGACTTTTTTTATGGGACAGCTACTGCAGCTTATCAAGTTGAAGGAGCTGCTCATCTTGATGGTCGTGGAGATAGCATTTGGGATGCTTTTGTTAGAAAACCTGGTAACCTTAGTCCCTCAGTTTTAACATGTTTCTCGTCCCATAATACTATATGTGGTGGTTGTATATAATGGTTAATTTACTTGAAACAGGAGTTGAACCAAATAATGCCACAGGGGAAGTTGCTACAGATCAGTATCATAAATACATGGTAAGTGACGGAGATGGTTCTACTTAAAGTATAATTTCAGTATTTAGTATGTTGTTTTAAATAAATGTTGTCTAATGTCTTAATTCAGGAAGATATTGATTTGATGGTCAAACTGAACTTTGATGCCTACCGGTTTTCAATCTCATGGTCCAGGATTTTCCCAAGTAAATATATATCGTCACCTTCCCTTAGCGTGTGTGTTTATGTGTGCGCGGGCATCCTGATTGTCGTTTAAATGCTTTGCAGATGGAACTGGTTCTATTAACTGGAAGGGAGTTGCCTACTACAACAGGTTGATAGATTACTTGCTTCAGAAAGGTAATTACATACATTGATTTCAACTATGCTTGCTCCTGCTTTTTTGGTTTTTTAAGACTTCAAAATCTGATTAAGGTTCGACTATTATGTTAGGCATTTTTGGTGATATATATATATTTACATAAATGCCTTTCTGGTTGGTTTCCAATGCAGGCATTAAACCTTTTGTTAATCTTAATCACTATGATATTCCTCAAGCACTTCAAGATAGATATGGTGGATTCTTAAGCCGCCAAATAGTGTAAGTATTGCAACAAATATCTATTTATCACTTTCCCTAAAACAAGAGCATATTATCAAAAAAATTACAATGACAAAGTTGATAAATGTTGATTATTTTGTACAGGAAGGATTTTACTGATTATGCAGACTTCTGCTTCCAGATGTATGGGAACCGTGTTAAAAACTGGTTTACCTTTAATGAACCTAGAGTTGTCGCTGCTAAAGGATTTGACGATGGTACATTCCCCCCACAAAGATGCTCTAAATCATATGGTAACTGCTCGGTAGGGAATTCTGGGACGGAGCCTTACATTGTTACTCATAATACAATATTGAGTCATGCTTCAGCAGTACAAAGATATCGTGAAAAATATCAAGTAAGACATGCGGTGTAAATATTACCTTGCATATATATGCCTTAATTGCAATACAAGAAATCCTGTAATGACTTGGAAGCAACTGTTTCCAGGAAACACAGGAAGGGAGGATCGGAATAGTGTTGGATTTCACTTGGTATGAACCTCTAACACGAGGATTAACTGATGAATATGCAGCTCAAAGAGCCAGAGACTTTCATTTTGGATGGTATGACCCCTTGTACTTCAATTAATATGTTAATTTTGTATGTACTTGTTTCAGAGGGGAAATGAAAAAAGTTTCGATGTTTCTACAGGTATCTTCATCCTATTATATACGGAGAGTATCCGAAAACCATGCAGACTATAGTTAAAGACAGGCTACCAAAGTTTGGTGAGGAAGATGTTAAGATGGTTAAAGGTTCTATAGATTACGTGGGCATAAACCAGTACACTGCTTACTATACCCAACACAGGGCAGTCAATAATTCATTGCCACCTGGATATCAGAATGACTGGCAAGTTTCATTTGTCTGTAAGTTTTTTTGTTCATTTACCCTTTTTTTTATGTAAAACTAAGATCTCAATTATGCTTCTTTGCCCTAATGAGTGTTGATTTATTTGACAGATGAGAAGAATGGTGTTTCTATTGGTCAGAAGGTTCGTCAAAAATTGCATTATTAAAGTATATGACAAATTTATTTCTCATGCTAATCATCTAAGATGTTAATTTTGAAATCTTCAGGGAACTTCAGATTGGCTCTATATAGTTCCATGGGGTCTTTACAATACAATTATGTATGTTAAAGAACGATATGGAAATCCTACTATGATTTTGACTGAAAATGGTAAAATTTATTCGATTTCCTCATTATTGTCTATAAATATCAACAGTGTCCAAGAGATCCAAGTTCTAACTTTATATCATATATGATTATATTGAAGGCATGGATCAACCAGGAAATGTGACCATTCCTGATGGTTTGAAAGATACAGAAAGGATGAGCTACTACAGATCATACATACAACAGTTGAAAAAGACAGTTGATGATGGTGCAAATGTAATAGGTTATTTTGCTTGGTCATTGCTTGATAACTTTGAATGGAGATTAGGTTACACTTCAAGGTTCGGCATAACTTTCGTCGACTTCCAAACTCTTGTGAGGATTCCTAAAATGTCAGCATATTGGTTCCAAAAAATGCTCCAAAGAAAGCAGTAAATTGCAGTAGGCTCTAAATTTGGTTGGTTAGGACTGTAGCTTAGAGTACTTGTGTACATGAATAAGGCTTCAGACGTTGCTTGCAGTGTATTCTCATTATTCTGTTTTTATAATAAAAAGTGGCCTATTGCAAGTTTATGTGTTTATACAATCTGTACTCAACACACAAACAATTCACTTTATCAGGATTTGCCAATTTGGTCCTACAATTCTACAATGCATAAACAAATATATATGAAACCAATTCAATCATACTGAGAAGTGATTATATGGGTTTAAACATTAAGGATTACACTCTAGCAAATAAGTTCAAAATACTGTAGTCTGTTAATTCAAAGAAATTCAATTCATACCAATTAAGTTGTAAGTTTTAATTCAATATATATATATATATAGAGGATATATATTTGATTACCAGGTAACCAACCATACCATATGAATGAATCAAACATCTCACGAACCAAACTGTTCTGTTAATTTTTCGACTATTAAAAACATTTGCAAAAATATAAAGTTATCTACAAGTTTTGATTTGGTTATCTAAACTGTTAATAATATATATACTGTTTCGAAAGTAATTTCAAAACCTTAAGCAAGGATTGAACACAATCTTATGATTATTATTTGTAAGAGAACATATTTATATCAAAATATAGAATCATGAGATTATGCTGGGGTTTATGATATGAAGAATCACATTTCCTGTGTCAAAAACTAACCTGGAGAAGTACTAACACAACAAAGCAGTCAATAAAAAAGTATCCAGAGAGATAACTGAGAGCTATTCTTTTGGATGGTCAACTAGATCACCCGAACCCACAACTCTAGTTTCAGGAGCAACATAAGCCAATCTAAACTGCAAGATGTAAATGTAAATACATAAAATACAATCAAATATAAATAACAACAGTTGTTCTTAATGTGCATCAATGTGTTCATAATTTCTTGCACAAATTACATTCAATAGAACTAGATCAGAACATAATATGATGCTATCATGTGCTTCATTTTGTCGCACAATACTCTCAAAATTGTAACATGTTTAATGCTACAAGGTTGCCAGAAACAACACTATATAAAACTTAATCAGTTAATCCTAATTTTTTATTTTGCTTCAAGTACCTGTGTCGATCAGTTGACTCAGCCATTTTTTTTACGCCAAAAACATGAGAAATTTTCAGAATATTGTCAAGTTCAACACTCGGACACATATCCATTTTTTATTAAAGCATAGAATTATATTAAAACTTGGTAAATTGTAGCAGAAAATGACTTCAATTATCATGGTTCACTGCCACATCTATGGAAGGTAAGAAAGAATTTACATATCAGTAAATCAAGCGAGACTTCTTAGACAATAATTCATAAAGACCTCAGGGAGCAATGCCAGAACACCAGAAACTAGTAATAGTTTATAACTCTTATCATCTACAGAAAGATGTCCTACCTCGTTTACGGACAGCAGAAAAAAGAAAACCGTGTCCAAAAAACTGCAAATAAGCACGAGATGACGATGAACTTATTTCAATTCTAAACAATTTGAGCATGAGAATTCATGACCCCGGAATATATATTGATGGAGTCAAGAAAAGGTTCTCCGCGCCCAACCTTTAGCATCTCCGTAGTTGATTTTAAAAAATTGCTGCCCAAACACAAGTAGTGAACTTTTGAGAATATACAGATTAGATTCATGCTAAAAGTAAATTAAGAGAAGGAAGTGAGTTCTGAGGATCGTTAAATACATGACAGTTAATGTAAGTAAAGGACCGATTAAGAAGACTCGTACACACAACTTATATATCTTCTATGAGAAGCAGATAAAGATAGAATTTCTCAAGTCTGCACTTAATACAACGAAGGAAAACATGCACATGAAACAACAAACACCACATTTTACACCCAGTTCATTCCTCGATGTCCGCAACTGAAATTCCAGTTTAGTCATAATGACTTCTTTTTAACATGTTATCATTTGAGTTCTAAGTGGTGGCCAGTATTTATTGTCTTAATTCTAGCCAATAGAGAGCATGTGATGTACTTAAATCAATCCAATCTTGTCGCAAACATAGAAACCTTAATGCATACCCATTTAAACAAAACACTGCTAAGAAGACAACAAAGGTACACGGTACACCTCAATTGCTTTATTAAAGATAATCTACCACATACATGATTTGGAAGGTTCAACAGTGTCGCAAGAAACTTTGTAAATAAACTTGGCAATGAAGTGTGCCCCGTGGACCAGGGGTGTACGCGGTTGAGATCAGATCGGTTTTGGGGTAAAAGTCGAACCAAATCGCGAAGAGCGGTTTTAACCGCAGTTACGTTTAATCGTGTCAATTGCGGTTGCGAATTTGCGGTTGCGAATTTGCGGTTATTGCGGATCGGTTTGCGGTTCAACCACTTATTCTAAAATAATTAATAATTTGCAAAAAAAAAAATCATAATATTAATAAATTGAAATTTAAGTTACGTGATAAATTACATTCAAAAATAAAATATAAACTAATGCTCCGTGTGGAGTAGGGATATTAAAAACATTGAAAAATATGGAGGCGGGAGAAAAGAAAAAAGAAAAGGATAAAAAAATTACATGTTGAATAAATTTTTTATTTGTTTGGTTATATATCTTATAATAATTGTAAATCTTATGAACGAAATCTTAACATTAACCTAAAATTAGTTAATAAATGTGTCTACTTATTAATTTATATGATCAACTATATTTTTGGAAATATATTTTATTATAAATATATGTTGCGAGTTGTGATTGCGATTTTGCGGTTTTCAAGAATTTAAAACCGCATCCAAATCGCGAATAAGCGGTTTTTAAAATTTAAATCCACAACCAACCCGCGTTTCGCGATTATCCGCAAAATGCGGTTCGGTTGCGAGCGGTTGAACGGTTGGATACGGTTAGAGCGGTTTGTTTGTACACCCCTACCGTGGACTGGGTAATGAACGCACATAGCCACATATATATAACAATGTCATCAGTGCTAAAGTTCTCGCTAAAGTTCTCACAGGCATAAATTTTGAAAGAAAAAAGGATAAGGATGTAAACACATAGGCAAACAGAGCGGAAAGAAGACCATGATCTTTCAGACAAGGGAAGGAAGAGGATCAAACCTTATGGTCAAATACACTAGATGCTTTAAGCTCTTTCGTTGGGCTCCGTTTGGTTTCTGGGTCAGTTGAAGTAAATTTTGTTAAAGTAACCCAGTTAAACATAATCTTGCAAAAATAGGTCACTACACCACTTGAAGTGGCGCTGACCCCTCTGTGCCATTGAAAATGGCATAGTCTTTATTTGTTTTCCCCCGTTTTTCTTCTTTCCCTGTTAGCAGATTAATAACATTCAACAAGGTTTTTGGGAGCATTAGAAAACATAATATATCCTTATAATTTTAATTTTTTTTGCTTAATGTTGTAGTAAAAGTAAACTACTTTTATTTGATTAAAAAAAATTAGGGAAAAAAAATTAAAGAAACTATATTTATATGTACCCGAACATTCTTCCTAAGAAGGAAATGTGAATTAGTATAACGGAGAGTGATTTTTATAATCTTTAAAAATATAGTTATTTACTCCAAAATTTTAATTTTATAAATTTATATAGTAATATTTGTACACTACTTTGACAAAAAAATTGAAATTAAGAAAAAAATAATTTAATAAAAGATTTTTAACCACCCAAAAATGGTACAGAAATATAAGAAAAATATTTGGATGAAGTGGGTAATTTATAAAATAATTGAAAAAATATAAATATATTAATTTCCTACAAATTGGTTGATGAGACATACATATGTAATTCAAAAGATTGTGTTCTTGAAAGGTATTTTCATGGACGTATAAGTATTATCAAAATTAATACATGGTAGCTTAATAAGACTTGCAAATATGAATATTCTATCATATTTCCTGAATGGTAGCTTAATAACAGTATTACCATCACCTTTGGGATCATTATCACAATTAGTACAAAAGTTTCTGTAATATTGTAGACAAATAAATGTGATGATGAGTACATTTTTTATTGAAATGGGGAACAAAGTACAATTCAAGGGAACATCAAATAAGTAAACATAGAATGAGAAAAATATATTACATCTAAAAATGGGAAAATGAAAGAAGCTCTTAAATATTTTAGTCATCCGCAAGATTAACTACGTATTGATCAAACTCTGGGTCCTCATTTTTGTTAGCAATCTCATCATCTACATGCTCATCCTCTTGTATCTGAAGGGATGTACGCATATGACCTCCCTTCCCATTTCCGTGGGTCGAGGCGTACGTACTCGCTCGAGTATGACGCGATGGCCAGGGGTCGGAACCCTCTGTGCTATGATAGATGGTTGTAGCCATATCAGCATGATCGTGGCCTTGAGAAAAATCCCCAAGTTTGATAATATATTTCGCATATTTTTTATCCCACTGCTAGTCCTCTTCACGTTTCCTTTCAGCCCTACAGCTTGTGACTGCATCCTCGTACTCCCTTTTCCTCATCTCAAGCTCGTCCTCCATGAAGTGGTAGTGTTTGCACATTTGCTTTAACTCATAGTCATGTTCCTCCTTTGAAATGTGTCCAGCGTTGAAACTCTTGTTAATATTTTCTTCATACTCGATCGAGGATTTCATAAACTTCAACTGCATTTCCCCATAGCCAACAAACTGTTCATTGTCACGGACGACATACCCTTGTGCGGCCCGTATACATCACATTCTTCTAACAAATTATTTGACAAGACAGATTTCTGCTCGTTGAGCTACAGTAGCTACCTGAGATTCGGTCCATTTATACCAATTAACTTCCCCGTTATTACCAATATCAGAACTTGCGTGTCCCTTGCCCTTGTCCATGACCTGAGTGTAGCACTCTCAAAATTTAGAAAATGTATTACTAGAAAGGTGAAAATGTAGTTGATGACTTATAGTTTTCCAGATATTTATAGGCAAAAGTTTACATTGTTAAAATGTTATATGAAGTTGTGCTAGTTAAGAATGTGAAAATATTTGATGTCATTGGTGCAATAATTTTGAAGATGAAAGTATTCATTTATGTCATTGATTTGAGAACAGAACCTGAGCTGTCAAATCATTTGAAACATTTGCATGTGACTACTCTTGTGAATTTATGAAATGTGCAGTTCCTTTAAGTACACACTGTACTTATTTTAACTTTTCATATTTGTGAGAAGATTCGCACATGACATGTTTTACTGCAATTTTGTGAAATCATTTGACAAGTCGACTTTACTTTTTAAAAGTTGGCAAGTTGAGTTTAGTTTTTAAAGGTTGATAAGTCCAGGATCTATGGTGGATACTGAATTTTTATAGATGTTAGTAAGTTGTTTTGATGTTATGTTATTGTGAGGGTGTTTAAAAATAATTTGCATCATTAAAGACTTTTGTAATGTAATTTTGTGTAGATCCACCTTATGAATTCACGTGAAATTGGAATTAAAATCATAGTGAAAATTACATTATCATATTTATGTAGCTGGGCGCAATGGACATTTTTTACTCCATTTTGTGTGACCTACTTGGCGCTGCATTTATTGGCCGAATGTGAAGCATCCATCTCTCTAGGCTAGGCTATAAAATATATGTAATTCATTGAGAAACTAGGCTATACAATTCCAAGAAATGGAGATAACCATTTGTCCATCTCTGTTGTTATACATAGTCCTGGGTGAACAGAAGGATTCAGATTATAATTATGTTAGTTTAAAAAAAATTATTATATATATAATTTAAATTATATCTACGTATATGTATTAAAAGAAGGAAAAAATATAATAATAAAAATTTAGTACAATCAAAAATTGAAATCCAACACTAAAAAAATTATATTACATTAAATATAAACAACAATTATCTTAATCAATATAATTATATATAATTTTAAAAGGGGGTAAGAGGTAGTATATATTCTTGAATATATATTATTCATTAAGAATATACATTTTATTTAGGGAACAAAATAATTTTATTTAAATATTAGTTACAATAACCGATAAGTTTTAATTTTTAAAATAAGGAACACATTTAGATTATATCTACTTATATGTATTAGAAGGAGGAAAAAATATAATATTGAAAATTTAGTACAATAAAAAATTGAAATCCAACACTAAAAAGATCATATTATATTAAATATAAGCAGCAATTATCTTAATCAATATAAGTATATATAATTTTAAAAGGGGGTAAGAGGTACTATATGTTCTTGAAAATATATTATTCATTAAGAATATAAATTTATTTAGGGAACAAAATAATTTTATTTAAATATTAGTTACAATAACCTATAAGTTTTAATTTTTAAAATAAGGAATACATTTATATTATATCTACGTATATGTATTAAAAGGAGGAAAAAATATAATATCGAAAATTTAGTACAATAAAATATTGAAATCAAACACTAAAAAGATTATATTATATTAAATATAAGAAACAATTATCTTAATCAATATAAGTATATATAATTTTAAAAAGGCGGTAAGAGGTAGTATATGTTCTTGAAAATATATTATTCATTAAGAATATAAAATTTATTTATGGAACAAAATAATTTTATTTAAATATTAGTTACAATAACCTATAAGTTTTAATTTTTAAAATAAGGAACACATTTATATTATATCTACGTTTATGTATTAGAAGGAGGAAAAAATATAATATTGAAAATTTAGTACAATAAAAAATTGAAATCCAACACTAAAAAGATTATATTATATTAAATATAAGCAACAATTATCTTAATCAGTATAAGTATATATAATTTTAAAAGGGGTTAAGAGGTAGTATATATTCTTGAAAATATATTATACATTAAGAATATAAAATTTATTTAGGAACAGAACAATTTTTATTTTTTAAAATAAGGAACACATTTAAATTATATTTACGTATTTGTATTAAAAAGGGGACAAAATTTGTGCTTTAACGTGAATTAACAATATTTACGTATAGTTAGAATAACGTATAATTTCATTCATTAATTTGATTCTGGTTTTAATTTGATCATTTTCCATGTAACAGGATTAAATGGCTCAACGTGAATTAATCCACCCTGGACCTGTGAGTGCCGAGTTGCTCAATCGACAACATGGGCATCGTTCAGAGTTAGTTTGAAACGGACAGGTAAGCAATAATTTTTTGGATTACTTGTGGCAATGCATGTTAATGTTGCAAGCCTCATTAGTTTTTTTGCAGATCACACAATAGCACCTACGGCTCCGTTCGGGCTTCAAGTTATATTGGGATACAGTTGCTGAATTTCCACCTCCACCACCTGTTATGCAGGGCATTAGGGATGCCGGTTTTGAGAGTGTTTTCCTTACCGGGATGATGAGACAAGATGCGGGGTTGATTACTGCTTTTGTTGACAGATGGCGCCCAAAGACACATATATTTTATTTGCATTTTGGGGAGGCCACTGTGACACTGCAGGATGTATATTATATATTAGGCCTCCGTGGTTCTAGGTGTTGCCTCTGAGACCGGCTTCATTGTATCAAATAATATAAAGATCAGTTGGTGGGTTCGGGAGTTTGGTAATTGTACACACCTTGAAGAGGCCAGTGATCCTGATTACGATGATCAGCTGTTGTTCCACATCCGTGCACACCTTCTGCTGATTATAGGGCCACTCTTCCCAAACTCGTCTAGGAACTGCATTAGCCTGCACCTCCTTCCATATATGAGAGACCTTGATCAGATTGGTACTTTTAGCTGGGGAAGTGCATGTCTTGCCTATCTATAAAGCCGACTTTGCATTTCTAGCATAGGGAATGTCGTCGAGTTATGTGGGCCGATGACTCTATTGCAGGTACATGTCATTTCACTTTTTTTTCACTTATGAATTTTTCAGTTATAATTACATGATAAACACTTTTAATATTTTCTACCTATTTACATGGTCTATTAGGTTTGGATATACGAGTCGAGGAAATTATATCATGCGACATCCCCGTGCACTTAGGTAAATAACTAAACTACAAAAAATTCTGCCATTATTTACTTCAAGTGAACATATCTTAGTAAAATACAAAATTGTTTCAGGTGGATGGTCCCAGTGGAGGATGTACATGTGCAGAGATATTCAGCTCGTGGAGTTCGTTACGAGCTTGATCACATGGTTGAGTCTTCCTTCATATGGATGCCCTACGGTGACTCTGCACCGTAGTCCCATGGCATCCCAGCCGGCGAGCTGCAACTGATGAGCGCCCCCCTCCCTTGATATACATGCGTGTTATGGAGTGGGGTTATACTGATCGCGTCATTCGCCAGTTTGGTTTTTTACAGCGGATCCCTACTGCCTCCCCACACATTGGTCATCATACTTTCCATGGCAGTAGCAGTGGATGGCACTTGAGTATAGAAAGTGTTCTCGAGCTTTGGGAGCACTGACATGAGGGCATAATTGCTACGCCGACATACATGCCTAGCAGGAGACCCATGTCCGTTGATGGATATCGCACATGGTATGACAGAGTTACTCGCCGATACATGATAAATCCCACTCTCTGGGCCTCTGAAGAAGGTTTTTTGGGGTCGCAGGGGCTTCTTCCGGTAGCTGTAAGTCTCGACTTTTTACTTTCATAGTTGTATATGATCTTTTCTTGTCAATTCATGCCCTTCTTACAGTATTTTATTCGTTGTCAAACAGGCTGAGGGTTTGTCCAATGCTTACCATGAGATACAGAGTTCTGAGGTGGCAGCTGATGATCCTATTATTGATAGTGCACTACAGGGCATGGAG
The DNA here is from genome assembly GCF_009905375.1 of Apium graveolens. NCBI lineage: Eukaryota > Viridiplantae > Streptophyta > Magnoliopsida > Apiales > Apiaceae > Apium > Apium graveolens. The sequence goes on along the minus strand of NC_133649.1, from coordinate 231,508,239 downwards.
GTCACACTGGATGACACAGGTTTTCATGTCCTACACGCGAGACGCCCCCATCTACCTCCCATGGTTCCTACTGAAGGAATTTACGGATGAGCGGAAGCATGAAATAACATTTATTCCGTAAAAACTATATACCGCACATATAGAAAAACGTATAAAAAGGAAAAACTGAGGAACCGTAACCATACCTTGTGAATCGAAGCTTTATAAAAATGGAGTGCTAGCAGTTGCTGCTCAGTGTGTGAAGCACTCTACCGGTATCCACCAAGAACGATCCTCTTCGATGAACCTTTTTATAAAACCGAGCTTTTATAAAATGGAGTTTTTGGGAGAGAGAGAGGAAAAAGATGGAGGCTAGGGTTTTCACAAAACCAAAATTGTGTAAATAGAATGAGCCATCTCATTCTATTTATAGGGCTCTCCTAGGATTATAAAATATATTTTTATATATATATATTAACCCCCATATTTTATTTTATAAAATACTTTAATAATAATTAAAACTATTTTAATCATTATTTCTTTTTCAAAACTATTTAGAAAATAATTATCTCTTTCAATTTCATCAAAGAAAATATTTTTTTATGGTGTGACCCTGTAGGTTTAATATTATTCCGGTAGTAGAAATAAATAATAATAAACTTTTATTAATTATTTATATGAATAATAAAATTCACTAAATATAATTAACTGATTAATTATATTTATTCTACATCGTGAGTGATGCTTTTCAACATATCGCGATTATCCAGATAATATGAATTCACTGCTTAGAATATCAAGAACCTGTCAGTGACTAGTTACCGTACAATGAATTCCTTCTACCCTTATAATATTCCGATTAAATACAAGGCATAGATCTCGTGTCAGGCCTATAAAATTTAATCATATGATTTCTTATTCATAATGGAAAGTTCATATTAATGCAAATTAGAAACTCCTTTCTAATTTCATACACTCTGGCCAGAGATTCCAGAACTCGCATACTAAGAATAATATAGGATATTCTCTTCCTATACTGGAAGGGGTAGATCCTCTATTGATGTTAACCATCTCTGTACACAAATCCCTATACCTAGAATAGACCTAATGGATGTCCTTAAGACAAAGGACTAAACCAAAGCACAGTTCATTATATACAAGATAACTTTAACGATGTCAAGTCTAAGGACACTTGTACAACTATCACTCAGTGAACCACTATTGACACGTGAGTAATCTCCATTAGTTGTTCAACTTATCGAGTCATGTTCAGTGAACTTATTCCCTAATAAGCACCTACATACTAGCTATAGTGTCACCACACAAATGCCTATGAGAACAGACATCCTCCTGAAGGGAGCAAGCATAGTATGTACTAATCTTTGCGGATCCAATAACATCCGATTAGTTATCCTATGATCAGGAACTATTTAAGTCTAGAGTTATCATCTTCTAGATCTCACTATTATAATCTCATTATAATTCTAGAAGCTTTACTCTAAACTATGGAACATCTTATTTAAAACACTTTAAATAGATAAAGCCCATAATAAAAACATTACAAGTCTTTTATTAATTTCAATGAAATCAAATAGGAATACAAGAACGTTCTTCCTAACTCATCATACATGATTGGATTTAGGACAAACACTTTCACCTACTAGACGTAGAAGACCTCGTACTAGAGGTGGGAGTACTAGTGTAGCTTTTCCTCACCCTAGGCCAGCTCCTTTGGATGGATATGTACCGTGGGGTCAGGCCATGGCTAGGGATGGATCAACATGACATGGTTTTACTGGATCTCCTTGGGAGCACGCTATTCAAGGGCATGGGCATGCATCTACTGGATCTACTTCGCAGCATCCCTATCATGGGTTTTGACAGACTTCTCAGGGGCAGGGATTTACTGGATCTCCTATGGAGCATACTTCTCAGGGTCATGGATCTGCTGGTTCTTATATGGAGCATATCTATCAGGGGTTTGGACAGTCTACTCAGGATTTTCATGGTACTCATCCCTCCACATTTTAGCATTCTCAGACAGGTGAGGGTTTCTGGGGCGGGACATATGGCAGTAGTTCTTCCTTTCAGACACCAGAGATGGGTTTTCAGCCGTTCATGTTGCATGATACCTCCGGGAGTAGATATGCCTCCCCTGTCGTTCGTGAGGACGATGATGATGATGATGATGAAGAGCTTCATAATGCGCAGGCTAGGCAGCAGCCCCCAGAGTGGTGAAGGGCCAGGGGAGGATCTGTCACACCGATGGAAGGTACTGTCGATGATTGTCTTCTCAGTAGTTATAACAGTTGCACCTCTTTCGTAGGCTTTCTATATGTACTTCATTATATTTGGAACTGTTTGTTTAATTTGTGCCACTTCTATTTGGATTTTCAAAAATGTAATTTGTTTTATGAAATGAAGAGTACCCTGCCTCACTCTAATTATGCCGCAAAATTCAAACATAGAAATTGCACATTACGTATTACATAAAATAGGAACATGAAAAATAATTACAGCATGAGCAACCAATTACATTAATTTTAAAAAATCAACAAGGTTAACAACATAATGATCAGACTCATCATCCTCACCCTCGATCTGTTTTTCATTCTCATCTTCCCCCATCTCTAGATATTGCTCATGAGCTTCAACGTGCCTTGCTATTAAGCTACCTTCTTGTTCAATAAGGTTAATTTCTAATTTGTCATATTTTCTGTAAACTTCATCCACCTGGCGGATACTTTCCTCCTCGGGGAGGAACTTATCTTTATAAGCCATTTCAATCTTCTTTTTACCGGCTTTTATTGCATCCAAGATTTTCTTTTTCTGCTTTCTATTTGATTTCTTCCCAGTTTTAGAATCTTTCTTTTTCTTCCCACGTTCAACGGATTCAGCAAAACTTAGCTGACGCATAACTCTCTTAACATTTGTAGGTGTTGCTTACCTTTTTCCCTTATCCATTTTATGTTTAATACGATGCAAACACTTTGCACATGTGGTTTCAACTTAGAAAGGATGAGCTATTTATAGGACAAAATGACCCATATTATCAACATATTATCATTTTCACGTTGATTTGATTATACTACTTTCATTATTTATAGGTCATTGTGCATTCTTACATTAAAGTAAAAGGTTGAGTAGCCGAATCAGTTTGAACGAAGTGTACAGGAAAGGTAATACATAATTTGACCAAGACAACATAACAATATTTATTTTTGACAAAAAGATATAAAATACTGCATGACAACGTTACGATAATCACATTACTTACGAATAATAAAACTAAACACATATTTTACAACCTGAAACACTAAACTCATTGTTGAAGGAAATTTTATTAACTTATGGTTGTATTTATCTTACTCATCGTCGGACAATGAACAATCAAAAACATAATTCAGCACCTATAGCAAAATGATGATACATCATTGCAGTGTGTAGGTCGCCGTCTTCAGCATACTCCTTACTTCTTGTTTGTAGCTCTTTACAATTTAAGCGCATCCTCATTCGATTTTCTTCCTCTCTAGCACAAAATAACGCTATTTCCAACTTTGGAGGGGTGTCTCGCTGCATGTGTATGGCGCATTATTTTGGTATTCTTACTCCTTCCTCAACACATTGCCCTATACAACTTTGGAGACATCCAACACACCATTCCCACTCCCTATGCATCGTGCTTACCGAACTTCTTGTGTAACGTTCATTCAGATCCATTGAGTACCTAAAGTCGTCATCACAAAACCATTTCCTACCAATTGCTTGGCTAATATCACCAGGTGTGTAACTCATTTTTCTTCAATTACTACATTGTACCAGTGATGACAACACACTATATTTATAACATAAAAAACTTGATGCTTACTTCATTTGACAATATTTTAAATATTCAAAACTATGACTTTCCCAATCATACATTACTGACTTGCATGTTATTTCTTCTGTATGATTGTATTACATGCAAACATTATATCATCTATAAATGTTGAACATGCCAAAAGTATGATTTATCTAATCATATAATAATGTAGGTCATTTATTCAATATCTTTATTTCATGTCAACTGCATTTTCCACCATTTGTTTGCAGGATATCCACTTTATCTTATCTTCAAAATTTTCGTATGATTCTCAATACTGTTACTGTTACAATAATTCACCCAACAAAGTTTCCTATAGAAAATATTAATCCGTATGCTAAAATGGTTAATAACATTACTACAATGTCATATAACATAAATTGCAACTGCTTGCTAATAGAAAGAGATGACGATTCTGTTAGTCTAAGGGTTAGTGATCCAAAGGAGTACTTCTTCGGTGTACGTCGCGAATGGGCTTATCGACATGAAGAATCCGACCGGCTGAGAGATGACCTAATTGATATGGGTATAAGGGTTCTGGTTCGTCAATCCCTTACCATGTATTCTGAAGCCGGGGAAAGTCCTACTTGGTCATAATTTAGGAGAAAAGTGATTAATTCCGTGGCACGTATAAAGAAGGAAAATAATCGAATGTTGTTGCGTAGGAGTCATCACTACATATTTCAACTTGCGCAAGATTCACTCCGTGCTATTGAAAAGAGCTTACAGAAGCGGAGCAACACAACCTATTACAAAATCAGAACTACCTTTCCGATGATTATATGTCCGATGATTCCCTTTGAATTATGTGCTCTTCTATTTCGTACCTTACTATATTTCTGTACTTATTTTTATTAATGCAAACTTAACTTCAAACAAAAATTCCATCATATAAAACCTAAAAAAATTGATTTTAGTAATAGTTGGAGTTAAAAAATACACGGTTACATAATAATACGAGGATATAACACGTTACATTGTCCATAGACAACGACAACACGATACAGAAATAGAAACTATATGATACAATAATACAAATATTTTTTAACCAGCAATATAGCAAACAGGTCATTCAATTGTATCATCAGAGTCATCATCATCTCCATTGATGTTCCACGTGTGGGAGTCGATGAACGCCTTTAATCTCTGCAATTCCCTCATTGCCTTCACTTTTTCGCGCTGCAACTCACGAATTCTTGCACGGTGGGCTACAATATCAATGTTTATTTCTTCCCTGAGCATTTCAATCAGACCTGCTGCACGGGGTTCAAACAGCTCCTCGATCTAACGTTCATAAATGCAAACACCGTCAGGACATTTGATAAAATGCCTGCCTGCGTCAATACTCTTCCAGTAATGCACTAAAACAACTACTTTCCCACAAAAATAAAGGTCCACATTTGGGAGTGAAGACATAATTACTTTTGACGTGTGCAAATTCATGAGGTTCTAGCTCTCTTTATAACTGGTTTGGTAAAGAATATGTAAATTACAAATTTTGTCACAACTGTGAAGCTACTTTCAATAACCGTTCACGGGAAACAACAAACTACAAACCTCTGACAAAATTAATTCATACATGCAACAAACTATTCATGACCTTTTATGTAATTCAGACACACAATAGAATACAAATCACTGATAAAATTGAGCGCTCAAATCTTATCTATAACAGTAAGAAATTTCAAATCACATGTTCAATCTTTATTCACATGCTAAAGTGACTATACAATCACAGTGAATTTTTCCAAACTTCAATACACACACTGAATGGTCATTTCAATTTAATTGAAGAAGGAAGCATGTGACCTTTGCTGACTATTCATGACATCATAAAGCAAATTGCTTCTGCAACTTTTAAATAGTTAATCCAAAATATTATACCAAATCAAATCTGTGATAAAGTATGGCAAATGATTCCGACTTGGATGTTAGTTATCATTTAATTTAACTGATAAAATTAACCACTACGAAATCACTACTACATATTTCCACTGAAATATGCTCAAGGGGCAATATTAAATTGTTTGTTCAATTTTCATTCACGAGCTATAGTGACTATACAATAAATTTAAATTCTGTCACAACTGTGAAGCTAATTCCAATGACCGTTCATGGGAAACAACAAACTACAAATTACTGATAAAATTAATTCATACACGCAACAGACTATTCACGACCTTGTATGTAATTCATACACGCAATAGAATACAAATCACTGATAAAAATAAGCGCTCAAATCTTATCTGTAACAGTAAGCAATTTCAAATTACATGTCCAATCTTTATTCACGTGCTAAAGTGACTATACAATCATATTGAACTTTTTCAAACTTCAATACACACACTGAGTAGTCGTTTCAATTTAATTAAAGAGGGAAACATGTGACCTTTGCTGACTATTCATGACAGCATAAAGCAAATTGCTTCTGTAATTTTGAAATAGTTAATCCAAAATAATATACCAAAACAAATCTGTGATAAAGTATGGAAAAAGATTCCGACTTGGATGTGACTTATCATTTACTTAAACTGATAAAAGTAACCACTATGAAATCACTGCTAAATATTTCCACTGATATCTTGTCAACAATAGGGGCAATTTCATATTGCTTGTTCAATTTTCATTCACGAGCTACAGTGACTATACAATTACAATAATTTCTTGAAAACTTCAATATACGCAGTGAGTAGTCATCTCAAATTAATACAATCAGAATGCATGTGATTTTTGCTTTATTTCAAATCACATATTGAAAATTGAATCAAAGGGATAAGATGTCAATCAAGTGATGATCACAAAATCTGCTGGGATAAGATGTGAATCCAAAGGGATAAGGTTGCTTTAAATTCTTCCCTATAAATAGCAGTTTCCATTTTCTTTTCTAGCATAAGTTTATAATCTCATACATATTTATCTTAGCAATTGTTGTGATGGAGAGGCAAGAAATGTGTTTCTGTGGGGTGGAACCTGAGATATCTAATATGTGGACCGGTGGTGTTGCCGGTAGGCATTGGGAGCGATGTGCTAGCCGGAAGTGTGCTTACTTTGTTTGGCTCGATGAGCCTCTGAGAGACCGTGCTTTGGAAGCTGTTCACCAGCTTTACAAGGAGATGGATAGGAAATACTATGACATGAAAATGGAATTGTGGGCATATTATCAGGAGAAGTTAGCTGCGATTCGTGCTCAGGTGATTGAGAAGGTGCGGGAAGTGGAAACCACCATCAACGATACTCAAATTTAATAAATCCAAAGATCAGATTGTCCCCATTTGTTTTCAATGTAGAAGCTGTATTTTTCAAGTGGTGTTGCTTTCAAGTTGTTGTACTTTCAAGCTAGAACTTGTATTTGAGATAATACTATAATTCCTATATAGTAATCTCAACTTAACTATTTTACATTTCCTTCTTTCTGTTCGTGAGCTTATCTAACATTTTTCTTACTTTCTTACCGTTTTCGGGTGGCTACAAACCACGCATATAAATATTTTTTTCTTCATTTGAATTTTTTTGTCAAAGTAGTGTAGAAATATTACTATATAAAGTTACAAATTTTAAATTTTGGAGTAAATAACTGTATATTCAAAAAATATAAAAATCACTCTTCGTTTAAATAGTTCACATTTCCTTCTAAGAAAGCATGTTCGGGTGTCTACAAATATATCTTCTTTGATTTTTTTCCCTGATTTGTTTTGTCAAATAAAAATATTGTACTTTTACTACAACATTAAGTAAAAAAAATCAAAATTATAAGTCTATATTATGCTTTCTAATGCTCCCAAAAACCTTGTTGAATGTTATTAATCGGCCAACAGGGAAAGAACAAAAAAGGAAAAAAATAAATAAATAAAGACTACGCCACTTTAAGTGGCATAGTTTGGTCCAGCGCCACTTCAAGTGGCGTAGTGGCCTACTTTTGCAAGTTTATGTTCAGGTGGGCTAATTTCACAAAACTTGTGTTCAACTGACCCAGAAATCAAATGAAGCCTTCTATCAGACCAATCACTTTGATCCACTTTTTTGAGTGAAGGGTAATCATCAAAAGTAGCCTCCATTCCTTTGCTTCCCATTGCACCTTGCGTAGGCTGAAAATAAATTTTCTTTCCCACAGTTTGAGTATAGAGGATGTTGTGCATGACATGCCTCTGCATAACAACAAGACTAAGTCCTAAGGATAAGTAATATGCTAATCTAATTTATATTCTGTAATTGTATTTCTTAAGTCTGTAAAAATAAATAGATTAGACCGGAGGATTTTTCTCTGAACAGTCTTCAAGCTAATGAATAAACTCTGAACAAAGATCAAATCCTGATCATGCCTCAGAGAAAAGTGTATAACCTTGAATTTGAATAATGTTGTTCTAGAAAAATGTTCTAAGTCAGATATCGACAAGTCACAGATTATGAAATATCAAGAAATCTGTCGAGAAGTCCAAAATGACTTCTAGAGAAGTCCCACGAGATATCGATAAGTCAAAATGCATGTAGAGATCTCTGATATTGACAAGTCAAAAAGTCTGTGTAGAGAACTGGAAATATCGACAAGTCATATTTTCATGTAGAGATCTATTCATGTAGAGATCTAGAGGTATCGACAAGCTAAATTTAAATGTAGAGAACTAGAGATATCGATAAGTCAAAAGCCTATGTAGAGAATTGGAGATATCGACAAGTCATTCTACATGTAGAGAACCGAAGAGCTCGAAAAGTCAAAAACACATCTAGAGAACCCAAGATATTGATAAGTCATTATACTTATCGATATGTGACATCTCTGCAGAACAAAAAAGATCTCGACAAACTATCTCAAAATTCAGAATGCAGACAAATTCAATATTCAAGATTATTAGTCAACAAATAATTGTATCGCTAAATTGGAAAGACTAGAAATGCAGTTTGAAGAATTCAAGATGAAGGGACAAGATTCACTAGACAAAGGAGGGTCACTGACCTATAAGATTCTGCACAGATTTGCTAACACTGGAAATGAAAATAGACAAGATAGCTTTGGAAACCGTGTTTGCATTTTAGTGCAAGTTTTGTAAACTCGTGTTGTTGGTCTATTAAGCATGCATGGGTCTTTAGTTTAGAAATATCAAACAGATCTAGAAAATTATCTTGGATTCTCTCTCAAGATTTGTAGCTGAGTTTATATTTCTAAAAACACAGATTTGTAGCAAAATAAATTTGATTAATACAATCAAGCATATTTTTGATAATTTGTTTATGTGCTTACAGTTAAATATTTTATCACTACAAATTCATATCTGCTTTGTTCAATTAAGCAAATTATTTTCAAAGTTGATTAAACACCAAAAAACATATTCACCCCCCTCTGTGTTATATATTACTGCACTTAATATCTAACAAGTGGCATCGAAGCAAAATCTAAAAGTAAACAGATAAAGATCTTGAAAGAATGATTGCACAGAAGATAAGCAGTATCAAGATATCAGTCTTTTACAAGATAAACTATACCCCATCTGAAAAAATGATTTTTTTCATAAGGATGGCCAATCCAATGAACATTGAGATTCTCATGCATGGACCATTTATTCATATGGAAAGGGATCCTGAAGCAACAGATTGAGACATGGTCATACCTGCACACTTTGTACCTAAAGATACCTCTACCCATACAGAACCTGAAAAAGAGAAGGTTGAACTGGATAGTGGCTTACAACTCATAATAATTGAGTCTTTTGATAATGTAATGTATAATAACATTATTAATTGTGAGTCAGCTAAACAAATTTGGGAGCAAATAGAGATCTTGTGTGAAGGAACATCAGAGGTTAGATCTAATCAAAGAAGGATCTTGGTTTCCCAATATGAGGATTTTATGGCTAAACCAAAGGAAGGCATAACTGAGGTTTTTGAAAGGTTCAATAAACTGATAAATGATTTGTAGATTCATGACAAGTATTATGAAGCTAAAGAGGTTAACCTAAAAATTTTACTCACTCTTCCTGACCACCTAGAACAAAAGATATCTGCAATAAGAGAGGGAAGAGATTTAGGAAGAATAACTTTGGAGGTCTTATATGGTATTCTCAAGACTTATGAGCTGGAAATATTACAGAGAAAGTCATTGAAATCTAGTCAAGGGCATGTTGTGGATGTGTCAAGTGTCGTGGTAGCAAATGATAACAAATGTCTGAAGATGAACTGGAACCCCAGACTCAAGTTGTTGAAGCTGTTGAGCAGAAAAAGAAGGAGCCACAAAAGTAAGTCATTTTAGAGCTAGAAGAGGATTAGTTTTAAACTCTTGATGAACCAAATGAAATGGATCAGTCAATGGCTTATCTTGCAAGAAAAGTTTTAAACATTAGAGTGAAAAAGCCTAAGTACTGGAAGAGTAAAGGTCAAACATCCAACAACAACAAACGGAAAGGAAAAACTCAGTTTAATGATATTGGAAAAGGTGGATACAAGGAAAATTAAAGATAAGGTGCTACAACTGTGATGAACTTGGTCACTTTGCCACAGAGTGCAAAAAGCCAAAGAAGGTGAAGAAAGACAAGGCTTATTTGGAACTACAAGCAAAATATGAAGCACTCTTGAGAAAGCAACTGGGAAAAGATTATATTACATAGGGAAAAAGTTGGGATGATACAGATGATGAGGATGATTGTGCAAAATATGAAAATTATGCTCTCATGGCTTTGGAACAAGGAGAATCGTCTGCATCTAAATCAGAGGTACCAATCTTAACTACAATTGATTTAAATGCCACTCAATATAAAGAAACTATTGAGAAAATGAGTGTCGAAATATTTCACATTCATACAAGCATGATGGAAGCTATTGAGGAAGTAAGTAGGCTATCAAAAATTAATGAAAAACTTGAGATTGAGAAACATGAGCTAGAACTGCAGCTTGCTGGTCTTAAAACAGTTGAACAAGAAAATGAGTACCTCAAGAACAAGCTTAAGTGTGCTGGAGAAGTGGAAGCAGTGTGGAGAGACAAAATTGAAAAAAATGATTTAAAGCTCAAGTATTTCAAGAATGCATCTCAGTAAATTGGTCAGTATCATGAGAAAAATAAATCATGTGCTAACATAGTTATTGGTTTGGACTATGAGGCCTTGAATTCTCACATAAAGTTGAAGCTGACAAAGGAAAAGACAATGTGAATCAAGATAGTCCTGTAATGTTGAAGAATGTAAATACACCTTTGTTTAAAGCTTGTGAAGTAAATTTCAGTGAAGTAGAGTTGGTCATCAAGTAAGAAATTACAAATGAAGACAAAGAGAAAAAAGATGCATAATCCACTCCTATAATTGAATGTGAGAAGAAGCCTGTAGTAGGACAAGCTGCTAAGACAACAATAAAGGAGATCAAGACTGAAAACACTAGAAAGAAGAAGAAGAACATAAATGAAAAAATTGATGTAAACAAAAGAAATAACTATGCCTATGTTGCAGATGCTCCAAGGAAGCAATATTATAAATGTGGCTCAATAAATCATCTAACTCACCTTTGTAAGATGGCTGTTAGTGAGCCAAACTATGAAGCATGAAAGTACAATGAGGCACAAGCTGAAGATCTCTATTCCTTCTGTGATAAGTTTGACTGCATTCCTTGCAACATGAAAGTTATGACCAGTTTTCACAAGTTGAGGAAAGATCTTAAAGAAATCAACTTTAGATCTGTGATTAAAAATGAAAATGTTGATCAAACTAAGAATGTTGTTTCATTTGAATGTTCAAGTTCTACTTCTGCAAATTCTGTGAAAATAAAGTGCCTAACACTACTTGGGTAGCTAAACACACTTTAAACTCATTGTGTGCAGGGAAAGAAGAATAAAGTCATATGGATCATTAACGGTGGATGTTCCAGGCATATGATAGGTGATAAAGCCCTACAATCATAATTTGAAGAGATGGTTGGCCCGTTGGTGACTTTTGGAGATAACAACAAAGGATTCATAATGGGATATAACAAGTTGATTTCTGGTAATGTTGTGATTGATGATGTAGCACTAGTTGCTGGTATTGAAGTGAATCTTCTTAGTGTCATCTAATTCACAGATAAAGGTTTTAAAGTAATATCTGAAAAAGAAGATTGTTCAATCATTATGAAGAAAACTGGAGAAGTTGCTCTGAAAGGAGTAAGGAAAGGAATCTTGTTTGTTACGGATTTCAATTCAGCAAATAAGGATGTAATATGTTGCTTCTACACCAAGGCGTCAAGTGAGCAAAGCAAACTCTGACACAAGAAACTCTCTCACCTGAATTAGAAAGTAATCAACACCTTGGTGAAAAAGGAATTAGTAAGAGATATGCCAGCTCTGAAATTTGCTCAAGAAGAAATTTGTGAAGCTTGCCAAAAAGGGAAAATGAAGAGGTCCAATCATAGGAGCAAAACTGTAAATTCAATAAGTGCTCGATTACAGCTTATTCACATGGACCAGTTTGGACTAGTTAATGTCATGTCTATATCAAGAAAGAAGTATGCATTGGTGATGGTGGATGATCACTCAAGATACACTTGGGTGGAATTTATGCATTCAAAGGATGAAACTCCACACAACATCATCATTGAATACATAAAGAAAATTGAGAAGCAGGCTAAAGATCAAAATTATGTCAAAATATTGAGGAGTGATAATGGTACCTAATTCAGGAATACAATTCTAAGTGAATTCTGGAAAGTCAAAGGCATTGTTCAAGAGTTTTCATCTACAAGAATACCTCAACATAATGGTGTGGTTGAAAGGAAAAATAGAACTCTAGTTGAGGCTGCAAGAACAATGTTGCAAGATGCCAATCTGCCAACCAGTTTTTGGGAAGAAGCTATTAAAACTGCATGCTACACTCAAAACATATATCTAATCAACAAAAACCTTGGCAAGTTATGCTAATCAATTTTGTCAAGCCTACTATAAAGTATCTGCATGTGTTTGGAAGTAAATGTTTTATGCTCAAGGACAGCTCTGAATATGTTGGAAAATTGACTCTAAAGTATTTGAAGCTATTTGAATGGGATATTCATTGGAAAGGACTTCCTACAGAGTCTATGAGCTAGAGAAGAAAATAATGGAAAGCACTAATGTGACCTTTGATGATGAAAAGTGTGCAGGCTTGGAATGCCTTGATGAAACTAAAGCCGAAGCCTTGAAATTTGAAAATCTCAATATTAATAGTGATTCTGAAGAAGAAGCAGAGGTCAATACCAACAATAAAATGGAGGAAGAATCAAGTGAACCAGTGAACTGTGGAAATGAAAATTCTTCTTAAGAAAGAAGAACACCTGAATTTGGTGGCACAAACTCAGGGGGAAGAGATGATAGTTCTACAAGTCATGCCAATAATGAAGAAAATGCAGATAATTTTAGTCAACAAGATTATACTAGAAAATGGGATAAGAGTCACACAAGAGATGCTATAGTTGGTGATCCCAATGCCGGGGTAATGACTAGATGTACCACTATAAATGAATGCTTGCATGCATGCTTTCTGTCTCAAATTGAGCCTAAAAAATTTAAGGAAGCTCTACACCTGACTGGATAACTGCTATATAAATAGAGATAAATCAATTTGATAAAAATAAAGTTTGGGAATTGGTGCCTGCACCAAAGAACAGAAGTATCATTAGAACAAAATGGGTGTATAGGAATAAAATGGATGAAAATGGAATTATGACAAAGAACAAAGCAAGACTGGTTGCCAAATGCTATTCACAAGAAGAAGGAATTGACTATGATAAAACTTTTACTCCAGTTGAAAGGCTTGAAGCAATATGAATCTTTCTTGCATTGGCTGCACATTCAAATTTCAAGTTGTATCAAATGGATGTGAAAAGTGCATTCCTTATTGGTGAATTGTAAGAGAGAAGTCTATGTGCAACAACCATATAGTTTTGAAGAACAAGAATTTCCAAACTTTATTTATCAACTGTTAAAGGCTCTTTATGGATTGAAGCAAGCACCTTGATCATGGTATAAAACATTGTCAGAATTTATACTTAAACATGGATTCACTCGAGGGATAATTGACAAGACTCTATTCTACAAGTAGTATGATAATTACATTATCCTAGTGCAAATTTATGTGGATGATATAATTTTTGGTTCTACAAATGAAAAGTTGTGTCAAAGATTTTCAAGACTCATACAAAGTGAATATGAGATGAGCATGATGAAAGAACTAAGTTACTTCCTTGGCCTTCAAGTTAGCCAAAGAATTGATTAAATCTTTATCAATCAAACCAAGTATGTCAAAGATCTGTTCAATAAATTTGGAATGGTGGACTGCTCACCTGTATCAACTCATATGTCTACAACCACCAAGTTGGATGAATATAAGAAAGGAAAAAGTGTAGACATATCAAGTTACAGAGGAATGATTGGATCTTTCCTGTATCTAAATGTAAGTAGACCAGACATCATGTTTGCAACCTTTCTGTGTGCTAGATTTCAATCAAATCTTAAAGAATCACACTTAATGGTGGTTAAGAGGATTTTCAGATATTTGAAGGGAACAACAAACTTGGGATTATGGTATCCTAAGGGAACTGGTTTTGAAGCTGTTGGATATACAGATGCAGATTTTATTGGATGCAGGGCAGACATAAAAAGTACAAGTGGAAGCTATCAGTTCCCAAGGCTTGTATCATGGTATAACAAGAAATAATAATCTGTATCAACTTCCACAGCTGAAGCTGAATACATAGCTGCTGGAAGTTTTTGTGCTCAAGTGCTTTGGATTAGAAACAACCTGATGGACTATGGCCTAGTGTTACAAAAAATTCCAATCATGTGTGAAAATATTAGTGCAATATCTATTGTGTCTAATCCAGTTAATCATTCTAGAACTAAGCACATTGATGTAAGACACCATTTTATTAGAGAACATGGTGCAAATGTACTATTGAGCTTATTTTTGTTCCAACAGAAAAATAATTAGCTGATATTTTCACTAAACCTTTGAATGAAGTAACTTTCACTAGGCTTGTAGGTGAAATTGGTATGTTAAATTCTTCATCCTAAATGCAAGAACTCGTCTAATGTGCTGCAGCAGATTAACTCCTGATAAATTAAAATTTATTTGATTCAATTAGGTATTAACTGAAATATGATTTATAAATATTTTAGAACTCCATGTATATTTATTTTTCAAAAATAGAATTTAACTTGGAATTTTTCTAATTTCAAGAAAAGATGTCTAAATGTTAATTCACATTTTCAATATGTGAAATTAATATAAGACAGAGTTGAGAAAGAACAAAAGTATGTAAAGGACTGAGTTCTCCATAAGTCTAAATGACTTCTCGACAAGTCCTTTTCAGACTTCTCGACAGAGTTCTCTATAAGTCTTTTCCATGACTTCTCGTAGACTACTCGATAGGCCTCCTTGTGAATTCTCAATAAGTATTGAAGAGATCTCGATATACTTTGATATGAAGTTCTCTACAAGTTCAAATTTTAGACCTCTCGATAACTCAAAACTGAAATAATTTAATTTAATAAATTATTTCAGTAAAATACTTTTGATATAAAAATAATTCTTATTTTATGCTGATTTATTTAATATAAATTAGAATAATTTTGTCCAATACGGACAAACTGGGTATTTGTACAACATCTCGCTAAGTCACTATCTAGTTCTCGATAAGAGTCAAGAAAGTTACATCTCGACATGAGTTATCTATAGGTCATGTGACTTCTCTACAAGCTAATACCCACCGTCCATTCATCATTTATCGATAAGTCACATCTATATCCTGTAAATACCCAGATATCTCGACATAACCCATCTTTACGCTTTCGAGATCTCAATTGACCAAATTTCTACAAATCTTCACCATCTTCTACTATTTCAAGCTTTTTCTTCCTGAAAACACTTACCCATTTTAACAAAAACTCTTCAATGGCTGCCAACAACGTTAGAGCTATCATTCCCAAGGATAGAACCAACTGCTTAGCCTTTATGGATGCAAACCAAGCTCTTAATCCCTTCAAGTGCTTTGTTAAATTTCTTTCTGAATCTTATCTCTTAGAGCTTTGACTGCAAACCCCCTGCTTTACCTGAATGTGTTGAATGAATTCTGGAATACTGCTATTATCAACACTATTGTCCATGAAAATCAAGCAGTATCTTTGGTGGATAACTGCACAATTAGGGGTGTAGCTGTGGAATTCAATGCTAATGATATCAACAAAGCTTTGGGTATTCCTACAGATAAAATAGCGGAGGCACCAACAACACAAGAACTGGATGAGTTTATGGATTTCATAAATAACAGTGTGAAGATTGACATGGCGAGACTAAACAAGAAGAATCTGAGGAAAGAATGGTCCTTCATATTTGACTCAATCATAAGGGCATTCACATGCTGAAAAACTGGCTATGACAACATCTCTTGTGTGGTGTAGAAGCTGGTGTATTCCATTGCCTACAACATACACCTTAATATTAGAAGCTTGATCCAAGAAGAACTGAGCACAAGGCTGACCATGCCTTTGGTAAGTAGAGGTAAGAAATTCTTCTTTCCTAGATTTATAATGTCCACTTTGAATCATAAAGTAGCTGACATTCATATGCTAGAAGGTATAGATAGAAATTAAATAGGCAACTGTAAATAGGTGTCCAAAATCCTATTTGGTTCACTAATTATAAAGATTCAGGTAAAGGTAACTTTAAATATCACTGACTTCATGTTAGAGAAATTTAGATCTTACCCTTACCCTATGCCTCATATGAGAACAAGTGCAATATCCAGTTCAGCCATGGCCTCTGCACCCGTTGAAGAAACCAAACTGGATAGAACCCACGGGCCTCCCACAGCTGAGACCTTTGCTTCAAAACCATTAGCTGCTAGGAAACCAACTACTTCATCCTCTCAACAGGGTGGAGTTAGTAAAAAGAAGAGAAAGAAAACACATTTAGTAGTTGTTACTGAGAATGGTGAGGACCATACACAAATTAAGTCACCCTTGGTCAGAAAATCAAAGAAGCAAAGGAAGGTTGAGTTGACCACTCAAATGACCACCTCTGTATCTTTTCAAAAAGGGGCAGTTGTAATATAAGGGAAAAAGCAGACTCTAATGACAGCTTCTCAACAAGGTGTCACTATTGAATCAAGCATTCTCCCCAATTCACCTTGTAAAGAGTCTGAACCCCCTCTTGAGCACTCTCAAGAGAGTGAAAGAAGTTAAATGGTTGGCACACACACACTGAGAGCACATCAATTGAAACTCCCTCATCTATTCAGGGGGAGTTTTCAACACTTAGGCCTGAGTTCACTCATCTCAATTCTCAAATTTCTTCATCCTTTAATGAGGGCCTTGAATCTTCATCTCAAATTTTTCCCAAATCAAGTGAAACAGTTCATGAAACTGTGCTCACTACCCAGATACCAAATTTAGATGGTGAGAGGCTAAATGCTGAGTTAGACCTTGATGACACCATCACAAACACATAAGTTTTATCAGTTTTTTAGTGAAGTCCCTGTACAGGTTATAAATGCACCTTCATGTGCACAACAGTCTTCACAAACTTAAAGGTTTGAGGGTAGTACTCTTGAGGGGGAGCTACTCAAATCCTCTCAAATTCAGTTGGAGGTTTCTTATACAGAAACAACTCCCCTCACAACTGTAGCTAAAATTGCCTTATCAATTCAATCTAGGAGTTCAATTGTCAATGATTCAGCTATTGAGGAGGCAAGTATACAAGCACATTTAAGTTCCAGACTCTTGAAAGAGGGACAAGGGTTTGAGGTCATGGTACATGACAGTAACCTGGTGAAATCCCCTTCAATTTCAATGAAGGTTCACTCTACTAGTGAACAACACACTGTGATAACCACAGTTCCCACTGTGAATTCAACTGTGACACCTATCACAGGTATAGTTTCAACCTCTATTCCATCAACCTCAAATACTTCAAACCAACCCTCAACCTCTAAACACTCACCACACATCTTATCCCAATGGCTAAAAGACTCTCAAACACCAACCCAAATAGTGGATAAAATGCTGGTAGATCAGATTAAAGGTTTTGCAAACATTGCTCAACAACTTCTCATCTCCAACATGTCAAATCAAGATTACTAGGCAATCCTTCTCACTTATAGGGAAGAGGTGGAGAAACATCAGCAAAAGATTGTGGATGAGGCTGAGAAATATGGAAATATAGATGATTGGCTCTCCAAATCATATTCCATCAATATGAAGGAAGTATTGGAAAAAATCAGGGAGAAGTACCTAACTATACTTGGAAGCAATGCCAAGGTATTCACTCCCAAAATGTATATGATGCCATCACAGATATCTACAGGGATTAACTCAAGGATTTCAACTTCATTGGAAAGGCCATTGAAAAGACTCTGGTTGGACATTAAGGTCGAATAAAGGAGATAGTGAACAACAGAAAAGCTGAATTGATGCCAACTCTAAGTGACATGAAGAACAAGTACATAAGATTTTCAGACAAGCTCCAATCTCTCTCTCTTACACCAATTGAAGACAAAATCAAGAAGCTTAGGGAATTATTTATAGCTTCACATGATGTGATCCATACATAGATCACTAACAATAATGACACAAGGGTCAAACTGGATCAATTATACTCTGCTAGATATGAGCCTTCTGCCTTGGTTAGGGAGGAGATAAGGACTACGGTACAAAACTCACTTGGCACTTCTTTTGCATCAAGTTCCCAGCCATCTCTTTCTACTTCAAAAAATCTAGAATTTCAGTCTCTTCAACCGCAAGTACAGTTTTCTAAGCCTCTAACACATCTTTGTCAAATCAAGTCTCACAACTTACCTCTTTTGTTCAAGGTCAACAACAGGACATCAAATCAGTTATAGACTTCCACAAATACTTACAAATACAGATCACAGTGTCACTAGGAGCTATTATGGGTGCTTTGAATGTGCCCTTTCAGGAAATACCCCAACAGGTAAGGGCCCGATGTTAGTGTTTGTGCCCTAGAGGAAACACTATGATATTTTAGTTTAAGACATTTGGATTATTAATATTTATGTTCTATCGATTATTCCTTTATAATTTATTAATTCTTAATTTACTGCGATATAAATGTTAGATTAATAAATGTCTTTGGAATATGATATGCAATTCTATATTTCTAAGTACGTGACTTAGAAATTAGATTATGAAAATAATATCAATATTCTCAAAGGTCCCTAGTCGAGTATTAATATAGGGCATAATAATAATGCATTAAGACTAGTATATTTGTTGACTGATAATCACATCTCATTGATAATTCGTATGGTAATACCAAAGTCAAAACATAGGCACATGTATTAGATACATGGTGCTGGATTGACCCGTTATGAGATACTACATGTTTATAGTGTTATAAGTTATTCTTATAGTAATAATGATGTAATGGTCCTTAGACCTGAAGTCGTTATATTTCTATACGAGAATTAATATACTCCAATTCCATTAAAAGTTATCCTTGACCGGGTAATAATAAAAATGGACATTGGGTATATTATGAATCGTATGAGAAATATGAATGATCAAGATGGAATTTAACCCTCCTATTTTAGGAGTGATATTATTGGCCTCTTCGGTGAGCTACACTATGAAATGCGGGGCCACCCTCAAATGTTGATTTGATATGATTGTCTACTCATTGATAAAGGAAACTTGGATTAAACTATGATGAGGATGACACATTATATGCCTCTAGTTTAATCTATAATATTTGGTTAAAGGGTTTATATTACATTGTACATTATCACGAAAGGTCTAATCCGATCACCGATTTAATTATTATTACTTGGGTAGCAATGATGTATTACTAGATGCCAACCATTGTTTATAATTTTAATATGAGATATTAAAATTATTGCCAATGTAATAATAACCTATATGGTCACACACAAAGAACGCTTGAAGGATAAATAATTTAAATTATAAATTTAATTTAAATAAATAATTTGTTTTATTTATGATATTAATTAGGTATGACTTAATTAATTAAACAAAATAAAATAGAAAAATTACTTAAACTAATTCCGAAATAAGTTATTAATTAATTAAGTGTGACTTAATTAAATAATAAATTGGAATTTCGGATTAGTATTAATTATAATTAGATTATAATTAGAAAACTCATTCTTCTCTCTATATAAACTCTTTGTTATGGATAAAAACTTAAGATATAATAATTGCTGTATTTTATACTAAGGTTCGGGAGCTCAAGGCCTTTAATGGCTGCCCTCGTGTTTCGTAGCTTAACTCTTCCTTCACGAGATGCCTATTTATCTCTGTAATTTAGAGAATCAAGCCAAAAACGTAGTTCTGATTGGTGGGGGTGAGACCCCTTATATAGATGTTGGGAGAATTGGACTTGGGTTAGAAGACTTGATGGGCAAGTCTCTGATTTAGAATGGACTTTGGAGTCCTAGGAAGTAGGAAGCGGATTCCTTATCCCACCAGGTTCCTTGGAGGCCAATCTACAAGGATTTATATCCCTATTAAGACTCATATTGACAGCTGTTTTCTCCCTTATTTAATTAATTACGAAATTAATTAATATTCAGGTTTGTGGGCCTTCTTTGTTCCATCAGGCCTGATCTGGTCCATCAGGCCTGATCAATGTGTTAACCTTTTTGGTCTGAATGTCATACATCTTCTTATTGAGCCTTGTAGCCCAAATCATGTGTAATTAATGCAACACTAATTATGTAATCAGGATTTATTTATTCCCTATCATTTGCCCCCAAACTTTTGGGAAGCAGTGACTAGGTTTCGCAGAAGTTAAGTTCATTCGTTCCCTTACAGGGTATTGTTTTGCGTAAAGTGTGGAGTGACCTACATATTTACAATAATTTGCTTTAACCCCCATTATTTAATTTCCAGGAATTTTTCCCTTAATTCCGAGATTTTTCCTTAATCTCCAGGAATTTTTCCCTTAATTATGGGATTTTTCCTTAATTTCCAGGAATTTTTCCCTTAATTCTGGGATTTTTCCTTAATTTCCAGGAATTTTTTTTACTTAATTATGGGATTTTTCCTTAATTTCCAGGAATTTAACCTTTTTTTGGATTTATTCTCAATTTTCAGCTCTAAATCGATTAGGAGTCGTGTCTAATCGATCAGGAAATGTTTCAAATCGACCAGGATTCCTGATCGAAATCGATCAGGATCCTGATTGAATTAGCTGTCATTCTGTCTCTCTGGTCGATGGAATTTCGACCAGGATTTGTGCCAAAATAGACCAGGATTCCTGATCGAAATCGATTAGGATCCTGATCGAACTAGCTTAAGACTTGCCGCTCTAATCGATCATATTTCGACTAGAATTCCTGATCGAAATCGATCAGGATCCAGATCGAACTGTGTGTATTTTTGACAGTAAGGTTTGTGGTGAGGTAGGCCTGGAATCCTGATTGAAATCGATCAGGATTCTAATCAAATTAAACAAGCTTATTCCTTTTTATTCGAACGAGAATTCGATCAGGATCTTATTCTTTGTCGATCAGGACTCTGATCGAACTAAGTAGCTTTTTACCCTTATAATCGAATGAAATATCGATCAAGATTCTTCCTTTTGTCGATCAGGACCTTGATCGAACTAAGTGGTTTTTTACCCTTTTAATCGAATGAAATATCAATCACAATTCTTCCCTTTGTCGATCAGGACTCTGATCGAACTAAGTGGCTTTTTACCCTTTTAATCGAGTGAAATATCGATCAGGATTCCTACTTTTTGTTGACCAGGACTCTGATCGAACAATTTCTTCAAAATTCTGGTCAATTTTTGACCCTTTAGTTTCCATTCCTGCTTCTAGAATATCCCTGAAACTTCCCCATGGCGGGCTTTCCTCAAGTTGGGCCTTGCTTTATGGGCCTTAAACACCTCGTATCCCAAGCTTTTCGCCTATAAAAGAGAAAATGAGAAATGAGAATCCTCACTCCACTTCTCATTTCTCAAATCTTCCCAAAAAAAACTCTCTCAAACTTCTCTCTTAGGAAGGCGATTTCCGGCGACTTCAGCCACCGCAGTTCCACCACCTTCAAGATTTTCCTGGGTTTCAAGCCTTCATTCGAAGAATATCAATGGCGGATCGTGATCTAGCTCGTTTGGGAAAGATGAACACTTCCAAGAGAGGTACTGTAATTCAAATCCAATATCTGTACACTTCTTTAATTGATATGATAAACTCTAGAGGCGATGAATATCCTTCTTTATCTGAATTAGATTCATACAACCACGGTAACACTTTCCACGAGTTTGAGGGTAGAATTGAGTCCATGAACACCACGTATAAACTTCCACCCCACCTTAGGATTACCCCAGCCGCTCCTGGGGATAGGACATGTAACTGGGAGGGCGACAATCTGCTTATTTATCGAGGAGTCCTGACCGCGGGTCTTAGGTTTCCATTTCACGAATTTATTCCTAACTTACTTGTAGACGTAAAAATCAACCCATGTCAACTCCCTCCTAATGCATGGAGGAATATTATTTGTTTTATGGTTCTGTGTCTTAGAAATAAATTTCCTCTTTCCGTAGCTGTCTTTAGGAAAGTTTTCCAATTTTATAACAGTTCCATGGGTCAACCGGGCTGGGTTTTAATTCATCAACGGCCCAAAATTCCCCGTATTTTTTATAGCAATTCTATTGTCGAGAACAACCCTAAGTGGAGGGACGAGTTTGTTAGGCTGACCTGGGCTGGGGGTGATTGGGCCACACTCTTCGGTAGGCCCTTTTGCAAAGTGTCAGACGGTAGTCCTGGTAGCATCAGGTTAATTGATGAGGAGGAGGTGGCCTATCAAGCCCTCATTTCAGATAACGGAAAAACAGATACTTGGACCCTTTTAGAGGAGTTCTCGTTGAAAAAATTTGGTCTCTCTCAGGTCAGTGATAAGGGTAAATTTATATCTGCGCAACTATTTCTTTCCTCCTTTTTATTGCAACTTTATTATCTCCAAGATTTTAATACTTTTCTTTTTTTTCTTTCAGCTTGCGAGGCCATCAACAACATTAACAGGCCTAAGGAGGGGGAATCTGGCCGCCAGAAAAGGGCCAAGCTGAACAAAGATCCTCGGAGCAAGGCTGATGCTCCTTCCTTCTTTAGGCCCCATGTCCCAGTGGTCGAGCTGGGGGACGATGTGGATCCTCCACTCAAGGCACACTCCTTTAGGCCTAACTGGGGCTTCAGGAGGAGTGATACGGTGGTTGGATCCACCAAACATGCCAAGGATTGGTCGTACCATTCCATCACTCCCCACGACTTCACTGACATTTTCACGTGGAGTGACATTGAGACCATTGAACTTTTGGGTTCTCAAGCCCAAGCTTCGGTAACATCCCTTTCTCTTCTCCTTAAATTCCATCTTTTTCCTATATTCATGAATTTGTATTAACTCACGTTTCTTTGTGCAGAGCAACACTTACTTCCAGGAGGCCCTTCATCAGTGTAATAACCCCAATTTTTGGAAATTTTTGAAACCCTTATGAATAGTGATTTTGCAGATTATGCTGAATAAGAAAACTTTTCATGCCACACTATGTAGGGGTTCTGTTATTGATATTCTGAGATTTTATTAGTACTCTATATGGTATATAAGTGTATGTAAAGATCGTCAGAATCCAATTCTGAACACTTTGATTTTTCCCGGAAATCCACTAGATACGGAAAGAATTGAGTATAAGGTAACAGGATAAAAAGGATTAAAATAAAAGAATTATAAGAGAGGATCATAAAAGGATTAGAATGTATTGAGAAAGGTTAAGGAAACCCAAGTAATAAGATCCCGGGTATGATCCCTCAAACGATAAACGAAAACGAAAGTTAAGCGAACCGTATAACAGATCAGCAGTCATTAGGCAAACAATTAGGAAGTTAATCAAGGAGGTTAGGGATGATGAGGTCATCCAACCAATAAGGAGAGTACAAATAAGGGATGATGACACAATAAGGTGATGTAAGCATGACATAGGAGGGAAGGAGGTGTGGATGAATGATAACCACACAAAGTTCAAGGTTATTAAGGTAATTAACCAAAATCTAAACAAAAACAACCAACCAAAAATCAAATCAAAGCAAAAACACAAAAATTTCTCTTTCTTCGAAGCTTGCTCTCGGCTTTTCTTCTTTTTCAAAGAAGAAATTTCCAAAAATCAAGTTCCAAGCATTGTTAAATCACAAGGTAATTATCTAAGGTTCCTTGTACATAGATATGAATATCCTATAAGTTTAAGCTTCTAATTCCTTCATAATCTCTTCCAATAAATCAAGGAAAGAGATGGTGAATAGTAACCTTCAAGAAATAACTTTAGTTTTCTTGATTTTTTATGAAAGTTCAAGGTAGCTTAAGCATAGATCAAGGCTTCTTTAGGCTTCCTAGCTACTCACATCACTTCAAGGAAGGTATATCATCTCCAAACCCTAGCTTTACATTGTATATTAGAATGATTTTGGTTGTTATGGTAATAAAGTTGCTTAATGCTTGTTGGTTTAAAGTTTGGGTTGGAATGGTGGTGAATTGAATGTTGAAATCTTATGGTTTGGTTAAAGGATTTAAGTATAGCTAAATTCAAGTTTAAGAATAAGTATAAATTGTTAATGTTGAGTGTTGGGGCTGTTATGATGTAGTTTGGATGGAGTTTTGATTGGGTTGTGAATTGGGGTTGAATTGTGGTGGATTTGGAATGATATAAAATTGGGAAATCGCGAACATAGCCGTCGTAATGTCCGATTTACTTTAGACTGCTTTTGTTCATAACATTAGGACCCTAGAACTCCCTGCTAGATTTTGACCATTTCCATGTTTATATATTTCATGTTATGAGCTTCGTTTTGATATATGGTTCGTTTGATTCCGATGTACGGTTTAGGAGAAACGGTCGTTTTAAGTAACGACGTTTTGCGAACGAAACATTACCCCTCGCCTTACTTTGAAACATAGGTTAAAGACCTAAAAAGGGTTAATTAGTGTATGAAACAATTATGTTAAGTGTGTTAGGCAGTTGGTAAGACACTCGCGAAGGAATCGCCTTAAAACTCGTAATGGTTAAATTATTAAAAATGGTGGAGCCGAGGGTACTCGAGTGACTTAAGAGAATCAGTAAGCGCAAAGCGAGCATTGGAGTCTAATTTGGTTAAAGTATAGATTTACAAGTGACTTTGGTTTAATTCCAACTCACATGGTGTTTATAGGTTACCGGACTCGTCCGAAGCCATTAATAACCCTCAGTCGCTCAGGCAAGTTTTCTACCCGTATAACTGTTGTTGTGATGTATATGTGTATATGCATGATCTTGTGATAAATGCATATTTGTTATTAGCAAATTCTTGCGATATATTGTAGCATATGATATGGTATATATGCATGTCTGTTTCATATTCTTGAATTATGTATCTGTTGGTTAAAATGCTTATAGTTGCATAATACATGCTAGAGATAAGCGGTATTTGAGTTTACCCTTAGTATAGGGGATCAAAAGGTGACCATATTTCTAAACCGGGAGTCGATGTTCCCGAGTATAATATATATTTTATATATATATGGTTATAGTTTTCAAAACTATTAATCGAATAAGGTTTATTCGATAACTTTAACTTTATTTTATTTATTGAATATTATTTTGAATATTCATCCGAGAACTTATGACTCCTTTTATTGTATTAATTGAATATTATTTCGAATATTCATTCGAGGGCTTATGACTCAGTTTATATTATTTAATGATTATTAATTGGATATTCATTTGAGGATGTATGACTCCTTTATTTTAGTTAATGAATATTATTTATAATATTCATTCGAGGTATTATGACTCCGCTTATTATTTAATAATATTCTTTATTTTATTAAAGAATAATGTTCGATAATCAAACTTACTTTTGATTATTCAAACAAAGATATTACTTTCGTATAAGGATATCTTTGATTATTTACTATTCATTTCAAGTATAAGTTTTCCAACTTCTACCTCAATTATTCTTTATGGGAATATTATTTAAATGATAATATTCAGATATTTTCTAATATATTGGGACTGATTTACTTTATTAAATCAGCATTACTCCAAACACTCTTTAAAGTGTTTTCGAGTCCTTAAAATGATTTTCAAAAGTTAGAGCGGATCCTAAAACTTATTTTTTATATATTTATGATCTTCCTTTTTAAAGGGGATTTAAATACTCGCTCAAAACCAGAGGGATCCGGCTCTGTGGTGTATTTTATATTCGCAACAAGGTTGCAGTTTTGGTAAATGAATTGATTACTTACCCAACGTTCGGGAAGTAAGTCCATCTATCGAGTCGGCATAAGCAACATGGGCTCAGTGTGCGTCCATGATAGTGTAAGTGGCTCAGTGCGAGTCCATCAAATGCGTAAGTGGCTGAGTGGCAGTCCAGCATAAGGTCCTATTGCGACCAGGGTGATGACCAGTGGGGAATTCGTCCATCTACTAGTAGAAAAGGTTACTTATTGGTATCTTTGCCTGATCAGCAAGATATCAGGTTTATGCCAAAATTCTTTCCTTTCCAAATTTATTAGATATTATAATTCTGTTCATACGTTACATGACAGAGGTTTTCAGGAAACGTATGTATATATATAGGTGTATATATATATCGGGACGTAATGAAGTATCTCATAACTTCATTATTTATAATGATATTCAAAGATTGAATCTATTCAAATCTTGTCTTGTAGTCTCATCTATGTGATGAACTTTTGAAAGCTCATTATAACTTTAACGGTGGTAGTTCAAGTAGTATTTCGAAAAGATATAAGTATATTGGAGTATCTTGTAACTTCATCTTTTAAACTTGTATCTAGTAAATGATTATCTTATGCATATCAAAGATTTTCAGAAAAATGTTGAGACAAGGTTAGATATATGAGATCACCTTGCAACGATATTTATTTTTATACAGTTATAAACTGGAACTCTGTGTATATTATGCATGGAAGAGGACTTCCAAATTTTGAAAAGTATATATGTATATATACTGAATATTTTGCGACTTTATCGCATTAAGATATCAAACTTGGTTCATTTCTTTTGACCAAGACTTTCATGAGTACTATGAGAAGGCTCACATATTGTAAATCATTATACATATTATTTTGGTGGGCTTGCTGCTCACCCTTGCTTTCTTCTTTCATCACACAACAACAGATAGAAAAGATGAACAAGACCAAGCTTCCAATTCGCAAGCGGTTAGGAAACGTTCCGCAGTTTTCTGGAAGCGTTGATGCCGCCGTAGCTGAGGTAGGAGCTACCAATAGGCTAGGCTTTCAACTTTTGATGTACCAGATTATGTATATTTATTAATTGTAATAATGGCAAAGAAATGTAAATTTATTCAGAAACCCTTTTAAGGTGTAATGGCATATAATTTTGGAATAAAATGACTTGTGATTATTTTTGAATATTCATCTCTGAGACTATAACTTGTGGTGTGTGTATTTATTGTGGGGTCACAGTACAGAGTAGTTGATTATTTATTAAGATTGGGTGTTATTAAGGGAAATGGAACTCGTGACAACCCGGATCCCCGACCCCGGATTTGGGGGTGTTACAGAAGTGGTATCAGAGCTAAGCGTTATAAACCTCAGAGATGATGTGACGTTAAGATAATAAGTTCACTAAGATAATAAGAACTCTTGCCAAGTTTATAGTCGGACTACCTAATGTAGTACTGACAGTTAAAACCCTTACGGGAACCCTTATAAATATCGTGATAGTAACATAGTTCGTTCTCGTATAGGGCAGCGGGGCACCGAACTCTGAGGTTCAGGAGCATCAGCATAAGGATGTTTTATTACAAGTTGAAGATCAAATTGTGAATCCGATAGAGTACCCTAATGAGGGACTGGATGAGATTCATGTTGAGAATGTTGCGGTTGAGGATGTTACTCCGGAAAGGATTGTGGCTGAGGAGGATCTCAGGGAGGATCCTGATGAGAATGAAGAGAGGACCGCTGAGGAATTGATGACTGTAGTCAGGGCGACTACCAGAGCAAGAATGGCCGTGAGGGTGGCACTAGAGGATGAAGAGTTACCAATGGCACAAAGGTTAATGAGGGCAGAAGGAGTGGGGCCTTCCACGACACCAATTATACCAGTATCAGACCCTCTTCCAGAGGTTCCTGTAGACATCCATGAGGTTCCACCAATTCCTGTTCCATCCCCGGTACAGAGCCCAGCACTTACTGAGGAAATGCCACCTTTATCTCCTGCACCATTGTCGCCTGATACCGTGCTTGGTTATCCGTTTGGATCTCCTGGGTCTGCGCCACCTGCACCCCATGGACTGCTAGATGCTACCACTCAAGCTTCTCTTATCGCTGATTATCAGATGACCCTGGGTGGCCTGTCTGAGGCCCGTAATGTTAGGAGTGATCTATTGGATCGACTCACTGCACCAAGTATTGAGGGCGGGGTACTTCCGGCAGGATTAGCGTATAGCATGGAAAGGATTAAGGCTACCACCCGTGTTACAGCTAGAGGCCGTCTTGAGGGTCAGATTGATCCAACTCTACTTGCAACTATCTTGGACCTCATCACCGCTTTAATGGAGCAGGTTAGGGATGTTGTGCGTGCCCGCATTTCTTGATCCATAATAGTGTACAGAGTCTGAGCAATCTGACAAGAATTTCATGCAGCACCGCTTTTGGAGGATTAGCCTAAGTTATGGATGATTAGTTTTAATGACTAGATGATTATCTATGGTAGTACTTTTGGGATAGAAGCGATCAGATCAAATGATGTAATTCTCTTTAATATGTTCAGTTGTTGTACCCTCGAACAAATGGTTATGTATATATTCGTTAATTTCAGTTCAGATCAGTTTATTTGTGATAAGATCACATTGTTAATTGCACTATTAACACTTAAGAGAGTGTCATGAAGTTTATTGAACTTAAGAATTCATAATTTGCAATCGTGCAAGGACTGAACGAGGGAAAGACTTAAGCAAAGTAAGTAAGACAAATATCCAGAGATTCTCAAAATGTTCCAAGTAATATGCCCCCACAAGGAATAAGATTAGGGGCAAACCTTGAATGTGATAATCAGGGAGGTCGTAATTAAGATATAAGGAACCCAAAATATAATAAAGTGGAAAATGAGGATTTTTAAATTAAAAGATGACCCCAATTATGGGAAGTAGGAAGAAATATTTAGACTAAGAAAACAAAAGTCGAGCGAGATAAGGAGACCTGAGACGGTACTCCTATACGGAAATTCATGGACCTGTCTAAACAGAACTTATACTTTATTCCCAACCACCACCTTGAGGGAAACAATGTAGTGGGAAATTCTTTCAGGACC
Source organism: Apium graveolens (assembly GCF_009905375.1). Lineage (NCBI taxonomy): Eukaryota > Viridiplantae > Streptophyta > Magnoliopsida > Apiales > Apiaceae > Apium > Apium graveolens. The sequence continues at coordinate 231,479,115 of NC_133649.1, read as the reverse complement.
TTTAAATCGCTAAGCTCTCAGTGTTCCAAGGAACAAGTTGACCCAGTCGAGGCAAGAGCTTGGCTAAAGGAAATATAGGAATCATTTGAGATTCTAAATGATTGACGAATCACAAAAGACGGTTTTTGTCACTTACCCTCCTAAGAGAGAGGCCACCCGCTGGTGAAAGGCCAAGGAAGGCACGGAGTAAGAGATTATAATAAACTGATTTAAGTTCAGTCAATTGTTTTCAGGAAAGTTCTTCCCAAGAGTATAGAGATAGTGTAAAAGCTTTGGAGCTAGAATAAAAGCGGATGAGTATGATGAATTATGAATCTAAGTTGTAAAAGTTGTCAAGATTCGTTCTGAGGACACGAATCCAGAATGACGGGATGTTTGAAATCAATGCTTATGTTGTGATTGGTTTGTGAAATAATGATAAGAGAAAGGAAAATAAAAAGAAACTGAAGTGGAAAGGAATATAAAGGCAATAGAGTTTGAGGAATGATAAGGGAGTTGGGTATGAGGAAACCCTAAAGACTCATAGCAATAGAAATAGAAAAGTATGTAATCGTCAGGATGAGGATGATTCACCATGAGTTAAAATTGATGGTTGAAAGCATAAGAGATACATATATTGTACCCCCTTTAAGTTGGGAGGATTCGAGGAAACCTTGAGATAGTTCGAAGGATAAATAATGAGACGCGGATAGACTGAGGAGACAAGGAAGTAAGAAATTAGGAAAATTGGATGAAGGAAGTGACCTTCAAGGATGTGAAGTTTAAGACCGGTGGCTTGATACCCAGAAAGGGAGACGCCATGTATGAAAGATATCCCAACATTGAGGTGACTGTTGAGATAAACAACAAAAGTAAATAAGGAATTATTACGAAGAGGTTCACGTTGAACACGACCAATATCTTCCAGAACATCCTTGTTATCGTTACCAAATTAGGCAAGACAAGCGGATAACCGTTGCTATCTTTTGGAGGCCATTATGATTTACCCCATTTTGAATACAAATGTTATTGTGAAATTAGACATATACTATCGAGGTGGGAATGATTGAATAAGACACCCTTATCAGGGATATATGACTTGATTTATCCATGGAAGGATGCAGGTACCTTTTAAAGGTGGAATTAAGGATAAAACATCGGTAACTTAAAATGAATCCTAGGGGAATGCATAAAGGTTGGCATTTCACCCTTAATAGGGATAGTATGAGTTTTGACAGTATGAATTGGAAAGGATTAAGGTAATAACAACCTTTAAGGATTAGTGGAGAAATTTTTCAGAAGTATATAGACAATGATTCTGGTATTAATAAATGGTATCTTGATATGCCCTGTGCCTAGGGTGTACCTGATGAAGGATTTAAGGATAACCTTAAGAGGTTTTACAAGGAGAAAGGTAATATTCAAAGTTCTCAAGAATAGAAATTTTGATGAAGGAAATATGGCGTAATTATAATAATGCCAGGTGGGCACGTGTTAAACCACGAGAAAGTATGGATCGAACCAGTAAAGGTCGAATTTGTTCCAGGCAATTAGGACCTAAGATTAAAGATGTTATAAGTATGATTGAGAGTCAGTCGTGACAGTGATTAACCTCTAAAGACTGAGGAAATAACTTATGGAAAAATGGTGATTTTTTTTTACTCATCAGATTTTAAGGAAAACATCTTCACATAAGCTGTGATTGAAATGAGGTAGAAAATTTATTTGGAGGTGGTTAAAATGACATTGACTGTAAGGAAATTTTACTATCAGGAAGGGCCAAAGAGGTGGCCGACACTTTAAAGGTAAGAGGATAATTATAGGCGCTTGTGCCAAAGGAATACAGTGATGATGGTTAAAGCTGAAGGTTGTATTATGGTTTGGAAGATTGACATTCCTTCTGATGACTGTGCAATACCCAACCGTAATAGTAGTTGGTAAAGGTTTAATTCGTGTAATCGCCATGAGCGGGCTATCTATCTTAGAAGGTACTATATTGAGAATGAGCCTGGACCATGTTTCAAAAGGACTAAACGAACCTTTGAGTTAAGTCTTCTATCGAAGGCATATGATTAAGAATGGTATTAACTTGCTATCGTTGCTTTGATTGAAACTCTTCTGCAATTTTATCTGCTTCATGTCATGTATGTATGGCAGGATCAGGAGTGTTCTTCATGAATCATGAATGGTGATTATGTTACCTCCTTAGAAGGATTTGATACGACATGTATGGACTCCGTATGGTTAGATATTAAGATTTCATGGAAAGTGAATGATGACAGTAGGTCAATGGTGGACCATAGTAATACAACAATGATTCTGCGAGTAATGAGCTGATTACAACCGTGAGAGTTGTATTGGAATGGATGTTGAGATTGAGTACCACTAATCGGGTCGTGGTAATGTATAAGTTAGCATTGATAGACTAATTAAGTAGAGTATCTACCTATTGAATATTTATTCCTTCTTATGAAAAGAGAGTCGTATTACTATATGAGGAAGGTTGCGGTGCAAGCATAGAATTCTAGTAACGATGATGTCTAGAATGAGATCCCAGATTCAATTTTCGATATCGAGGGAGTTTCAAAGGTGATTGTGTATAAGCTCGAGGAAGAGCATGGGTCCATAGAATGATGGACGGAATAGCAAAAATATTTAGGCATGTGAAATACGATGCTATAATACTTGATGTTGATATAAATACATATATGTTTTGTTCTCCTATAACAAACCTCTATAGTTCAGAGGTAGGTTCCAAGCCAGATATTTTGTGGCAGTATATTTTTTTTTATATTTACAATTCTCTTCAATTCGTTCTTTTCTCTTCTTTTCATTTCATATAAACTGAGAAGAACAACCCTTCCAGAAGGGGAGGTATTGCCGAATGACTATCTATCTGTGTGATAGAAGCCGAGTAGGATACCAGCTATTGTTTAATTGCTTGTCAAGTACTAAAGGCTGGCCACCTTCTGTACTAACTATGCAATGTAACAAGTGTTCCTGATCATAGTGATCTCTCAATGAATTCTTTTACTTCTATATGATGGATCAAGCTTTCAAAAATAGAAACAGCTGAAAAAGGAGTAGTAAAGTTGTGGTAGTATTCGGAATGGAAACACATTCGTGATACTAAGGTTGACGTGGTTATTAAAAGGTTATAGAACGCTAACGAGTAAAAGTATAACCAGTATAATATTAGGAATGGAAGGTAGTAGCGATTACGAACTGGAAAAGAATGGGTATTGAGAAGCAAAAGCTCTAATGCTAAAAGCTATAATGAGAGTCTGTGCAATATACTTGAAAGAAATTGGAATGATCAATTAACACGGATTGAGTTTTCTTACGACAATAAATTATATGTCATTATCGAGATGTCGCCTTATGAGATCCTTGAGGGAAGACAATGTCGATCTCCCTTATGTTAGGATGAAGTTGTAGAGCGCAAGATGCTCGGACCCGCAGTAGTCCAAAAGACCAATGATATAATAGATCTAATCAGAGGACAGATGGTAGTAGCCCAAGATGGACATAAGAAGTATGTTGATTTGACACGAAAAGACAAAGAATAGGAAGTAGGGGACCTAGTGTTTTTAAAGGTATTCCCTTGGAAACCCTTGGAAAGGATTGATGAGATTCGGAAAGAAAGGAAAGCTAAGTCCACAATTTGTCGGACCCTTGGATATACTAAAACATATTGGGAAGTTAGCATACGAGCTAGCCCTACCCTCGAACCTGTAGCAAGTTCATAACGTGTTCCACGTATCAATGTTAAGGAAGTGTAATTCGGATGCCAGATAAATAGGGGCATATGAGCGCATAGACATGCAACCCGACGTAACCTATATGGAGCAACCAGGAAGGGTTATAGAGTGAAAAGGAACAAGTGCTTAGGAGAAGGGTTATCAAACTAGGCAGAGTTTGGTGGTAGGACCACAATGTAGGAAAATTTACTCGAGAACTAGAAAGTGTAATGCTAAGAGAGTATCCCTATTTATTTTCTATCTGATTCCGGGACGGAATCCTTTTAAGGAGGGGAGATTGTAATAACCCCAATTTTTGGAAATTTTTGAAACCCTTATGAATAGTGATTTTGCAGATTATGCTGAATAAGAAAACTTTTCATGCCACACTATGTAGGGGTTCTGTTATTGATATTCTGAGATTTTATTAGTACTCTATATGGTATATAAGTGTATGTAAAGATCGTCAGAATCCAATTCCGAACACTTTGATTTTTCCCGGAAATCCACCAGATATGGAAAGAATTGAGTATAAGGTAACATGATAAAAAAGATTTAAATAAAAGGATTATAAGAGAGGATCATAAAAGGATTAGAATGTATTGAGAAAGGTTAAGGAAACCCAAGTAATAAGATCCCGGGTATGATCCCTTAAACGATAAACGAAAAAGAAAGTTAAGCGAACCGTATAACAGATCAGCGGTCATTAGGCAAACAATTAGGAAGTTAATCAAGGAGGTTAGGGATGATGAGGTCATCCAACCAATAAGGAGAGGACAAGTAAGGGATGATGACACAATAAGGTGATGTAAGCATGACATAGGAGGGAAGGAGGTGTGGATGAATGATAACCACACAAAGTTCAAGGTTATTAAGGTAATTAACCAAAATCTAAACAAAAACAACCAACCAAAAATCAAATCAAAGAAAAATCACAAAAATCTCTCTTTCTTCCAAGCTTGCTCTCGGCTTTTCTTCTTTTTCAAAGAAGAAATTTCCAAAAATCAAGTTCCAAGCATTGTTAAATCACAAGGTAATTATCTAAGGTTCCTTGTATATAGATATGGATATCCTATAAGTTTAAGCTTCTAATTCCTTCACAATCTCTTCCAATAAATCAAGGAAGAAGATGGTGAATAGTAACCTTCAAGAAATAACTTTGGTTTTCTTGATTTTTTATGAAAGTTCAAGGTAGCTTAAGCATAGATCAAGGCTTCTTTAGGCTTCCTAGCTACTCACATCACTTCAAGGAAGGTATATCATCTCCAAACTCTAGCTTTACATTGTATATTAGAATGATTTTGGTTGTTATGGTAATAAAGTAGCTTAATGCTTGTTAGTTTAAAGTTTGGGTTGGAATGGTGGTGAATTGAATGTTGAAATCTTATGGTTTGGTTAAAGGATTTAAGTATAGCTAAATTCAAGTTTAAGAATAAGTATAAATTGTTAATGTTGAGTGTTGGGGCTGTTATGATGTAGTTTGGATGGAGTTTTGATTGGGTTGTGAATTGGGGTTGAATTGTGGTGGATTTGGAATGGTATAAAATTGGGAAATCGCGTAAACATAGCCGTCGTAATATCCGATTTACTTTAGACTGCTTTTGTTCATAACATTAGGACCCCAGAACTCCCTGCTAAGTTTTGACCATTTCCATTTTTAGATATTTCATGTTATGAGCTTCGTTTTGATATATGGTTCGTTTGATTCCGATGTACGGTTTAGGAGAAACAGCCGTTTTAAGTAACGATGTTTCGCGAACGAAACATTACCCCTCACCTTACTTTGAAACATAGGTTAAAGACCTAAAAAGGGTTAATTAGTGTATGAAACAATTATGTTAAGTGTGTTAGGCAGTTGGTAAGACACTCGCGAAGGAATCGCCTTAAAACTCGTAATGGTTAAATTATTAAAAATGGTGGAGCCGAGGGTACTCGAGTGACTTAAGAGAATCAGTAAGCGCAAAGCGAGCGTTGGAGTCTAATTTGGTTAAAGTATAGATTTACAAGTGACTTTGGTTTAATTCCAACTCACATGTTGTTTATAGGTTACCAGACTCGTCCCAAGCCATTAATAACCCTCAGTCGCTTTGGCAAGTTTTCTACCCGTATAACTGTTGTTGTGATGTATATGTGTATATGCATGATCTTGTGATAAATGCATATTTGTTATTAGCAAATTCTTGTGATATGTTGTAGCATGTGATATGGTATATATGCATGCCTGTTTCATATTCTTGAATTATGTATCTGTTGGTTAAAATGCTTATAGTTGCATAATACCTATGCTAGAGATAAACGGTATTTGAGTTTACCCTCAGTATAGGGGATCAAAAGGTGAACATATTTCTAAACCGGGAGTCGATGTTCCCGAGTATAATATATATTATATATATATATATGGTTATAGTTTTCAAAACTATTAATCGAATAAGGTTTATTCGATAACTTTAACTATATTTTATTTATTGAATATTATTTTGAATATTCATCCGAGGACTTATGACTCCTTTTATTGTATTAATTGAATATTATTTCGAATATTCATTCGAGGGCTTATGACTCAGTTTATATTATTTAATGATTATTAATTGGATATTCATTTGAGGATGTATGACTCCTTTATTTTAGTTAATGAATATTCTTTATAATATTCATTCGAGGTATTATGACTCCGCTTATTATTTAATAATATTCTTTATTTTATTAAAGAATAATGTTCGATAATCAAACTTACTTTTGATTATTCAAACAAAGATATTACTTTCGTATAAGGATATCTTTGATTATTTACTATTCATTTCAAGTATAAGTTTTCCAACTTCTACCTCAATTATTCTTTATGGGAATATTATTTAAATGATAATATTCAGATATTTTCTAATATATTGGGACTGATTTACTTTATTAAATCAGCATTACTCCAAACACTCTTTAAAGTGTTTTCGAGTCCTTAAAATGATTTTCAAAAGTTAGAGCGGATCCCAAAACTTATTTTTTTATATATTTATGATCTTCCTTTTTAAAGGGGATTTAAATACTCGCTCAAAACCAGAGGGATCCGGCTCTGTGGTGTATTTTATATTCGCAACAAGGTTGCAATTTTGGTAAATGAATTGATTACTTACCCAACGTTCGGGAAGTAAGTCCATCTATCGAGTCGGCATAAGCAACATGGGCTCAGTGGGCGTCCATGATAGTGTAAGTAGCTCAGTGGGAGTCCATCAAATGCGTAAGTGGCTGAGTGGCAGTCCAGCATAAGGTCCTATTACGACCAGGGTGATGACCAGTGGGGAATTCGTCCATCTACTAATAGAAAAGGTTACTTATTGGTATCTTTGCCTGATCAGCAAGATATCAGGTTTATGCCAAAATTCTTTCCTTTCCAAATTTATTAGATATTACAATTCTGTTCATACGTTACATGACAGAGGTTTTCAGGAAACGTATATATATATATAGGTGTATATATATATCGGGACGTAATGAAGTATCTCGTAACTTCATTATTTATAATGATATTCAAAGATTGAATCTATTCAAATCTTGTCTTGTAGTCTCATCTATGTGATGAACTTTTGAAAGTTCATTATAACTTGAACGGTGGTAGTTCAAGTAGTATTTCGAAAAGATATAAGTATATTGGAGTATCTTGTAACTTCATCTTTTAAACTTATATCTAGTAACCAAGACTTTCATGAGTGCTATGAGAATGCTCATATATTGTAAATCATTATACATATTATTTTGGTGGGCTTGCTGCTCACCCTTGCTTTCTTCTTTCATCACACAACAACAGATAGAAAAGATGAACAAGACCAAGCTTCCAATTCGCAAGCGGTTAGGAAATGTTCCGCAGTTTTCTGGAAGTGTTGATGCCGCCGTAGCTGAGGTAGGAGCTACCAATAGGCTAGGCTTTCAAATTTTGATGTACCCGATTATGTATATTTATGAATTATAATAATGGCAAAGAAATGTAAATTTATTCAAAAACCCTTTTAGGGGGAATGGCATATAATTTTGGAATAAAATGACTTGTGATTATTTTTGAATATTCATCTCTGAGACTATAACTTGTGGTGTGTGTATTTATTGTGGGGTCACAGTACAGAGTAGTTGATTATTTATTAAGATTGGGTGTTATTAAGGGAAATGGAACTCGTGACAACCCGGATCCCCGACCCCGGATTTGGGGGTGTTACAATCAGGCTCGGTCCTGGAAAGGGAACTCAGACGAGTTCGAGAGGGAGATGAAGAAGTGGAAGGAGATAGCTGAGGTCTTGGAGAAGAAGCTGGATACGAAGAAGGAGGAGCTGTCTAAGGCTTATTCCAAGCTGGTTAAGCTTAGGAGTGATAAGGAAAAACTCATTGATGATTACATGGATTCTGATGAATTCAAGAATCTCATGGAAATCCATGATGAGGGTCTTTATTCTCTGCAGTTTACCCAGGGATGGGATGCAGCCGTGAAGGCGGTCTCGGAGAAGCATCCTGGCCTAGTAGATCCCAAGGACTTTATAAGTCCTGAGCAGCCAGAGACAGAGGATAGCTTGGATGCTCTCTTCAACTCTCCCCAACACGATGATCGTATTCTGGATCCTAGTACTGCCTCTCCTCCTACTTCTCCCGTGAAGGATGCTGAGAAGGAAGGTGCCGAGAAGGAACATGGGAATGAGGGCTCTCACATAGAGGAGTAGTGTTTCTAGTTTGTTATTTGTTAGGTCACACACACACTGTAGAGGGGGTGAATACAGTGTATAGTACACTCAAATCGAACTTTAAGAACTTAAGTAACAGAAAACAAACTTTATTGAAATAATAAACTCTGTTACAGTATGGAACTATTACCTCTCAGTGATGAATAAATATCACGAGAGCTGTTAGGGTTACAATGAATAATCTTTTCTAATAATGATAACACTTATAGTGTAAACCCTATGTCTGTGTTTATATACTACACAGTTACAAGATAATCGCTAATTCATATGGAATATAATTCTGCTTCCTAAAATATATCAATCAGATATCTTTTCTTCCAAGTATTCCATTCTTCACGGAATTCCTTCTTCATGCATATCTCTTCTTATGTTTATCTTGATCTTCTTTCCTTTAATCAGCTATTGTCCTTATCTGATTATCCTTTAGCACTTAAGTTCTGATATCTATCTTCTGATGATTATCTCCTGATAACATACGTACTGATATCCTTAAGTCCTGACTTCCAGTATAAGTACTGATCAACAGTTAAGTACTGATTTATCCTGTTCAATAAGATCTGAAAGCTAAACATAAAACATATTAGCCATGACATTATCAAATATATCTAACAATCTCCCCCAACTTGTAAATTAACATAATATACAAGTTTAACAGATATTTGATGATGTCAAAAACATTAAGTACAAATGCATGAGAATTAGACTAGATAACTACAACTTACAGTCCTTAAAGTTTTTACCAATTTCAACTTCTGATAACAACTTCAGTCTGTATAAATATCAGAATTTAAGCAGTTATAGATCTTCGACTTGCTTCTTTATTTTCTGATCTCTCTGATGTCAGGAGTTGTTCTGAGATAGTTCTTCAACAAACATTTCTCAGCATATCTGAGTTCATCAATCATTCTCCTTTTAACATCTTTAAGCTCTGCAGTATCTTCACCAGTTTGAAAGATTGCAGCTCTGAGATCATTGATCTTTGCTTTTCTCAACTCCTGATCTAGTCTTATGACTTAAGCTTTGTCAGACTCTAGATTGAATTCAAGTCCCTTAATACCAAGATACGTTCTGATCTGTGCAGTATTAGGCTTCATATCAACAATATCACCATTGTGATCTCTGTACTTTGGAACATATATGCTGTCGGACTTAACAGAATAAAGCCTTTTCTGTCTCTGAATCTGTTCTTTTAAGTAGTTTGCAGCAGTCTCTGTTATTTTGTCATCCACTTGAAGTAAGAAAAGTACATGCTCCAATTCTTCAAAATACTTCAATGGAATGGCATTTTGTCTTATATGATAAACCCTACCATCTGTCATGAAATACAACATGATGTATTCTTTCAAGTAGGTATGGTAAACCATCTGTACAGATTCCAGTTGATTCAATCTCTCAGGAGTTGCTCCAATACCTGGTTCACTCAAGGAAGTTGGATCATTGGTAGTGTTGTGTACTCTTCTTTCATCAGCACTTCCCAATCCAGTTTTATCTCTAGCTTCCTTTCCAGTAACTACTCTTACTTCAAAACCACTTGCAGTAGTCTTCAAAGATTGAGTCTGTTTTGCTTTAGTGAATCCTGGTAGGAGTGTCTTTGATCTATTTTCTGATATCAAGTTAACTTGAGCTCTGTCAGAGGTTACTTGCTTCTTTTGAATATCAGAACTTACAATTTCTTGACTCTGAACAACTTGAGCCATGTCAGAGGTTATTTTAAGAACTTTTCTTGAAGTCAGAGAAAGATCATCTTTTTCATCAGTAATTTCTTCTTCCTCAGGAGGTACATAAGCCTTGATAGGTTCACCAACCTTTTCTTTACCCTTGGATCTTGGATCTATCTGTGGTTGTGATCTAGCCAATGTTGCTTCAGTATGTGTCCTTTCTTTGATCACAATGCCTTTAAGTTTCGGAAGTGACTTTTTACCAGAAGCTTCAGATTTAGATGTGACTTTCTCTGATTTAAGTCTGGCTTCTTCTTCCTTTAAACTTTCCAAGTCCATTCCTGGATTTTCTTGAAGAAATAACCGTCTTGACATTTCTTCATCAAGATCTAGGAGTTCATCAGAACTTATCCTTTTACCAACAGCAGAACTTATTCTTTTCCCAGTATCAGAACTTGTCCTGTGACTAGCTTGTCTTGATGTAAACCTTCTACCTTGACTATGACCGCTACCCATTCCAGAGTATCCTTGATCATCATTTCCATCATCCTTTCCTTGCAGTGCCTTGTTAGTTTTGCATTTGGACTTAATTACCTTCTCCCCCTTTTTGGCATCAGCAGGTAGTAAAAGAGAGATAAGTAATTCCACTGAGGATTGGATTTCAGTAAGTTGAGATTGCTGAGAAGCTTGATTTGTCAGAATGTCATCAATCTGAGCTTGTTGTTTCTCTTGAGTTTTCTCAATATAAGCAATCCTGTCAATGGTAGGTTGAAAGAACTTTTTCTTATCAATTTTCCAAACTTGTTCTTGTTTGATAAAGTTCTCCTGAATCTTGTGTAGCTCTGCATGAGTAGTTGAATGAAGACCTTGTAGATGTTTAGTACTCAATGCAGTGACTCTAAGCTGAGTTTTAAAATCATCAGAATTTAACATTTCATCAGCTTTAGTCAAGTGCTCAGCAAGATGTAATGCATTTGGAACACATGAAACTGAGTTCCATTCCTTAGTCCACTCCTGACCTGCAGGAGTTTCAGTCCAAGGTACTGGTGCATCCCTGATAACAAACTCCTTTACCAGTTCATATTTAGGAAGAGTCGGTTGAGGAGTATGTCCTGAAGGACCTGCTTCATCAGCATCTACAGTTGGAGCAGCTTCACCAGTATCTTCAGCATTTGCAGCATCAGAACTTAAAGAATCAGTATCTTCTGATAAGACAACAGTGTGAGTAGCAATGGAGGCTTCAACATCCTCTAATTGCTGATTTGATACTAAGTTTTGATCAACAGCCATATCCTGATGCTCACCTAAAGTCTGATCATCAGCATCTTGATGCAGAGAAAGTGTTGTTGATAACTCTGGAGTTTGAACAGCATCAGGAACAGGTGTTGTGGAAGGATTATTTGCTGTTGAAGCTTCTAAGAAAAGTATTTCAGGCACAACCAGGTTCTGAATATCAATTTCAGCACTTGTGCCTGGATCAACAAGAGACACAGATGGTGAGTTAGCCTTGTCAGATATAGCTTCCTGAGATGGAGTTGATGGAGAAGAAGTGACTGGAGCAAATTCCTTGTCTTGTGAGATCAAAGATTCCTGATCCCCTTCCTTAGCTGCTTCCTCTTCATCATCTGAAACTGGCCTTTGTGCCCTCTGTTTCTTGTACTTCCTTGTTGATTTGGATTCCTTGGGAGTTTCAGGAACTATCATTCGTCTAAGCCTCTTGAGAAGCCTAGAACCCCCAATTTCAGAATCCTTCTGAGAAACCTCTTTCTCAGCTTCATAAACAACAGGTTCTGAAGAAGGAATATGTTCCTCAGAATTTGATTCATCTCTCAAAGTAATCCTCCTCCTCTTTTGAGGTGTTTGAGGAACAGTCTTTGTTCTCTTTGGCTTAGAGGATGTAGGCTTCACAGTAGGTGCTGAAGAAGAAGGTTGAGCAGTCTGTGAAGTGGAGAGATATGATTTGAGATAAGTCCTGAGGGTAGGTTGAGTAGAATGAGTGGTAGGGACTGAAAATGATGAATTTTGGTTATGGTGAGTCGGTTGAACATTGGAGTAAACAGATTGGTAAGTAGCAGGATCAGCATTTACCAGAATCTGTTTCACAGACTGAGGAATCTGTAATGGTCTCACCATTGATTTCTTTGTGTCAGCATTTATCAGGTCGTTAAAGTACCTTTTTGCAACCTTAAAAGGTGGGGTTTGAGTGCTGACTAACTGGGGTTCATCAGTACAATACGTATAAAGAAGTTGACAGAATCGAGCAAAGTAAACAATAGTTCTATCCTCTATCATCCTATCCCCAATAAAACCAATTAAAGCAGTTGCAAAATCAAAGTGAGTTTGATTGATAAGTGCATACCCGATGTGCTGACTCATTATTGGGATAGCATCAAAGTTTGAACACTTGTTGCCAAAAGCCTTGGTGATGCAATCGAAGAAGAAACTCCATTCTCTTCTGATATGAGCCCGTTTCAATTGTCCTAATTTCATCAGACTCTTTTCATATCCCAAATCAGTCATTAACTCTCGAAGTTCTGATTCCTCTGGTATAGAGAAAGTACAATCTTCTGGAAGATGTAAAGCTCTGCGTACTGTACCAGGAGTGACTACATAGGATGAATCACCCACTTGTAAGATAATACTGAGAGTTTCTCGTTTACCACCATCATCAAAAACTCCAGTCCTCCAGAACCTCAGAACTTGTTGACTTGAAAATAATTCAGGCTGAGTTAGGGCGTACCCAACCTCGCTATGTGCAAGAAGATCTTGCACAAAGTGCAATTCGGATGGAGCTTCAGTGTGATCAAGAACTGCAGCATAGTTGTTAGGGACAAACTTAGCTCCATCAATGATTAAATCCTTTGGTGCCATGTGAAAAAAATTGAGAATTAAGTATGCCTGTTAGGTGTTTGATATAATGTCTGTATGAAAACAACGGAAAAAGTAAAGTGAAGGAGAGTAAAAGTAAGAAGAGAGATAAAAGATGAAGAAATTAAAAAGATTAAAGAAATCTTCTCTCTGCTGTACTTATACAAAAAAAATATTACCGTTGGACACCTGTCAGACATGCAGTAATAACGGATAGTTACTGGGCTCGAGAAAACAGTAATCATTACTTACCCATTTGCCGAGTTTCAAGGAAAAACTGTTCCATATATCAAGGGAAACAATTTTAATTCAAAATTTAACCCGTTAGCACTGATTGAATTATTTTTCACTGCAACATTAATATTCTGAAAATAAATCATGTTAAAAATGACCGAGATAATTTCGATGAATAAGTGCTGACAGAGAATCAGAACTTAAATAAAAACAAAATTTAAATGGTCATCAGAATATCAATCAGGATTTATCAACACAAGACAAATAACTCAGAGATCAAATCTTGAAGTAAAAACAATTTTCATTAATATATCAAGACAATACATTCATGAATTGGAAATTTACATCAGTACTTATACAAGATTTTCCCTAAGCTGCTAATCCTAACATCAACAGCTTTAGTCCTAGCTAAGAAGCCTGACAAAGCTAAGGATGAAGAAGAACAGGAAGAAGACAAGATTAAGTCATCTTCCTCTTCCTATCTTCGACAAACAAGATGGCGAGTCGTATGATTCGCTCTTGCTGACGGATACGACGAAGGTGAAGGTCTCTTCGAACGGCCACCAGATCACGTTTGATAACCTCTGGAAATTGAATCCAGAGATTGTGAGGGATGTTGGTGATAGGGTAGGGAGTTGGAATTCCATTCAAAAAGACATGCACAGTCTCATCACCGTAATTGTAGAACCAGCCAAATTCAGCCATTTGTGATAGTAAATGAAAAACAAGACTGAATTTGTGATAAAAGTGTGATGAGAAGACTAATGTGAAGTGGCTGTTTATATAGGCAAGAGAATGCCAGGAGACGCAAAGATATTTAATGCTGACAGGTAGAGTTAAGTCTACCTCGTCTCCCCAGACTTGAAAAAGAAGAACAATCATTGGAAAGAGGAATCATGGTCTAGACCGCACAAGACACAAGAAACAGTGGACTGTTCAAGTACGAATACCATTAATCCTAATCATAGTGACTATTAATCTTCCACTTCAACATATTCTAGTTCGAACTGAGACTGTTATCAAATTTTATTCACAGATAAGCCAAGTAAAGGATTAGACTGAGAAATCAGAACTTAGACCTATACCAGAACTTAACAGTCATCAGAACATAATTTCTTAACTCAAAAAAGGAATGCCCATCTTAGTAAATCCTTATACAAGTTCTGAGTTATAGACGTCAGAACTTAATCATCAGAACGTGTAACTAGAACTTGTCCTCAGAATTTGTGCAATAATGACACAATGACTGTTTATCTAAAATAACATAGACCACCACAGAAATTTTCATCATTCAGATGGAGTGATTAGTGTGTGCATTAAGCTAAATAACAGACAAAGAGTAAAGTCTGATTCACTTCAGTACATCTTAGAAATAAGGCATAATTAAAATTTTGCTAAGGAGCTGTCATTGTCCTGAAGCCTACTGATGAATGAGTTTATGCTTGAGTCCACCTCAACTGTGTTGTGCTAATTTTATACATCTTTTGCAATTCAATTTTACAGTGGCTTCTCAGTGTAAGTGAGTCACGACTGTTTATCAGAATTTATGCTATTATCAGAGTATTTCTCCAGTAATCATAGAGTGTGAAAAGTCACCAAGAAAATATTTTGCTTTTCTAATGCATATTTACTTAATACCAGCAATGCACTTGGGTCGTCCCTTCCACATTTGTACTCTAGATCTCAAAGGAGTACCTGATTTTATTCTTTGATCTTTTTGCTTTTTCTTTTGATAAGTGAGGTTTATCAGCACTTAGTATATTCAGCAGTTTTACTAGTATCAGAACTTAACAGATGAGTAGCATTATTCTAATTTGTGACTTAGTAATAAGATATACAAAGTAAACTTAACTAAGCTCAATTATCAGAATTTGTTAGTGTCATAAGATTTCCACTGAAATAATTACTTCTTACATGGAATCATTTGTTTATTGAAGACTACTAGGTCAGTATCTAGCACAGTTATCCTCATAGGATTGAATAGGTACTTGAACAGACATATCACTTATCAGAGTCTAGAAACATATATCAGACAACAGTCAGTACTTAAAGACATTTATCAATTAAGCACAGAATATACAATGAGATTAATTCTGTAAATAATGAGCATAAAGTCTGATAACACAGAACAAGTCTAAGCAGATTTAGAGAAAGAACCTGAAACCATTCCAAGTTCATTTACCAATCTTGTAAAAGTAGCTTTACACAGTGGTTTTGTGAAGATATCTGCCAGTTGTTGATCTGTGGGAACAAAATGCAATTCCACTGTACCTTCATCCACATGTTCCCTGATGAAGTGGTACCTGATGCTGATGTGCTTTGTCATTAAGTGTTGAACTGGATTACCTGTCATAGCAATAGCACTTTGATTAGCACAGTAAATAGGGATTTTGAAATATGTTAACCCATAATCCAGTAACTGATTCTTCATCCAAAGAATCTGTGCACAACAGCTTCCTGCAGCAATATACTCTACTTCTGCAGTTGATGTGGAAATTGACTTTTGTTTCTTGCTGTACCAAGAAACACTTTTGTTTCTTGCTGTACCAAGAAACCAATCTGCCTCCAAGAAATTGGCAGCTTCCACTTGTGCTTTTCCTGTCAATTTTGCACCCTGCAAAATCTACATCTGAGTAACCTATTAGTTTAAAATCTGATTCTATAGGATACCATAATCCCAGAGCAGCTGTTCCTTTAAGATACTTAAAGATTCTTTTTACAGCTGTCAAGTGAGGTTCTCTTGGATCTGCTTGAAATCTTGCACAAAGACAGGTAGCATACATGATATCAGGTCTACTAGCAGTTAGATAGAGTAGAGAGCTAATCATACCTCTGTAGTCAGTAATATCTACTGATTTACCGGTATCCTTATCCAGTTTTGTAGCAGTGGCCATTGGAGTGGATGCACTTGAACAATCATGCATTCCAAATTTCTTCAGCAAATTTCTGGTGTACTTGGTTTGACAAATAAAAATGCCTTCCTCATTCTGCTTGACTTGAAGGCCCAGAAAATAGCTAAGTTCCCCCATCATACTCATCTGATATCTTGACTGCATTAGTTTGGCAAACTTCTTGCAAAGTTTGTCATTTGTAGATCCAAAAATGATATCATCAACATAAATCTGGACCAGAAGTAAGTCCTTTCCATGGTTGAGGTAGAACAGTGTTTTGTCTATTGTCCCTCTGTTGAATTCACTTTCCAGAAAAAACTGAGCTAAAGTCTCATACCATGCTCTAGGAGCTTGCTTAAGTCCATAAAGTGCTTTATCAAGCCTGTAGACATAATCTGGATGTTTGGTATCTACAAAACCTGGAGGTTGTTCAACATATACCTCTTCCTCCAATTCTCCATTGAGAAAAGCAGTTTTCACATCCATTTGAAAGACAGTAAACTTTTTGTGAGCAGCATAAGCCAAAAATATCCTTATGGATTCTAACCTAGCAACTGGTGCAAATGTTTCATCATAATCAATTCCCTCCTGTTGAGAATATCCTTTTGCAACCAGCCTTGCCTTATTCCTTGTAATTATGCCATCACTGTCAGTTTTGTTTCTGAATACCCACTTTGTACCAACAACAAATCTATTCTTTGGTCTTGACACTAGGGTCCAGACTTTGTTTCTTTCAAATTCATTCAACTCTTCCTGCATTGCTTGCACCCAATCATCATCTTGAAGAGCTTCTTCCACTTTCTTTGGCTCAGTCTGAGAGAGAAAAGAATTGTAGAGATATTCATTTAAAGTACCTGTTCTAGTTCTGTCACCTGTATCAGGATTTCCAATTATCAAATCAGGTGTATGTGATTTTGTCCACTTCCTTGCAGATGAAAGGTTTTCTCTAGAACTGGATGCTCCCCCATGATCCATGCTATCTTCATTTTCATTTTCTGATGCTCCCCCTGAAACTATGCTCTCTGAGTTGGATTCTTCAGTATTTAGATTTTCAGCACTATCAGAACTTGGCTTATCAGAACTTGACGAATCAGAACTTGAAGAGCTAGATGCATGTTCTGATGTTTCTTGAGATGTGGTAGGATCTTGAGTATGCTCCCCCTGCATAGGTGCATCTTCCTTTGACGTAGTCACCACAGTTTCAATAACATCAGAGTTTAATCCATCAGAGTTTACAGTATCAGGACTTAGACTGTCAGGTTTTTCAGTATCAGAATTTGAGTCTTCATTTTCAAATCTCAGCTGATCATGGTCGATGAAATCTTCAAGACCAGTAATCTTCTTGTCATCAAAAGAGACATTGATAGATTCCATGACCACTTTTGTTCTCAAATTATAGACTCTGAAGGCTTTTGTGGAAAGTGGATATCCAACAAAGATTCCTTCATCAGCTTTTAGATCAAACTTTGATAGCTGTTCAGGATGAGTCTTGAGAACAAAACACTTGCATCCAAATACATGAAAATATTTCAGATTTGGCTTCTTTTTCTTCACCATCTCATATGATGTTTTTCCATGCTTGTTAATGAGTGTTGCATTTTGAGTAAAACAAGCAGTCTGCACAGCTTCAGCCCAGAAATAGGTTGGAAGCTTTGCTTCTTCAAGCATTGTACGTGCAACTTCAATGAGAGTTCTATTCTTCCTTTCAACAACTCCATTTTGCTGTGGAGTTCCAGGAGCAGAAAATTCCTGCTTTATTCCATGGCTTCTGCAGAACTCTTCCATTATCAAATTCTTGAACTCAGTGCCATTATCACTCCTTAAAATTTTCACAGAATCTTTGACCATTTTATGCAGCTGGTTGACATGATCAATCAAGATAGATGCAGTTTTACTTTTTGTGTGCAAGAAATACACCCATGTGTATCTGGTGAACTCATCCACTATGACCAACGCATACTTCTTCTTTGCAATAGACATGACATTTACTGGACCAAATAGATCAACATGTATTAGATGATAAGGCTCAAGAATTGATGATTCAGTCTTGCTCTTGAATGAAGATTTTCTTTGTTTGGCTTTCTGACATGAATCACAAAGACCATCAGGAGCAAATACTGTGTTTGGCAATCCTCTCACAAGATCTTTCTTGACCAGTTCATTTATATTGTTGAAATTTAAATGAGAGAGTTTCTTATGCCAATTCCAGCTTTCTTCAATTGATGCTCTACTCATCAGACAGATTGCAGAACCATCAGTACTTGTTGAAAGCTTAGCTTCATAAATGTTACCACGCCTGTATCCTTTCAGAACAACTTTGCCTTTAGATTTACTCACAATTTCACAGTGTTCTTCAAAGAAATCAACATAATAACCTCTGTCACAGATTTGACTTATACTCAGTAGGTTGTGTTTAAGTCCTGAGACCAGAGCTACTTGTTTAATTATGACATTTCCAAGATTGATATTGTCATATCCCAATGTTTTTCCAATGTTGCCATCTCCATAAGAAACACTTGGGCCAGCTTTCTCCATAAAGTCTGATAGCAGGGCCTTATTTCCAGTCATATGTCCTGAACATCCACTGTCCAGAACTAGAATATTTTTCCTGTTGCCCTGCAATCACAAAGACCACTAATTATTAGTTTTAAGGACCCAGACTTGCTTGGATCCTTTGGCCTTATTAAGTTTGTTAACATTTGCAGCGGATTTAGCATCAGAGTTTATGTTAACATTTTTCTTATCAGAACTTACACTATCAAACTTTGAATCAGAATTTACACTACAAGGAACAATGGAAACTTTCTTCAAAGAAGGTTTTATTTGATAATAATCATAGTACAAACTATGATATTCCTTACAAGTATAAATGGAATGCCATAAACTACCACAATGAAAACAAGGATTTTGTGGTTTGTATCTAACAGACTGACTCTTAACTCCTGAAGGTAAGGAGTTAATATTCTTATTCTTCCTGCAAAAAGAAGCCAGATGGTTAGAACTTCAACAGTTATGACATGTTTTCCTAGGAGCATCAGGAATAGGTTTATAATCATTGCTTTTATTCACACCTTCCTTTCCATTCCTATTTTTCCTAGGTGATTTTACCTTGCTTGCATTCTTAACATCTTTCAGCTTATGTTTAAGCTGCTTCTTCGTCATTAAGCCTATGTTCACTTCAGCTGTCTTTTCCTGTTTTAGTTTGTCAGAAGTTGATTCCTTTGTAACTTCTGATTTCTCATTTTCAGACTTTACAGTTACAAACTTAACAGGTTTAAACTTTGGCTTTTGCTTAACAACAGGCTTAATTTCTTCAGTTCCTTTATCATTCTTATCTTCTCCATAACCTAAGCCCTCTTTCCAGTTTCCACTACTTAGCAAATTTTGAGTTGTTTTGCCAGAGTTAGTCCAAGTCCTGATAATCTCTCTAACTCATTTTTTAGAGATTCATTTAATTTTAGCACTTCATTCCTAACATAAAAAGCATCATCTCTATCCTTCTGAGTTTGATGGAACATGACTAACTCTTTTTCTAAGAAATCATTTCTTTTCTTATATGCAAGATTTTCAGAAGTTAATCTTTCACATGTTAAAGTTTGATCTCTATAGCTAACAAACATGGTTTTAAGATATCTTCTCAACTCATTAATATTATCAGTATGAAAAGCATAAGTAGTCTGAGGTACCTTTATTTCAGCAGCTTCAGAACTGCTCTCAGCACTTTCTTTATCAGCATTTGCCATCAATGCATAGTTTTCTTCACTTTCAGAGTCTGAGGTGTCTGTCCAGCTTTTCTGCTTTGTGACAAGAGCCTTGCCTTTGTCACCCTTTACCTTCTTGCAGTCAGGAGATATGTGGCCTTTCTCACCACAGTTATAGCATTTAACATTGGTATTATCTCCTCTGTCAGACTTTCCTCCTTTGCCTTCAGATCTTCTGAAATTCTTTTTATAAGAACTTATGCCTTTCCTGGAAAAGTTCTTTCCCTTCCTGAACTTCCTGTATGCAATCTTTGTGATTCCTTTCACCATAAGAGCACACAGCTTCATCATCTCCTCATCAGCATCAGTCTCAGGCAAGCTTTCAGAATATGAGTCATCATCACTCTCAGAACTTGATGACTCAGTATCAGACTTTATGAAAAGAGCTTTACCCTTGTCTTTCTTTGAGGAAGCTGCTTTGGGGAATTCTTCTTCAGCCTTAAGAGCAACTGTCCTTGACTTTCCTCCTTTCCTCTTGCTTCTTTGTTCCATCTCCAGCTCATGAGTCTTGAGCATTCCATAGATTTCGTCAAGAGTTGTTTCATCAAGATTGTAGTTGTCTCTTATTGTCGTTGCCTTCAAATCCCAGCATTCAGGAAGAGCTAACAAGAACTTAAGGTTTGAATCTTCAATATCATACTCTTTATCAACTAATGACAAATCATTCAAAAGTTTGACAAATCTATCATATAAATCATTCAATGACTCATTAGTCTTTGAGTCAAAGTGTTCATACTCTTGAGTGAGTATTGTCTTCCTGTTCTTCTTAATTGTGTCAGTTCCCTGACACCTTGTTTCCAGAGCATCCCATATCTCCTTAGCAGTCTTGCAGTTGATTACCCTGTTTGACATTACATTATCAATGGCACTATGCAGTAAGTGTCGTACCTTAGCATCCTTAGCAATTGATGCTATGTCCTCAGCAGTATAATCACTCTTCTCCTTTGGTACGGTCTTTGCTGCTTCACCTGCAACTGCAACAGCGAGTTTGGTTGGTTTGTGAGGACCTTCCTTGATTCTATCAAGGTATTCTGGATCTGTTGCTTCCTGGAACATGGTCATCCTTACCTTCCATATGGGATATTCAGATGGTCTCAGTATGGGGACTCTGATGGTCTCATACCGACTCTGAATTTGTGTCTTTGGTGGTTCCTCAGTTGTGGTAGGTTTAGTTGGAGTTGTTGTATCCGACATGATTGTGTTTGGATCTTTAACTGTATGTATGTTAACAGATAGGCTCTGATACTGTAATATCCGGGAAAATTATGTGAATATTATATGTTAAATAAATAAATATTGTGTGTTTTATAAATTTAAAGTAATTATTGCTATGATATGAGGTGTTATAACTGTTATGTGTGTTTCTGTGCGGGCCAGAAAATTTTTCGATTGATTAAAATATGTTTAAATTGCAATTATATGAACTTATCTGCAATCAGGACGTGTAATTAAGATACCTGTTTTATTTGATTTTATGTGCAGTTTGAATGTATTTTACGTGTTTTCGGGATTTTCTGGTAATTTAGGGATCGTTTCCGTTTTTCAAAAATCAACGAACCGGGACCCCACCGGGACGACAAACCCCACAAAATCGATGTTTTTATTTTTATAAAATGATTCGTATTTCAAATACCCTTTATTTTTGTATTTTTGAATTATTCGCAATTTTTGGAAAATTTTGACATTAATTTTGCATTTTATCGTTTTTAAAATTATTCCCCGTAATTATTATGTTGGGGTTTAATTATTGTAATTTAGGGATAAAAACACCCTTCATTTATTTTGGGGATATAATTTCATAATTAATATAAATAGCTGAACATGATTAATTTATTCATTTTATTTTATTAAAAAAAAATCAGAAAATAGAATTAGGCAAGAACAAAATTTGGGGGTATAATTGTGTTCATCACAAAGAATTGATGATATTGGGAGTTCTAGGAATCCTCTGTTGATACTCTTGTAACCAAAATAATCCTTATTAAGAGCCCGTTCTATTGATATCAAAATCACGAATTGAGGGTGAGTATTCTGTAAAATCGATTTTTTTTAGTTTTGTTCTTGAAATTGTTCTTGAGTTGTGTTGATTTTTGATTGATTCTGATGTTACAGATAGTTTTAGATGATGGTTTACAGTCGATTCGATTATAAATATGTGCTGTTTGATTCCTGGAGTGTTAAAGTCGAGTTTTATATTTTTATTGATTTTTCAATTCGATTTTCTTGATTATACTGATGTTTTTGGTTATATTTGATGATTGGATTAGTTTGTACTTGTTCTGAGCTTCATTTTTATATAAAGAACGTTAAATTTGGTTTGGAATTGATCGATTTACGTTTTCCGGCGATATCGCCGTGTTCCTGATGAGAATTGATCGGGTTCTGCGTTTCTCAGTCGATTGTTGTTATCGTGGTTGGATTTCGATTGCTGGAAGGATATGGACTGAAATGGGGTCAACAACGAGGGATTACAGTGTGGTTTTGGGCTGTTTCGCAGCCACCGGAACATAGCCGGAAAAACGGAGGCCACCGGCCGGTTTCTGGAATTTTCCAGATTCCGGCGATGTTCTTCGAGTTTCCGGCGATGTTCGAAACTCCGGCCGCCTGTTGATCTAGTAAGGAAGAAGACTGCTACCTGAAATATGTTTCTGTTAATTCATTTTTACTTTTATTTCAAAATTCATTTTCTTACTTTTAAAAATCATTTAATTTGTTTTCAAAAATCATTTAATAATTATTTTACATACCAAAAATTATTTTCTTTAATTATTTTCAAAAATATAATTTGATTTAATTATTTATAATTCATTTTAGTTAATTATTTATGAATTTAATTAATTGATTAAAAAAATCAATTAATTTTACTTATAAATAGTTAAATAAATGTAAATTATTTATAATTAATTCAAATAATTTCTAAAAATTATTTTAAGGTTTTAAAAATTATATTTTGGTATTTAAAAATCAATTAATGTTATTATTAATTGATTTAATTCTATTTATTTCTTATTTTATTCATAATAAATCAACCGTTTGTCCGTTTAATATGAAACGAACGCGTACAGACTCAGAAAAATATTGCGCTTCCAATAAAAATACTTTTGAGACCTAATTTATTTTGTATTGCAATGTCATTTGAATTATGTATCAGTTTGAGTCGGCATTTGATCGATAAATGTTAATATTGAATTGATTTTCATTCTGAACGCACTGAGACGTATATTCTAATGATCTAACTTATGTGTTATATGAAATATATGACTACGTGTTATACAAATGCTATGATTATGTGTTACATGATATGTATGTTATTTGTTTACAGTTTAAAAAGCCATGCTTAGTTATAAACGATCGGGTAGATGTCAAGACGTATAGTTACGTCGATTGAGTTTAGTTCTGTCAATTAAGATAGTCCTTTTTGTTTATAGAATCAAGTAACAAGGAGTGCAGTCAAGTATTAGACGGAGATAGTAGCCATCAGTTAGAAGCAGAGTTAAAGTAAGAGGTTATTGAGCATACCAGGCAAGTACCCTAACTTCACTTATTGTTCAAGTGACGTTTATTTCGAATCATATTATGCAAGTACCTATATCTTTATTCATCATTCAATTGATATTGACTCTGAACTTTATTCTTTCAATTTCCATACTATTCTAAATTCAGAATAGTTAAACGTTTTATATTTCGCTATAAATTACTCTATACAGTAGAACATTGAATTGAGATTAGCGAATAACTAATTGTTCTAGTTATTTCACCATCGATTGTTGAGATAACTCTGGACCATGAGAAATGGGGAGTTATATGGTTAAGGATGTCCTTTGATTCGGCTCCTTTGATCAAAATGTTTTATGGATTGGATGAATGCGTAAGTGATCGGGACGGACGGTCCAGCGGAGGGCTATTTCTATGTGTTGTATGAAATATTATGACACCATTTTTGCCACAGGCAGGTATATTGCCTTTTTAATTGAGTACTCATATTTTGGGGACATGTTTCTATGAATCATGACCTTGTGCTATCACACGGGCTGATCAGCATGTGATAGTACGTCCGTCGGAGTTAGATTCCAATCTAAAAATTATCGTTTATTGTTGATAGCTTGTGAAGCTTTATTATTGATCAAATATTACTGCTTTTATCCTTTTGTCCAGTTATTATCAGAATATGGTTTATCATTTCAAGTACATTTTATATTGCTTGCTGAGCATTTCTTTCGCTCATACTTGTTTATCAATCTAACCTTTCAGCTAAGCCAGAGCAGGCTTGAGATCCAGGTTTGGTCAGAAGTCGAGTACTTGTAATTAGTAGTGTGTATTCCAGGTAGACTATTTTGGGACACTTGGATAGTCTAGAGGTTTGTAATAAAATTTGAATAATCTGTAAAACTAATTAGACTTATGGTTTGTAATAACACTTGATTTGTAGTAGTGCCTGTTCCATACTATAACCTGTGATCGATCCAGTGCAGGTAAAGGGGTCATATTTATTATATTATTCCGCTGTGATTATTTTATTTTGGTTTATTGGCGAGTGACCCCCAGACCTAGACCCCGGGTTTGGAGGGCGTCACAGGTTGGTATCAGAGCTACAGGTTATGGTCACTGAAACAGGCGTAGGATTGTCATAGATGAGTCATAGGAAGATCACATGAGATAGGCGCGTGTAGTTTAGCTTTTATAGGATTAAATTTAGGTTATTGGGTTAAGTTGTAGTTAAATTGTTTAGGTTCCCTGTTTTGTGTTTAGCTTTAGGCCTTGTGTCATTGCCGCTATTTTGTTGATTTAGTTAAGATTTCGAGCAAGGATTTAAAAGGATTGGATAATTCAGAGTAATTTTCTTTGTGTTATTATTCATGAGATAATAAGCAGGATTATGTGATAATCATGTCGCTTGTGTTAATATGGTAGCAAATTTATGATATTTTGAGAAAAGATAATGTTTACGAACTTTGATATGCTAAGGAATTGCTACATATTTGAAACAATGCTTGACAGATTATTATATATGTTGCTTGTTTTCTTACCAGAATAATGGCACCAAAGAGAAGGAAAATTCAGGAGAGGATCGTACTGAGAGTCGGATGGATCCAGCGATTATCCAGATGTTGGGACTGATGCAGCAGCAGATGTTACATCTTACGCAGCAGCAACAACAACAGCAACAGCAACAGCAGCAGCGAGCAGCACCACCTGCAGTGACTTTTAAGCAGTTTCAAGCAGTGAAGCCACCTGAGTTGAAGGGAAGTGCTGATCCTGTGGAAGCCAATGCATGGCTTAAGGAAATGGAAAAGGCTTTTAAATTGGTCGGAGCAGGAGCTGAGCAGAAGACCAAGTTTGCAAGTTACTTCCTGAAGGGTGAGGCGAACTATTGGTGGGAATCCGCGCGAGCATTGGAAGGAGGTGAGTTTATAACTTGGGAGAGATTCACAGAGCTGTTTCTAGAGAAGTATTTTCCGAGGTATATGAAGAATCAAATGGAGATCCAATTCTTGAACTTGACCCAGGGAGATCTTACTGTGGCTGAGTACGAGGCTAAGTTTACTGAGTTAGCAAGGTTCGTGCCAGACCAGGTTGAAACAGATGAAAAGAAAGCAAGAAGGTTTGAACAGGGATTGAAATTTTGGATTCAGAACAGAGTGGCCATGTTTGAATTGACTTCATATGTGGCAATGGTTCAGAAAGCAATGGTGATCGAAAGTAAGAGTGACATGTCTCAGAAAGGAAAAGATGGGAAGAAAAGAAAGATAGAAACCTCAGAAGGAGGTCAGCAGCTAAGTAATTTCCAGAGCCATTTCAACAGAAGGCCAGAGTTTTAGGGTAATAGGAATATGGGATTCAGAAGACCACAATCAGGAAATGGAGGACAAGGCAACCGTTTTCAGAATTCAAATCAGCAGAGGCCCAATCGTCCACCAATACCAAATTGTCAGTTTTTGGTAGGAAGCACTTTGGAAATTGTAATGCTAATGTGACGTGTTTCAAGTGCGGCAGGAAGGGACACTTTGCTAATGTGTGTCAGAATCAGACTCAAGGTCAGAATGTGGGAACTGGATGTTATAAGTGTGGAAAGCCAGGACATATTTCCAGAAATTATCCAACACAAGGTACGACGAGCAACACCCCAAGGCTTATAGGTGCTCCATCTCAGAATGTGCCAAGGATTGAAGGACCCCCAGCAAAGGACCAGCCCAAGGCCAGGATATTCAATATGACTATGAAGGATGCTGTTCAGAGTGCAGACGTGGTTGCAGGTACGCTTCCAGTCAATTCCGTAGATGTTAAAGTTCTATTTGACTCTGGAGCTACAAGGTCATTTATTTCGCAAAGTTTTGTCGATAAACTGCATTGTGAAGTTAAATTGTTAGAACAAGCATTAATGATAGAGCTAGCTAATAAGAATCAAGTTTTCGTCGACCGAGTGTGCCCGATGTGCGATGTTGAGATAGGAGGACATCATTTCTATGCCAACTTGATACCTTTTAAGTTGAGAGAATTTGATGTTATTTTAGGAATGGATTGGTTGTCAGAAAATAAAGCCCAGATTGATTGTAAGAATAGGAAAGTAAGACTTCAGACCTTGGATAGTAAGAAGAAGGTGATATTTCGAGGAAATAAGCAAGAGAAGAAGTTCTTAACGATCGCTCAAGTAAAAAAGTTATTGCGTCAGAATTGTGAGGCGTATTTGGCCCATGTGCTAGACATCAGCAAAGAAGTTCCAGCACTAGAAGCGATTCCAGTTGTCAACGAATTTTTAGATGTCTTTCCAGACGATCTACCAGGATTACCTCCCGATAGAGAAATTGAGTTTGCAATTGATCTAGCACCCGGAACAGAACCAGTTTCTAAAGCTCCGTACCGGATGGCACCAGTGGAGATGAAAGAATTGGCAACTCAGTTGCAAGATCTTTTGGAGAAAGGAGTTATAAGACCCAGTGTATCCCCATGGGGCGCACCAGTACTGTTTGTCAAGAAGAAGGATGGAAGTATGCGGTTGTGTATTGACTATTGAGAACTGAATAAGCTAACCATTAAGAACAAGTACCCGTTGCCGAGGATCGATGATTTGTTTGACCAACTAATAGGCGCTGTATGGTTTTCTAAGATAGATTTAAGATCCGGATATCATCAACTGAAGATCAAGCCTGAAGACATTCCGAAGACCGCGTTCAGAACCAGATATGGGCATTATGAGTTTCTAGTGATGGCATTTGGATTAACCAACGCACCAGCAGCTTTCATGGATCTAATGAATCGAGTATTCAAGAAGTATTTGGATAAATTCGTGATCGTGTTCATAGACGACATCTTGATCTATTCTAAAACAGAAGAGGAGCATGCAGAGCATTTGGGGATAGTTCTGGAAATACTGCGACAGGAGAAGTTGTATGCAAAGTTTTCCAAGTGTGAATTTTGGTTAAAAGAAGTACGATTTCTTGGGCACGTGATTAGCAATAAAGGAGTGGAAGTGGATCCAGCAAAGATTGAAGCCATAATCAACTGGGAGAGGCCAAAAACACCAACGGAAGTAAGAAGTTTCATGGGACTGGCAGGTTACTATAGAAGATTCGTGCAAGATTTTGCGAAGATAGCTACGCCATTGACAAAGCTCACCAGGAAGAATCAGAAATTTGAATGGGACGTGAAATGCGAAGAAAGTTTCCAGGAATTAAAGAATAGATTAGTATCTTCTCCAGTACTAGTCTTGCCGGATGAACAAGGAAATTTTGTGATTTATAGTGACGCGTCATACAAAGGATTGGGATGTGTTTTGATGCAGCATGACAAAGTGATAGCCTACGCTTCAAGACAGTTGAAACCACATGAAGAAAAGTATCCAACGCATGATCTGGAATTGGCAGCTATAGTATTTGCACTGAAGATTCGGAGACATTATCTTTATGGGGAAAAGTGCGAGATCTACACGGACCACAAGAGTTTGAAGTATATCTTCACCCAGAAGGAATTGAACATGAGGTAGAGAAGATGGCTAGAACTAATCAAGGACTACGACTGTACTATTAACTATCATCCAGGCAAAGCAAATGTGGTGGCCGACGCTCTGAGCAGAAAAGAAAGGTTAAATATGATAATTTCATCAGAGGAATTAATCAAGGAATTTGAGAAGCTAGAAATAGTGGTCGGTATTCCAAGCATGTCTACAGAGGTGTTATGTGCAATGTCTTTTCAACCAGAACTATTAGAGAAAATAAGAAGATGTCAGGGGGAAGTTATGAGCCATGAACGAGACAGTTTGACTGGAGAAGAGATAGGGAGTCAAAAGGATGATAAAGGGATATTAAGATTTTCTTCCAGAATATGGATACCCAATGTAGCTGAGCTGAAAGATGAAATTCTTCGAGACGCTCACAACTCTAGATATTCAATTCATCCCGGGAGTACGAAGATGTACCGAGATTTAAGAGAAAACTTTTGGTGGCCAAGCATGAAGAAGGAAATTGCAGAATGGGTAAGTAAATGTTACACTTGCCAGCGAGTCAAAGCGGAACATCAAAGGCCCAGTGGACTGATACAACCATTGGACATTCCAGAATGGAAATGGGAGCATATAGCGATGGATTTTGTAGTTGGATTACCGAGAACCAGGGCAAATCATGATGCTATTTGGGTTATTATCGACAGATTGATGAAGTCAGCGCATTTTCTTCCTATCAACGAGAGATTCTCAATGGATAAATTGGTACGGTTATATCTTAAGGAAATTGTGACACGACATGGAGTTCCAGTATCCATAGTTTCCGATAGAGATCCTCGATTTAATTCAAGATTTTGGAGAAGTTTTCAAGATTGTCTCGGAACGAAGCTGAACATGAGTACCGCGTATCATCCGCAGACAGATGGTCAAAGTGAAAGGACGATTCAGACTATTGAAGATATGCTAAGGGTATGTGCACTAGATTTTGAAGGTAGTTGGGACGAGCATTTGCCATTAGTTGAATTCTCCTATAACAACAGCTATTATGCCAGTATTGGAATGCCGCCTTACGAAGCATTATACGGGAGAAGATACAGATCTCCAATATGTTGGGAAGAAGTTGGTGAGAGAAAGATTTTAGGTCCAGAATTGATCCAACAGACAAAGGAAAAGATAGAACTCATTCGGAAAAGATTAACAACAGCTCAAGATCGTCAACGTAAATATGCTGATCCTGCCAGAAAGGATATGGAATTTGAAGTTGGTGAAGCAGTGCTATTAAAAGTTTCACCTTGGAAAGGTTTATCAAGATTTGGAAAGAAGGGAAAGCTGAGTCCGCGTTATGTTGGCCCTTTTGAGATTTTGAAGCGTGTGGGAAAGGTTGCTTATGAATTAGCGTTACCCCCTCACATGCAGCATATTCACAACGTGTTCCACGTGTCAATGTTGAAGCGTTATTTGCCTGATTCGAACCATGTGATAGAATACGAGCCAATCGAGATTCAGCAAGATTTGTCTTTTGTAGAGCAACCAGTGCAGATTTTAGATAAGAAAGAAAGAGTACTTAGGAATAAGTCTGTATCTTTAGTGCGAGTCTTGTGGAGGAATCCCAAGGTTGAAGAGTCGACTTGGGAGTTGGAAAGCGAAATGCAATCCAAGTATCCTCATTTGTTTTCTTAGGCTGATTCTGAGGACATAATCCTGTTAAGGGGGAAGGATGTAATATCCAGGAAAATTATGTGAATATTATATGTTAAATAAATAAATATTGTGTGTTTTATAAATTTAAAGTAATTATTGCTATAATATGAGGTGTTATAACTGTTATGTGTGTTTCTGTGCGGGCCAGAAATTTTTTCGATTGATTAAAATATGTTTAAATTGTAATTATATGAACTTATCTGCAATCACAACGCGTAATTATTAGTGTCTTTATTAAGATACCTGTTTTATTTGATTTTATGTGCGTTTGAATGTATTTTACGTGTTTTCGGGATTTTCTGGTAATTTAGGGATCGTTTCCATTTTTCAAAAATCAACGAACCGGGACCCCACCGGGATGACAAACCCCAAAAAATCGATGTTTTTATTTTAATAAAATGATTCATATTTCAAATACCCTTTATTTTTGTATTTTTGAATTATTCACAATTTTTGGGAAATTTTGACATTAATTTTGCATTTTATCGTTTTTAAAATTATTCCCCGTAATTATTATGTTGGGGTTTAATTATTGTAATTTAGGGATAAAAACACCCTTAATTTATTTTAGGGATATAATTTCATAATTAATATAAATAGCTGAACATGATTAATTTATTCATTTTATTTTATTAAAAAAAATCAGAAAATAGAATTAGGCAAGAACAAAATTTGGGGGTATAATTGTGTTCATCACAAAGAATTGATGATATTGGGAGTTCTAGGAATCCTCTGTTGATGCTCTTGTAACCAAAATAATCCTTATTAAGAGCCCGTTCTATTGATATCAAAATCACGAATTGAGGGTGAGTATTCTGTAAAATCGATTTTTTTTAGTTTTGTTCTTGAAATCGTTCTTGAGTTGTGTTGATTTTTGATTGATTCTGATGTTACAGATAGTTTTAGATGATGGTTTACAGTCGATTCGATTATAAATATGTGCTGTTTGATTCCTGGAGTGTTAAAGTCGAGTTTTATTTTTTTATTGATTTTTCAATTCAATTTTCTTGATTATACTGATGTTCTTGGTTATATTTGATGATTGGATTAGTTTGTACTTGTTCTGAGCTTCATTTTTATATAAAGAACGTTAAATTTGGTTTGGAATTGATTGATTTACGTTTTCCGGCGATATCACCGTGTTCTTGATGAGAATTGATCGGGTTCTGCGTTTCTCAGTCGATTGTTGTTATCGTGGTTGGATTTCGATTGCTGGAAGGATATGGACTGAAATGGGGTCAACAACGAGGGATTACAGTGTGGTTTTGGGCTGTTTCGCAGCCACCGGAACATAGCCGGAAAAACGGAGGCCACCGGCTGGTTTCTGGAATTTTCCAGATTCCGGCGATGTTCTTCGAGTTTTCGGCGATGTTCGAAACTCCGGCCGCCTGTTGATCTAGTAAGGAAGAAGACTGCTACCTGAAATATGTTTCTGTTAATTCCTTTTTACTTTAATTTCAAAATTCATTTTCTTACTTTTAAAAATCATTTAATTTGTTTTCAAAAATCATTTAATAATTATTTTAAATACCAAAAATTATTTTCTTTAATTATTTTCAAAAATATAATTTGATTTAATTATTTATAATTCATTTTAGTTAATTATTTAAGAATTTAATTAATTGATTAAAAAAATCAATTAATTTTACTTATAAATAGTTAAATAAATGTAAATTATTTATAATTAATTCAAATAATTTCTAAAAATTATTTTAAGGTTTTAAAAATTATATTTTGGTATTTAAAAATCAATTAATGTTATTATTAATTGATTTAATTCTATTTATTTCTTATTTTATTCATAATAAATCAACCGTTTGTCCGTTTAATATGAAACGAACGCGTACAGACTCAGAAAAATATTGCGCTTCCAATAAAAATACTTTTGAGACCTAATTTCTTTTGTATTGCAATGTCATTTGAATTATGTATCAGTTTGAGTCGGCATTTGATCGATAAATGTTAATATTGAATTGATTTTCATTCTGAACGCACTGAGACGTATATTCTAATGATCTAACTTATGTGTTATATGAAATATATGATTACGTGTTATACAAATGCTATGATTATGTGTTACATGATATGTATGTTATTTGTTTACAGTTTAAAATGCCATGCTTAGTTATAAACGATCGGGTAGATGTCAAGACGTATAGTTACGTCGATTGAGTTTAGTTCTGTCAATTAAGATAGTCCTTTTTGTTTATAGAATCAAGTAACAAGGAGTGCAGTCAAGTATTAGACGGAGATAGTAGCCATCAGTTAGAAGCAGAGTTAAAGTAAGAGGTTATTGAGCATACCAGGCAAGTACCCTAACTTCACTTATTGTTCAAGTGACGTTTATTTCGAATCATATTATGCAAGTACCTATATCTTTATTCATCATTCAATTGATATTGACTCTGAACTTTATTCTTTCAATTTCCATACTATTCTAAATTCAGAATAGTTAAACGTTTTATATTTCGCTATAAATTACTCTATACAGTAGAACATTGAATTGAGATTAGCGAATAACTAATTGTTCTAGTTATTTCGCCATCGATTGTTGAGATAACTCTGGACCATGAGAAATGGAGAGTTATATGGTTAAGGATGTCCTTTGATTCGGCTCTTTTGATCAAAATGTTTTATGGATTGGATGAATGCGTAAGTGATCGGGACGGACGGTCCAGCGGATGGCTATTTCTATGTGTTGTATGAAATATTATGACACCATTTTTGCCACAGGCAGGTATATTGCCTTTTTAATTGAGTACTCATATTTTGGGGACATGTTTCTATGAATCATGACCTTGTGCTATCACACGGGCTGATCAGCATGTGATAGTACGTCCGTCGGAGTTAGATTCCAATCTAAAAATTATCGTTTATTGTTGATAGCTTGTGAAGCTTTATTATTGATCAAATATTACTGCTTTTATCCTTTTGTCCAATTATTATCAGAATATGGTTTATCATTTCAAGTACATTTTATATTGCTTGCTGAGCATTTCTTTCGCTCATACTTGTTTATCAATCTAACCTTTCAGCTAAGCCAGCGCAGGCTTGAGATCCAGGTTTGGTCAGAAGTCGAGTGCTTGTAATTAGTGGTGTGTATTCCAGGTAGACTGTTTTGGGACGCTTGGATAGTCTAGAGGTTTGTAATAAAATTTGAATAATCTGTAAAACTAATTAGACTTATGGTTTGTAATAACACTTGATTTGTAGTAGTGCCTGTACCATACTATAACCTGTGATCGATCCAGTGCAGGTAAAGGGGTCGTATTTATTATATTATTCCGCTGTGATTATTTTATTTTGGTTTATTGGCGAGTGACCCCCAAACCTAGACCCCGGGTTTGGAGGGCGTCACAGATACCAATTGTTAGGTCACACACACACACTGTAGAGGGGGTGAATACAGTGTATAGTACACTCAAATCGAACTTTAAGAACTTAAGTAACAGAAAACAAACTTTATTGAAACAATAAACTCTGTTACAGTATGGAACTGTTACCTCTCAGTGATGAATAAATATCACGAGAGCTGCTAGGGTTATAATGAATAATCTTTTCTAATAATGATAACACTTATAGTGTAAACCCTATGTCTGTGTTTATATACTACACAGTTACAAGATAATCACTAATTGATATGGAATATAATTCTGCTTCCTAAAATATATCAATCAGATATCTTTTCTTCCAAGTATTCCATTCTTCACGGAATTCCTTCTTCATGCATTTCTCTTCTTATGTTTATCTTGATCTTCTTTCCTTTAATCAGCTACTGTCCTTATCTGATTACCCTTCAGCACTTAAGTTCTGATATCTATCTTCTGATGATTATCTCATGATAACATACGTACTGATATCCTTAAGTCCTGACTTCCAGTATAAGTACTGATCAACAGTTAAGTACTGATTTATCCAGTTCAATAAGATCTGAAAGCTAAACATAAAACATATTAGCCATGACATTATCAAATATATCTAACATTATTTGTATTCATAACTTATTGTATCCTGAACTTGTTTGTATTCAGAACTTATTACCCTTCGGGGTTTATTTATGCTGCTTTCTTCTTCATATCCTTCTACTTTAATTTTTCAGCACTTATTATGCTTTTAAAGAGAATGTTCAATGTGACTTCATATCCTTCTCACAATACTTCTTGAATTCCTCATTGTTGAACTGTGTTCCATTGTCAGTGACTAGGATGCGGGAATTCCATACCGGCACATGATATTTTCCCACAGGAATTGTGCAACCTGCTTAGTTGTGATTTTGGCCAAAGGCTTGGCTTCAATCCACTTAGTAAAATAATCAATGGCTAAAATCAGGAATTTTCTTTTTGTCGTGGCCATGGGGAAAGGTCCAAGTATATCTATTCCCCACATAGCAAAGGGGATAGGTGAGTTGATTGAGGTCAGCAACCCAGGGGGTTGTCTAACGACAGGTGCATGCTTCTGACAACGGTCATACTTCTTCACATACTCTTTGGCATCAGCCATCATTTCTGGCCAATAGAAGCCAAAACGGGTTATCTTATGAGCTAGTGCTCTGCCCCCAAGTGTTGCCCACAGATATCTTCATACACTTCTTCAAGAGCCAAGCGTGCCTCATCGGGCCTGAGACATATTAGGTAAGGAACTACATAAGATCTTTTATACAAAATCCCATCTATCAAGGAGTATCTTAATGCTCGAACATCCAACTTCCGTGCTTCAGTAGCATCATTTGGCAACCAGCCGGTTTGAATATGAGTCTTAATGGGATCTATCCATGACGTTCCCAGACCTACAGGAGCTACAAGCTTAACATCAATGCTTCGTGTCTTTAGAACGCGGAAGTATACACTTCCTGAACTTTCTTCTATCTCAGATGAAGCAAACTTTGATAAGGCATCTGCCTTAGCATTTTCCTCCCTTGGAATGTGCTCAACATGACATTCATCGAATTGGGTCATCACAACCCTTACTAGGCGGACATACTTAGCCATCGTATCATCCCTTGCCTCAAACTCTCCCTTTACCTGGGATATGACCAGCTTCGAGTCTCCACAGACTTTTAAGTTCTTGACTCTAAGAGTCCCTGTTAAGCCAAGACCAGCTATCAGAACTTCATATTCTGCCTCATTGTTTGTGGTCGGGAAGTCTAACTTCATAGCATATTCAATCAAGAACCCATAAAGGCTTTGTAAAACTAACCCTGCTCCACTTGAATTTGTTTTTGATGCCCCATCAAAATAGAGAACCCAATATTCCTTCTCCTTATCATCCTTCTCTTTGTCCCCATTATCAACTTCCTTGTCTTGAGGTATATTATCTTCATGCCCCCGACTTCTTGGTTGGGTATGGTACATTCCACCAAGGAGTCAGCCAATGCCTGGGCTTTTATTGCCGTTCATGGCTTATACTTAATGTCAAATTCTCCCAACTCTATTGCCCACTTGATCAGCCTCCTACTAGCCTTGGGACTATGAGTAATATTTCTCAAGGGCTGATTTGTTAGTACTTCAATCCTATGAGCCTGAAAGTAGGGATGCAACTTTCTTGAAGCCATTACCAAGGCTAAAGCAAACTTCTCAATAGTTGAATAATTCAACTCAGCTCCATGCAGAATATTGCTGACATAGTATACGGGTTTCTGGATTTTCAGTTCCTCCTTAACCAACACAGCGCTCAAGGCACTCTCTGAAACAGCCAAGTACAAGTATAAGACTTCATTCAAAGCTGGCTTGGCCAACAATGGGGCCTGAGCCATATATTTCTTTAATTCCTCGAATGCCTTCTGGCTTTCCTCACTCCATACAAAATCTTTAACCTTCTTTAAGGACTTGAAGAATGATAAGCACTTGTCCCCAGACTTAGAGATGAATCGTCCCAACGCAGCAACCCTTCTTGTGAGCTTTTGAACATCTTTGATAGTTTTTGGTGGTTCCATATCCAGGATTGCCTTTATTTTATCGGGATTGGCCTCGATTCCTCTCTTGGAGACAATCAATCCCAAAAACTTTCCAGACCCTACTCCGCAAGCACACTTCGTAGGATTTAACATCATCTTATGGTATCTCAGGACCTCAAAAGCTTCGCTCAAATGGGTTATATGGTCAGTCTTCATTAGACTCTTGACTAACATGTCATCAACATAAACTTCCATGGTCTTGCCAATAAGATCCTTAAAAATTTTATTTACCAACCTTTGATAGGTGGCTCCTGCATTTTTGAGACCAAATGCCATAAAAAGATAACAATAAACACCAAAGTCAGTGATGAATGATACCTTTTGGATGTCGTCCTTGTGCATCTTGATCTGATTGTATCCACTAAATCCATCCATGAAATTCAGCATCTCATGTCCAGCAGTGGCATCTATCAAAGTGTTTATCCTTGGCAATGGGAAACAGTCCTTAGGGCATGCGTCATTCAAATTAATAAAGTCCACACACATCCTCAATTGGCCTTCTTTACCATTACAGGGTTTGCTAACCATTCCAGAAATTGAATCTCTTCAATGAAACCAGCCTCTAAGAGCTTCTCTACTTCTTGTTTAATAGCTTCTTGTCTCTCTGGAGCAAAACTTCTTTTCTTTTGCTTCACTATTTTCCGAATTGGATCCACATTCAGCTTGTGAGTGATCAGTTCTGGGTCTATTCCTGGCATATCAGCTGCCGACCATGTGAACACATCACTATTTTCTTGTAAAAATTTCACCAACTTCCCTCTAAGGGGCTCCTCTAGTGTGGCCCCAATGAAAGTCACCTTCTCAGGATCCTCGGGAGCTAAAGAAATCGAAACCAAGTCTTCTGCTGGCTTCCCTCTTTTCTCATCATTCTCTCGGATATAGAGATCTTCAATAGGCAGAACCTGCCCCCTAACTCCATCTGCCCTCAATGAGGCCACATAACAACTTCTAGCCATTTTTTGATCTCCTCTTTCATCTCCAATCCCATTCCTGGTGGGAAACTTCATAACTGAATGGTAGGAAAAAGGTACTGCCTTAAAGGCATGTATCCCTATTCTTCCCATAATCGCGTTGTAAGTTGAACTAGCCTTCACCACCACGAAGTCCAACATCTGTGTTGCTTGTCTTGGCTCCTGTCCTATGATCGTTGGCAACTTAATTATACTTTCTATGGGACATTCTACTCCTGCAAATCCATATATCGGCATGTCAGTCGGGGTTAATTGCGAATCATTGTAACCCATCCTCAAGAAAGTATCATGAAGCAAGATATCCACCGAGGCTCCATTATCTACAAGGACCCTCTTCACTGGGCTGTTCCCTATTATCAGTGTTATGACCAGCGGGTCATGATGAGGAAATTTCACACCTTCCAAGTCAGAATCATCAAATGCCATTGTCACTTCTGTCCTAGCCCTCTTTGGGGCTTCCCCGACAATGTGCATGACTTCTCTAGCATATGCTTTCCTTGAATTCCTGGATAAACCAGCAGCAGTTGGTCCTCCCAAAATCGTGTTTATCACAGGTCCTCGTGGTCGTGGTCCTCCAAAGATTGTATTTATGACTGGTCTCCTAGGCTGGGGATTCCACCCCTGATCTCCCATTATTATTCCTATCTCTTCCTTCCCCGGTGTACTTGTTCAATCTTCCTTTTCGAATGAGGAACTCTATTTCATCTTTCAGTTGCCTACACTCATCGGTGTCATGACCAACATCTTTGTGAAATCTATAATATTTGCTCTTGTCTAGCATGGCAGGATCCACCTTCAAGGGTTTAAGCCAACGAATATCTTGGTCTTTCTCGATTTCCATCAAGATCTGGCTTCTAGGAGCATTCAGCTTAGCGTATTCAGCGAACTTTTGTCCAGGTCCTCCTTTCTTAGGGGTTGAATCAGGGTTTTGCTCAATTCTAGGATACTTGTCCTTTGCAATATATTCCAGATCGGTTTTCCGCTTCTTGCCTCCAGCGGGCTCGTTACTTACCACAGTCTTCCTCATGCTCTTTTCCACCTTGATGTACTTCCCGGCTCTATCTTGGAGCTGCAACATGCTTTCAGGGAGGCGTTTGGCCAAGGACATCTTGAAGAACTCATCCCTAGTTCCCTGTTGCAGTGCTATCATGGTTACCTTATTATCAAGGTCCGGGACTTTTAAAGCTTCCTTTGTAAAACGATTCAGGTAATCTCTCAAGGATTCCTTCGCTCCCTGCACAATTCTCATGAGGGATGCTGAACTTTTCTCATGCACTCTCCCGCTGAAGAACTGCTTAATAAAAGCCTGACTTAATTCTCTGAAGGACCCAATAGAGTTCGGGGGCAAACGACTATACCATCTTTGAGCCATACCCGATAAGGTTTGAGGAAAGGCCCGACACTTAATAGCGTCATTCACGGGCTGCAACAATAGTGCATTGGAGAAGGTCCTGACATGATTAGCGGGATCTCCCGCTCTATCATAAGCTTTGATAGTGGGCATCTTGAACTTCCTTGAGATGTGGGCAATTATTATCTCTTCAGTCAATGGTGGAGTAGGATCATCAGGATCTCCAAGGGGAAGAAGATTGTTTGGATCAGCTCTTGGGACTATAACCCTTCTTTGTGATGGACCATCCAGGTCTATGATTGGAGGATGATTTCTCCCTCTAGGTGGTAATGGGAGTCTGGGAGCCTGGTGCGCCTCCAAGTCGCGCTTCAGCCTTTGAATCTCTGCCTCGTGGGCCTTAATTCTCTCCTGCACCTCTTGGGGATTCACCCCTCGGGTACTTCTAGGACGTTGGTTGCCATCAGCCATCGATTCTTTTCCAACACGTCTTCTTCTTGGGGCCACTTCATCGTTTGAAGATTCAGAATCTCTCTCAGTATAAGGACCAGAAAATTCCTGATCCTCCGGGATATGAGCCAAACCTTGAATGTAGGGGGTGTTTTCCTCCGTGCTTCACTCCGTCCAGCATGCCCACTTCCTCCAACCTCGGGGTAAAGGGGCATCCCATAAGGGGGGTTAGTAGTCATAATAGTTGAATACTCATACCCAATGGGTTGAGAATTCACAGATGCGTGTAACTGCTGAAGTTGGGAATTCGTCCCTTGAGTAGCCGAGGGAATCGTCCCTTGTGGCTGAGATTCAGTTGCCCCTACATGGGCTCCTCCTTGGGTGGCGGCATAGGTTGAATGCAGAGGTACCTCCACGGTTGTCGAAATCATTTGGGTTGTCCCCGCGGGTGTTCCTCCTTCAAGGGCGCTGCTTGTTCTTCGTGTTCTCGCCATGGTTGTTGTTGTGCTGTCCCACAGATGACGCCAAATGTTATGGATAAAAACTTAAGATATAATAATTGCTGTATTTTATACTACGGTTCGGGAGCTCAAGGCCTTTAATGGCTACTCTCGTGTTTCGTAGCTTAACTCTGCCTTCACGAGATGCCTACATATCTCTATAATTTAGAGAATCAAGCCAAAAACGTATTTTGATTGGTGGGGGTGAGACCCCTTATATAGATGTTGGGAGTCCTTGAATTGGACTTGGGTTAGGAGACTTGGTGGGCAAGTCTCTGATTTAGAATGGACTTTGGAGTCCTAGGAAGTATGAAGCGGATTCCTTATCCCACCAGGTTCCTTGAGGCCAATCTACAAGGATTTATATCCCTATTATGACTCATATTGATAGTTGTTTTCTCCCTTATTTAATTAATTATGAAATTAATTAATATTCAGGTTTGTGGACCTTCTTTGTTCCATCAGGCCTGATCTGGTCCATCAGGCCTGATCAATGTGTTAACCTTTTTGGTCTGAATGTCATAGATCTTCTTATTGGGCCTTGTAGCCCAAATCATGTGTAATTAATGCGACACTAATTACGTAATCAGGATTTATTTATTTCCTATCACTCTTGGAGGGATGATTTATATTGATTTATGTATAAGGATACATGGTTTACAAAACTCTAGTGGTTCAAGGAGAAAGAGGAAGAGAGGTAAAGATGGAGTTTTTGGGTGCTAGTACACATTAATCCTTCAAGAAAAGCGTTCGTGTGGATACCGTAGAGCGTAGATCGCGATAGCGGGATACGTGGTGATTCAACAAGGTTGGAACTCCATTAATCCTCCATTAATAAACTCTTAAAGCTTCTTTAAGGTAATAATTCTTACTACGAATTAAATATCTATTTTCACATGGATCCTGCATAGGGTTTCGATTTTATTATGGTTTTAATTTAATTTTACATCATTTCCGTTGCGCTTATATGCTCGAAACCCTTCAATGGCATCAGAGTTACTTACGAAAGTGTTTAATTCATTTTGATATACAAGCATGTACGTGATTTGCCATGTTTTGATATTGATACAATATGTTTGTATATGTATGGTTTGATAATACGATATTTATGTGAGTTGTATAATCATATGATAATTATATAATCTGTATATATACTGATTTATACATGATTTATGTTTATTCTTATTATAAGGATCGTATTAGATACAGATTCTGAATCAAATGTTGCAGATTATCTGAAATCTGGGTCTGGAGTTTCACAAACGAAGACTTGTTGTTCCACCAAGCTATCCAAGAGTTATATAATTGATATAATTGACAAATGTTGTTAACCTAAATAATCATGTTTTAGAAGAAAAGCCAAATGTAATAACCCCAAAAATTTTGGACTTTTTAAAACCCTTATGAATAGTGATTATGCTGATTATGCTGATTAAGAAAACTTTTCATGCCACACTATGTAGGAGTTCTTTTATTGATATTCTGAGATATTATTAGTACTCCATATAGTATATAAGTGTATGTAAAGATCTTCAGAATCCAAATTCGAACACTTCGATTTTTCCAAAAATTCACCAGATACCGAAAGAATTGAGTATAAGGTAACATGATTAAAAAGATTTAAATTCAAGTATTATAAGAGAGGATCATAATAGGAATATAAAATATTGAGAAAGAAGGGGAACCCAAGTAATAAGATCCTGGATATGATCCCTCAAACGACAAACGAGAACGAAAGTTAAGCGAACCGTATAACAGATAAACGATCATTAGCCAAGTAATTAAGGGTTAATCAAAGAGGTTAGTGGATGATGATGTCATCACACCACAAAGGGAAGACAAGTGTTAAAAAGATAACACAAGCATGATGACATAAGCATGACAAAGGGGTTTTGTTTTGTTAGTTGATTTTGGGCCATGCAAAATTAACAATGGTAAAAAAGCTAAATCATTTGCTAAGACAAAAAGAGAAGCAACCAAGCATAATTTCATAAAACAAAAAGAAGGGGAGTTGACTTTGCTAATTAGCTCTCAGCTTCTTCATTCCAAGGAAGAGAAAATTTCAAGAATCCAAGCTTCACTTCATAAACAAATCCAAGGTAAATTCCTTAGCTTCTTGATGATTAGATAAGTATATCCTAGGAATTTAAGCTTCAAATTCCTCATGAATCTTTTCCAATAAATCAAGGAAGAAGATGGTGAATAGTAACTTTCAAGAAATAACTTTAGTTTTCTTGATTTTTTATGAAAGTTTAAGGTTATACAAGCAAGGATCAAAGTTCTTTTATACATTCAAAGCTCTTGTGTTGTGTTAGGAAGCTTCAAGAAGGTATAAACTTCAAACCCTAGCTTTACTTTTGAGTATTTAGGAATGGTTTTGATTGATATATTATATGAGAAGCATGATGCTTGTTTGCTTAAAGTTTGGTTGGGTTTTAGTGATTTTGATGGTTGAATCTTGTTTATAATTAATGAACCTTGAGTATAGTTAGTAGCTCTTATTTATGATTGAATGAGTTGGATAATCATGAGGTTATGAACTGATGTAGTAAGGGTTTGGGTGAAATTTGGTTGTATTGATGGTGGTGAGTTGATTTGTGGTTGTTTTGAGTGGTTTAAAACTTGGTAATCGCGTAAACATAGCCGTCATAATGGCCGTTTTCATACAACTGCTTGTTTTTAGTGTTCGGGACAGAGAGCTAACTATTTAATATATAACTTTTCCATTTTTAGCTAGATCGTTTCGTAAGCTTCATTTTGGTATGTGGTTCTCTTGAATCTGATGTACGGTTTAGGAGAAATGACCGTTTTAAGTAACGGCGTTTCGTGAACGAAGCATTACCCCTCACCTTACTTTGAAACCATGATTTAAGCCCTTAAATGAGTAGTTGGAGTACAAAAAAATTATGTAAGACTAATTGGTCAGTTGATAGAGTATTCACGAAAGGGTCACCTTAAAAAGTTAAACGGTTAGTTTTAAAAAAATGGTGGAGCCGAGGGTACTCGAGCGACTTATGTGAATCGTTAAGCGCAAAAGCGAACATTAGGGTCTAATTGGCTAAAGTCTAGTTTGTTAAGCGACCGTGGTTTAATTCCAACTTATATGTTGTTTATAGGTTACTAGACTCGCCCCAGGCCTTTTACCACCCCCAGTCGCTCAGGCTAGTTTTCTACCCGTATAACTGTTGTTGTGATGTATATGTGTATATGCATTATCTTGTGATAAGTGCATGATTTTTATTAGCAAATC
This sequence comes from Apium graveolens, assembly GCF_009905375.1. NCBI lineage: Eukaryota > Viridiplantae > Streptophyta > Magnoliopsida > Apiales > Apiaceae > Apium > Apium graveolens. The sequence goes on along the minus strand of NC_133649.1, from coordinate 231,437,160 downwards.
TTGCGATATATTGGAGCATATTGATATGATATATATGCATGCCTGTTTCATAATCTTAATATTCTATTATCAATTCAAATGCTAATAAACTGCATAATACCTATGCTAGAGATAAGCAGTAGTTGCGTATACCCTTAGTATAGGGTACCCGAATGTGAACATTTTTCTACACCGGGAGTCGATGTTCTTGAGTATAATATATATATATATATATATATTTATATATATGTATAGTTTCTATAACTACTAATCAGATAAGGTATATTCGATAGTTTTGAATAATAATCAAATTTATTTTCGATTATTAAAATAAAGATCGTACTTTCGTATAAGTATATCTTTTGTTATTTATTATTCATTTCAAGTATGAGTTTTAAAACTTCTACTTCAATTATTTTTATAAAGATTATCCTTATGGGAATATTATTTAAATAATAATATTCATATATTTTCTAACATGTCGGGAATGATTTATTTTATTAAATCATCATTACTCTAAACATTTTTTAAAATGTTTTCGAGTCTTCAAAATGATTTTAAAAGTTAGAGCGGATCTCAAAACTCATTTTCAGATTTAAGATCTTCCTTTCAAAGGGGATTTAATGTGGCACCCCAAAACCCGGGGTCAGGAGTCTCGGAGGCCACACCATCTAAATTTACACAACTCACACTACAATATATAAATACTCACGCTTCATGACCCCACATTTATCACACACACTTACAGGTATTGTCTTGGAAACGAACCATCATAACTAGAGTAATAGTCAACCATCAAGTGATATTTATTACAACCCAAAAGTAATTAATCTTACCGGGGAGTGACCTTTAAGTAAGGCTAGTCCGCCAGCCAAATATACGTTTCTTGTTTCTTACATTACATAAGTCATACTTATAAATAAGCCGAACTATAAATAACTGAAAACTAATCCAGCTTATTCTGACTACCTTTGGTACAACACCAAATAATCTACGGAACAGCTGGCCATTTCCTACCCGTTTCCTGGCTGTGGTTCTCATGGCAGGCATCTTGATTCACTGTTGTGTTCTGTCAATTTAAGAAAATAAGTGTGAGCTATAATGCCCAGCATAATAATGTACAGTATGAAAATGATGGTATAATAACATCATTTATGATATTTATGTTTTATTCGAAAATAGTTTTCCTTGGTGATACACACCTTTTTATGAAAACAATTCTTTAAGGAATTTTAATATCCTGCGAATACCTTAATAGTATTCCCAGCACCTAGGCTTGGGTTACAGTATTGCATCACAATTCCAATTGGAAGAATTAGGACACTTGTTGGAGCCACCGTATACGATGATCAGTCGTAATACGATAATAATAACCTTTTCTACTAGTAGAAGGATGACACCTTCGTATCCCGGTTATCACCCTTGCCGCATTCGGGCTACATATCCCATTTTCGGGTATACACATACTTCACAAGTTCCTGAGTACACTGAGTACCTTCGCCTGCGGTACCTTTGGTAGTCCATCTAGCACACATAGTACCAAAGTCTACCCCTCCCTTGTCCTTTAAAATAATTCTATCAATCTCGAGAACTCGAACCACATCGAAGTTCCCCAAGCGTTTTGCTTGTTGATAGAAAGAGCTTATCTCTCTAAGATATAACTGTATATATATGTATATACGTACTTCCGAGAATTTTGGAGGAAGTACTAAGGATGTGAGTTGACCGTTGTCAACAGATAATTAATAAGGGGGGAAAGTTTCTCCTTGAAACTATATTCAAAATATTAAATAAGTCGGGATAATATTCACCGACGATCTGAAATTATTCGAATGATATTCTGAAATCAGAAAGTATATTTTAAATCAGGATCTATGATTTTTAAATTAATAATGAACCCTTTAAGAATAATAATTAATTAAATAATAGTTGATCAATAATTAAACCTCGAATGGGTTTACTTTCTAGAAGAATATTTAAAATAATATTCCTCAACTAGTTTGTGTCTCCATAATTAATAATCTATAGTGATTAATCGGGTTTGAAATGAATAATCGTTGGAGTATACTACTCCCATAATAAGGAATAAGTATATAGTATTTATTATTCAAACAATAAAATATAGTTGAGGGAATATGATCGTTGGGAAATCGTTTTAATAGAAGTTCGAGGTGTTTTAATGTTTCGTAAGTGGACGATGAGTCCCTTTAAAACGTACTACTATGGACTTATAACCGTCCTATAATATCGCCGGAATGATTCCCGGGTTTTATCTTAAATCCCGACCGACTCTCGGTCTTATATAATATGTCACGCTTAAAGAGGAATAATATTTCACAAAATATACTTATCGTACAACATCGCTACATTATGCGAAATTTCAACAACTACGTATCATGGCAAGCATGGTATTTATGCAATGATAGTAAAACAATCATTTCACAACAAAAGAGTAAAATGGAGTTGGGTTCGTAAACTTGCCTGGGTATCTCGAGGTGGAGGATGCTCTAGGTTCCGCTCGGAAATCTATAACCAATAAATACATTTCATTTCGTTAGGTCCCCTTCTAATTTACGGTGACTCGCACTCATGTGCTACTTATTATGCACCCTCTCAACTTATACTACCTTTATTATTCCTTTAAGTCATATTCACATTATGGTCGCTTCATTTTCCTAAGTATCTTAGGTTCATTCTTATTATCGCTGTCGGCTCCGCTTATGGATTCTTACGGTTTCTACTCGCGCGGTCTCGGCTCCGATATTTTTATAAAATTTAGAAATCATTATTTTCACTTAAAATTTTTATGGAAGTTAGGAAACTCAATATGTTGCTCTCTGTAAAACTTTCATGATTTATGAACACTTTGAATTCTATCTTTTATATTTTCAAAGTTCGTGATTTGTAGCAGTTTTTTGTCGCGTAAATCACTTTTACTAAAACGACCATAACTTTTGATCCGTAAATCGGAATCAAGCGATTCAAGTGCCTAAACGATCCTTATAACATTGTATATCCTAAAAATGGATTATTTTTCAATAAAATACAGTTTAAAACTTCGGGACTTTCTGCAGAAACTTAAAGTTACGATTCGTTGGTTTTAACGGAGTTACGTTTACGATCAGGGTTTCGTTTATGCCCTAACTCTTAACACAACCACCAACAATCATCATATCATCATAAACACACAAAATTCTATCAAGAACATCATGTTCTTGAGTCAACAATAACAAACCTTAAATCTACTTAACTTAATCATCAAGATTTCATCAATAACACTCATTACACTAGGTTTACTACAACCTACTAAATGGATCTTAAAAATGAATCTTAAATAAAGTTGGGCCAAAGATTTTTACCTTTCTTATAAGCTTGAGATGTGTTATTGAGGATGGTGAAGACTTGGAAGTGCTTGGTGTGATATTTGGAACCTAAAACCACCATTGAAATCAAGAAACCAAAGAGAGGTTACTATACATACTATTCACTAGTGAGTTTCTTGATTTTATTTCACCCATCAAACCTTGATAAAAAGAGTTGACAGAATTTTCTTACCTTAGTTTAATTTCTAGGAGGCTTGAGAATTAATTGGATGATTTTACAAGAGCTAGAACTTTGAGTTTTGAATTTGAATTCTCTCCCTTTTTCATTAGGGACGAATGGAAGCATCAAGGGAGGTATTTATACTCCTCTTGGTTGCTTAGCTTGGTTGATTTTCTAGGTTGCTTCTAGGAAGATGGGGTGATATCTTGCAATTGATTTTATTCTCCTAGTATAGCATTCTAGGTTGATTCTTGGTTGCAAATCTTAAGGACAAATCTTAAAAGATTGCTAGGTTACAGGCTAAACTACATGGTTAGCTTCCTTAGCACAATATTTTTCTAGCTAGCTTGATCATCCTATGGTTAGCTCAATATTTGATGAAGTAACCATGGTTACTTTCTTACCATGGTTTAGTTAGTGCGTTACATTTATTTAATCGTTTACACATTCGCTCGGTTGCTTAAACGTTTTCGTAATACTTACTCGTAAATGGTTCGCGACGTAATTTCTTTCATATCCATTCCTTATACTTTTAATTATCCTACTTGAATATAAATCCTTAGGGTTTTAATCTCGTAATTATATTGTGATTCCCGTAATCCTCGATGAGTCGTAAATACGGTCGTTTTTCAAAGTTCGTTTTCTTCGAAAACTAATAGCGTTTACATACACTCATTTGGTACGTATAATCGTAATATCAACTCCGAAACTCATTTTCTCATGCACTACATAGTGTGGGCTCAAAAGTTTTTCCCGTCCGTCAGGGTTACTATTCATTTAAACATTTTACAAGGTCTCAAAAATTCGAGTTATTACAGTCTTCCCCTCTAACAAGGATTTCATCCCGGAATCAATTAGAAAGTAAGTGGGGATATCCATTCCTCATTGCGTCTTCAAGTTCCCAAGTTGACTCTTCGACATTTTGATTTCTCCATAAGATCCTAACCAGCTTCACAGTTTTGTTCCTCATCACTTGTTCTTTCTGGTCCATTATCCTTACTAGCTGCTTGATGTAGGCCAGGTTGGTTGCAAATCTACCTGCTCGTATTCTATTACATGTCGTGCATTTGCATGGTACTTCCTTAACATGGACATATGGAATACATTGTGCACTTGTTGCAAATTAGGAGGCAAGGCGAGCTCGTAAGCTAGAGGTCCTATTCTCTTCAAAATTTCAAAGTGTCCTATAAATTTGGGACTCAGCTTCCCTTTCTTTCCAAATCTCATCACTCATTTCCACGGAGATACCTTCAATAGCACAGAATCTCCTACTTCATATTCCCTATCCTTCCTGGTCTGGTCGGCGTACTTCTTTTATCTGTCCTGGGCTGCTACCAGTCTTTTCCTGATGAGTCCTACCATTTCTCTGGTCTGCTGGACTAACTTTGGTCCTAATATCTTATGTTCTCCAACTTCATCCCAACACAGGGGAGAGCGACATCTTCTTCCGTAAAGAGTTTCATACGGGGGCATTTCTATGCTAGCGTGATAGCTATTATTGTAAGCAAATTTGATCAGGGGTAAGTGGTCATCCCAATTTCCTTTGAAATCAATGGCACACACTTGTAGCATATCTTCTAGGGCCTGAATAGTCCTTTCGCTTTGTCCATCAGTCTGGGGGTGGTAAGCGGTACTCATGTTTAGTCTTGTGCCTACGCATTCCTGGAAGCTTCTCCAAACTTGGGAATTAAACCTTGGGTCTCTATCTGACACTATGGCTATAGGAACGCCGTGTCTCACTACAATTTCCTTCAAGTAAATATCTACCAACTTGTCTACGGTGTATCTTTCGTTGATTGGTAGGTAGTGTGCGGACTTGATCAATCTATCTATGATAACCCATATGGCATCATGATTGGTCTTTGTTCTTGGTAAGCCCGTCACAAAATCTATGGCTATATGCTCCCATTTCTATTCCGAAATCTTCAGGGGTCGTAATAGTCCACTAGGTCACTGATGTTCAGCCTTCACTCTCTGGCATGTCAAGCACTTGCTGACCCACTCTGCTACTTCTCTCTTTATGTTAGGCTACCAATAATATTCCTTAAGATCACGGTACATTTTCGTACTTCCTGGGTGGATTGAATATCTAGAGCTGTGCCCTTCGTGTAGCAGCTCATCCTTTAATTCTTGCACATTTGGAATCGAAATCCGGGACGCATACCTCATGATCCCTTTCTCATCCTTTTCGCATCTCACTTTTTCACCGGTCAATGTTCCTCTTTCCTCACTCATCTTCTTTTCCTGACATATTCGTATCTTTTCAATCAGCTCTGGCATTAGCTTAATCTCAAATAATCCTTCCGTTCCCCTACTGGTCATCCTCACGTCAACTTCCATCTTCTCAAATTCCTTAATCAACTCCTCCGATGTCATTATCATCTTGAGTATTTCCTTCCTACTAAGGACGCCAGCCACCACATTGGCTTTACCCGGGTGATACAAAATTTCACAGTCGTAGTCTTTTATCAACTCTAACCATCTCCTTTGTCTCATGTTCAGTTCCTTCTGAGTAAAAATATATTTAAGGCTTTTATATTCAGTGTAGATCTCGTATTTCTCACCGTATAGGTAGTGTCTCCAAATTTTTAGGGCAAACACTATGGCTGCTAATTCTAGATCATGCGTAGGGTATCTGCTCTCATATTTCTTTAATTGCCGAGAGGCATACGCTATAACTTTGCCGTGCTGCATCAGTACACATCCTAATCCTTTAAGCGATGCGTCGCTGTATATCACAAACTCTCCCTTTCCATCGGGAAGAGCGAGAACTGGTGTTGACACCAGCCTCCTTTTCAGTTCTTGAAAAATCTCCTCACATTTCTCTGTCCATACAAAATTTTCTGTCTTCCGGGTAAGTCTAGTCAGTGGACCGGCTATCTTAGCAAAGTCTTGCACGAATCTTCGGTAATATCCTGCTAAACTCACAAAACTCCTAACCTCCATTGGGGTAGTTGGTCTTTCCCAATTGGATACCGCCTCTATTTTGGTAGGGTCAACTAAAACTCCTCTGCTACTCACCACATGTCCTAAAAACTGAACTTCTCTCAACCAAAACTCGCACTTCGAGAACTTGGCGTATAATTTCTCATTCCTCAAGATTTCTAAGACTATCCTCAAATGTTCTGCGTGTTCTTGCTCTTTCTTTGAGTAGATCAGAATATCGTCTATAAAAACTATCACACATATATCCAGGTACTTTTTGAACACTCTGTTCATCAAATCCATAAAGGCTGCGGGTGCATTGGTTAACCCAAACGACATAACTAAGAACTCATAGTGTCCATACCTAGTGTGAAAAGCAGTCTTCGGTATATCTTCCGGTTTGATTTTCAACTGGTGATATCCTGTTCTTAAATCTATTTTGGAAAAATGTACAGCTCCTTTGAGTTGGTCGAATAGGTCATCAATTCTGGGGAGAGGGTACCTATTCTTAATAGTCAGCTTATTCAGCTCTCGATAGTCTATGCATAATCTCATACTTCCGTACTTTTTCTTTACGAACAGTACTGGCGCTCCCCATGGCGATACACTGGGCCTTATCATTCCATTATCTAATAACTCTTGCAGTTGAGAAGCTAGTTCCTTCATCTCAACTGGGGCTAGCCTATATGGGGTCTTGGATACTGGTGTCGTTCCTGGTGCTAAGTCTATAGCGAACTCTATTTCTCGGTCAGGTGGCAATCCTGGTAAGTTCTCTGGAAATACATCCTCGAATTCGTTTACTACGGGTATGTCCTGTATATTAGGGACTTCCTTCTTGGTATCTATCACATAAGCCAAATAGGCCTCGTTACCTTTCCTTAACAATCTTTTTGCTTGTAGGATGGTTAGAAATTTCTCGTTCTGTCGTTGACCTTTAAACACTACTTCTTTTTTATTTTGTACTCTTATCTTTACTTTCTTCCGTTCACAATCTATTTGCGCTCCATTACTGGATAACCAATCCATTCCTAAGATTACATCAAATTCTCCTAACGCGAATGGGATTAGGTCAACCTCGAAGATCTTCCCTTCTAATTTCAACTTGCACTTAGGGTGTATTTGATTTACAGAAATTATTTCTTTGTTTGCTATTTCCACTCGAAATATCTCACATAAGTGTATGGCATTAAGTTTTAACTTTTTAGCAAAATCTTAAGATATAAAAGACTTGGTTGCTCCAGAATCAAATAGGACATTTGCATGTTCGGAATTTAACAAAAGAGTACCTGCTATCACGTCAGTGTTTCGAACTGCATCCTGAATAGTCATGTTGAAGGTCCTAGCAGCTGGGGGTCAGTTGGATGCAGTTTGCTCATCCCTGAAGCTGGGGGCTTTAACGTTGGGCAATCCTTTCTCATATGTCCTACCTTTCCACATTATAAACACGTTACATTGAGCTGGGTGTAGTTGTTGGCAAGGTGTCCGATTTGGTCACACCGGTAACATCTCAGAGGGGCTCTTGTCTGGGTACACACTCCAAGGTGTCTCTTCTTACAGGTTTGAAACTCTGGTATTGGGGCACGTGGTTGGCTATGAAATGTTGCCCTAGATTGTCCGCCGCCCTGGCCAACACTCTGGCTTGGGGCCTTTCTGAATCCGGGGCTTTGTGCAGGTTGGGACACCGCTCCCCTGACAAACCTGCTCGGAAAGCTCCTGTTCCCGGTTCCTATTCCTTGGCTTCCTATCTTCCTTTTCCTATTTTCCTTTTCCTTCACACTCTACTCACTGCCAGCTTTGACAATCGAGGCTTTTTGCACTAAGGTGACATAGTCTGTTAGCTCTAACACTGCTACTCGTTTATGTATCCACTGTTTCAGACCAAGCTGAAACCTTCACACTTTCTTTTCTTCGGTATTCACGAACTCAGGCACAAATCTCGATAACTCAGTAAATTTGGCCTCATATTCTGCACAATCATCTTATCCTATTTCAACTCCAGAAACTTAATCTCCATCTGGGTTTCCATAAACCTAGGGAAGTACTTGTCTAAGAACAGTCGGGTAAATCTATCCCATGGAATCACAGCATCAGTTTTTAGGTTTCGTTTGGACTCCCGCCAGTAGTTAGCTTCTTCTTTCATCATGTAAGAAGCAAAAATGGTCTTATGTCGTTCCTCAATACATAGTATCTCGAAGGACTTTTCTACTTCTTTGAGCCAGGCCCGTGCTTCAATGGGGTCGGCAGATCCTAGAAACTCTGGGGGTTTGAGAGATTTGAAGGCTCTAAAGGCAGTAGCTGTAGTCTGTTGGGCAGCATGTGGTGGAATAGGCTGTTGGTTCAGATTTGCTCTTAGCAGTTCCATAAATTCATTCATGGGGTTCCCTCCCTGATGGGTATCCTCAGCCTCTTCTTCTACATATTCTTCCTCATCATATTCATTATAGTCTAGGTCTTCTTCACTTTCCTCATTCACTACAGGGTCAGGTTCACCTCGTTGTTGGTTAACAAATTCTGCGGGCTGTGCCCTGGTTCCTCTTCTACGGGGTGGCATTGTTCTGATAATGAAAATTGGTCAACATAGTTGTAATTATAACAGTTGGATTATTTTAATCATATGTAAGCATGTCATTTATTATCTAGCAGGTTTTTTATAAAGTGCAATAATATAGACATCATTTCTTAATAACTGCTTAGATATATATATATATATATATTAATAAGATCTCCCACTTATATCTTGGGGATGAAACAACTAGCCAAGTTCATACATGCCTGATTACAATCTATCAATACTAGTTCTGAATATTAAAATGAAAATACATAAGCCGTGTACCCTGAAGGGCTAAGAACGCTATCTAGTACTAGCTATCCTAACAAATTTGGTGACAAGTCACCCAGCCTTCTTCAAGATCCATATCTAGTCACTAGTCTCTCAGTCACTATCACTGCGAGTGAGGTTACGCACCCTCCTCATCGCTCCTGCAATCATCAGCTCCGCATCAACTACCGGGATGCATCCTCCCACTGCTGTCATCCTCATCTGAACCCTGGTACGGAGCTCGATCCCATCAATCTCTCTGCGGGCTATGGATGGGGAAGCTGCTCTGAAATCTCCTGGGTATCCTAGTTGGGTGGCTCTCTCAGCTGTCAGTGCCTGGCATAACTCCATAATGCGAGCAGATGCCGCAGTGATCTCAGCATTAAGCTGACCTACTATCCAGTCGTGTACGGCTACATGCATGGTCGCCGATGGTGGTAGAGGTGAATCTGGGTCGGTAGAGGATATGTCATGAACCTTGTGGAACTGTGCACGTATCGCCTCCTCATCATCATCATTATAAGGAATAGGGCTCTGGATCCCTGGGGGTGGTGTAGGAGAGTGAACAGCCTGGTGAGGGTACATCTCTACATCCCTCCATACTACGCCATTAACTATGGGGACAGGAAGGTTAGTCTCCTCCTCTAGGACATCCTCAGTAGGGTCATCATCTGAATCATCAATGGGTGGGCTTTCTGGCTCGGGAATAGGGTCACGCTCAGGAATCATGACATCATCAACAGGATTAACCTCCCTCCTAGGCTCCACTGGTACCTGACACAATAGGCAAGGTGTTACTAACTTAGAGTTGGAATTCCCTGGAGGGTAAAACGGTCATGACTACCCGTGTAGCCCGACGACGAACTCGACTTGAGTTCTAATTGATTATTTTATTATTCTTATGTCTTTGTATTTTATGTCCTATTGTTTCCAAGATTTGATAACCTAAGGCTCTAATACCATTTTTGTGGCGCCCCAAAACCCAGGGTCAGGAGTCTCGGACCCATTTTCGGGTATACACATACTTCAGAAGTTCCTGAGTACACTGAGTACCTTCGCCTGCGGTACCTTTGGTAGTCCATCGAGCACACATAGTACCAGAGTCTACCCCTCCCTTGTCCTTTAAAAGAATTCTATCAATCTCGAGAACTCGAACCATATCGAAGTTCCCCAAGCGTTTTGCTTGTTGATAGAAACAACTTATCTCTCTAATATTCCTCAACTAGTTTGTGTCTCCATAATTAATAATCTATAGTGATTAATCGGGTTTAAAATGAATAATCGTTGGAATATACTACTCCCATAATAAGGAATAAGTATATAGTATTTATTATTCAAACAATAAAATATAGTTGAGGGAATATGATCGTTGGGAAATCGTTTTAATAAAATTTTGAGGTGTTTTAATGTTTCGTAAGTGGACCATGAGTCCCTTTAAAACGTACTACTATGGAATTATAACCGTCCTATAATATCTCCGGAATGATTCCCGGGTTTTATCTTAAATCCCGACCGACTCTCGGTCTTATATAATACGTCACGCTTAAAGCGGAATAACATTTCACAAAATATACTTATCGTACAACATCGCTACATTATGCGAAAATTCAACAACTACGTATCATGGCGAGCATGATATTTATGCAATGATAGTAAAACAATCCTTTCACAACACAATAGTAAAATGGAGTTGGGTTCGTAAACTTTCCTGGGTATCTCGAGTTGGAGGATGCTCTAGGTTCCGCTCGGAAATCTATAACCATAAACACATTTCATTTCGTTAGGTCCCGTTCTAATTTACGGAGACTCGCACTCATATGCTACTTATTATGCATCCTCTCAACTTATACTACCCTTATTATTCCTTTAAGTCATATTCACATTATGGTCGCTTCATTTTCCTAAGTATCTTAGGTTCATTTTTATTATCGCCGTTGGCTCCGATTATGGATTCTTACGGTTTCTACTCGCGCGGTCTCGGCTCTGATATTTTTATAAAATTGAGAGATCATTATTTTCACTTGATATTTTTATGGAAGTTAGGAACTCAATATTTTTCTCTATGTAAAAATTTCATTATTTATGAACACTTTTAAGTCTATCCTTTATATTTTCAAAGTTCGTGATTTGTAGCAATTTTTCATCGCGTAAATCACTTTTACTAAAACGGCTATAACTTTTGATCCGTAAATCGGAATTGAGCGATTCAAGCGCCTAAACGATCCTTATAACATTTTATATCCTAAAAAAGGGTTATTTTTCAAGAAACTACAGTTTACTAGTGAGATTCTTGATTTTATTTCACCCATCAAACCTTGATAAAAAGAGATGAAAAAATTTCTTACCTTAGTTTAATTTCTAGGAGGCTTGAGAATTAATTGGATGATTTTACAAGAGCTAGAACTTTGAGTTTTGAATTTGAATTCTCTCCCTTTTTCATTAGGGCCGAATGGAAGCATCAATGGGGTATTTATACTCCTCTTTGTTGCTTAGCTTGGTTGATTTGCTAGGTTGCTTCTAGGAAGATGGGGTGATATCTTGAAATTGATTTTATTCTCCTAGTATAGCATTCTAGGTTGATTCTTGGTTGCAAATCTTAGGGACAAATCTTAATAGCTTGCTAGGTTACAAGCTAAACTACATGGTTAGCTTCCTTAGCACACTATTTTGCTAGCTAGCTTGATCATCCTATGGTTAGCTCATTATTTAATGAAGTAACCATGGTTACTTTCTTACCATGCTTTAGTTAGTAAGTTACGTTTATTTAATCGTTTATGCGTTCGCTCGGTTGCTTAAACGTTTTCGTAATACTTACTCGTAAAAGGTTCGCGACGTAATTTCTTTCGTATTCCTTCCTTATACTTTTAATTATCCTACTTGAATATAAATCCATAGAGATTTAATCTCGTAATTATATTGTGATTCTCGTAATCCTCGATGAGTCGTAAATACGGTCGTTTTTCAAAGTTTGTTTTCTTCGAAAACTAATAGCGTTTACATACACTCATTTGGTACGTATAATCGTAATATCAACTCCGAAACTTATTTTCTCATGCACTACATAGTGTGGGCTCAAAAGTTTTTCCCGTCCGTCAGGGTTACTATTCATTTAAACGTTTTACAAGGTCTCAAAAATTTTGAGTTATTACATTTAAATACTCGCTCAAAACCTAAGGGATCCGACTCTGTGGTGTATTTTCAGAGCAACGAAGTTGCTAACTTGATAAAAGAGTTTGATTACTTGCCCAACATTCGGGAAGTAAGCCCAATCAAAATGCATCGGCATAAGCAACATGGGCTCAGTGGGGGTCTATGAAAATGTAAGCGGCTCAGTGGGAGTCCATCAATGCGTAAGTGGCTGAGTTGCAGTCCAGCATAAGGCCCTAAAGCGGCCAGGGTGATGACTAGTGGGGGATTCATCCATCTACTAGTAGAAAAGGTGACTTAATTGGTATCTTTGCCTGATCAACAAATATCAGGTTTATGCCAAAGTATCTTCTTTCTAAAATTCTTGGGAATGACAACTCTGCTTATACTTTTAATAGTAGAAGAGTGTATGAGATGTATATATATAGGTATATATATATCGGGACTAATGAAGTATCTCGTAACTTCATTCTTTCAACTGATATTTCAAAGATTGAATCCATTCAAGTCTTATATTGTGGTCTCATCTATGTGGCGAACTTCGAAAACTTATTATACTTTGAGTAGTGTTAGTTCAAGTAGTTTTCTAAGATGATATAAGTATAGTGAAGTATTTGGTAACTTCATCTCCCTTTTAGCTTATATCCAATAAGTAATTATCTTACACTTGATAAAGGTTTCCAGTAAGTTATGTATTTAGATACTTGCATTACTTATTAAAATATATATTATCTTGCGAGCTGTAATGCTCACTCTTGCTTCATTTCTTCATCACACAACAACAGTTAGGAAGGATGGCCAGACTCAAGCAGACCCAGCGCAAGAGCGTGGGAAGCATCCCCCGTCTTCCCGTTGATATCATAGCTGCCATAGCTGTGACGACCCGGATCCCCGACCCCGGACCTGGGGGTGTTATAGAAATGGTATTAGAGTTAAGCGTTATAAACCTCAGAGATGATGCGACGATATAATAATAAACTCACAAAGATAATAATAACACTTACCAAGTTCATGGTCGGACTACTTAAAGTAGCGCTGACAGTTAAAACCCTTCCGAGAATTTTTATAAGTATCATGATAGTAACTTAGCTCGTTTAATGTGTAGGCGCATGAGATAGAGGACTCAGAGATGTTCGGGCGTGAGCATGATGAGGCACTGCTAGATGCCGAGAATCAGGAGAACCCCTCCAAGGAGTCAGAGACAGAGGTTATTGCTATTTCAGATGAGGACCCGGATGAGGTCCCAGTAGCTGAGGAGCATGCCAGAGCTATAGTGGAGTATACTGGTACCCCTCTACCCTCACTCCCCGTGGTCAGAGTACCTACCCCTCCACCACTATCTTGGATCCCCTATGATGACAGCTCTGAGACCCATATCCCCGAGCCCAGGCAAACCGAGGGGGTACCCCCAGCGGATCCGGATTCACCACCTCTCGACCCTGACCCACTCCGGTGATTGATTCAGGACCAGTGATGTGGTAGTCTAGTCGTCTAGTTAGTCGAGGCCATGATAAGAGCCAGTTTTCCGGGATAATTGACTTGTATATAGTATCCCTTTCTCTGACTAGACAGATAGACTCATGTATTTCACTTTTGGGCAGATAACTGTAGCACTGTTATACTTTTGACCAGTTCAAACTATGTATTTCTCGCATTATGTATATATTTGTTTCCTTTTATTTCAGTTCCTTAGTGACGAGATCACTGTTTTTATCTTAATTATTACTGCACTTCTTGTGATTAGAACTGTCATAATATAATAGAATTGCGAGATACGTTCTCCCCATTATAGAAACTGTGCAAGGCACAATCTTATGTATGATTGTGACCTAACGTTGAATTTTCCAAAATTTATCAATATCATGCCGCCAAGAAGGATTGGAACTAGAGCAAACCCTGGATTTGAGGACCAGGGAATCCATAACCAGGATGGTAGAAACCAAGAACACAGTGAAGAGGAAGATGAGGATTATGTTGAATAGGATAACTCCTAGTATGAAGAGGAGGATGAAATATTTGATGTGGAAGGATTTGAAAAAAGGCTGAAGAAGGAGAAGCTGAGGTTGAGCAACAAGTACCAAACCCAGGCATGGATCCCATGGAGCAGTTCATGCAACTACTAAGGCAGAACTTAGAACGTCAACCCAACCCACCCCCTCAAGGAAATAACAATGTTGTGGCAAACTCTTTCAAGGCTTTTAAGTCCCTTAAGCCCCCTGAGTTCCACGGATCAGTCGACCCAGTTGAGGCAAGGGCATGGCTAAAGGAAATAGAGAAATCTTTTGAGATTCTGAGTACCGATGAGGCACAGAAGACTGTATTTTCTACCTACCTTCTGAAGGAAGAGGCCAACTACTGGTGGGAGGCCAAGAAAAACATGGAGACATATGCTATCATAACCTGGGAAAGGTTTAGTCAATTATTTTGGGGGAAATATTTCTCGAGGTTTATGGAGAACCAGATGGAGCTCAAGTTTTTGGAGCTAAAGCAGAATAACTTATCCGTAGCAGAGTACGAAGCAAAATTTACTGAGTTATCAAGGTTTGTGTCAGAGTTTGTGAACACCGAGGAAAAGAAAGCTAGGGGGTTTCAGCAGGGACTGAAACCGTGGATTCAGAATAGGGTGGCAATATTTGAGCTTATAGATTATGCCACTATGGTGCAAAAGGCAACAATTGTGGAAGCCGAAAGTGAACAGATGCAGAAAAAAAGAGAGAAGAAAGGAATAAAGAGGAAAAGCATGAGCATGGGCGGAGGTTCCGCATGAGGGAGCTTCCCAACTAGATTTAATCGAGGAGCAGTGTCCCTATCGGGAAAGAGTACTAGGTTTAAGCGGCCCGTAAGCGTGAATGTGAGCCAGAGCGGCCAAAAGTCAGGAATGTCCTATTCCAACCAGTATCGACCCCCATTACCAGCCTGTAACACTTGTGGAAGGATGCACTCTGGGAATTGTAAATGAAAGCCAGTAACCTGCTTTAAGTGTGGTCGAGAGGGTCACTATTCAACTAAGTGCCCTTCGTCAAACCCCACTGTCATTCCAACCACCACTTGTCATCAGTGTGGACGCCCGGGTCATTGGAAGAGGGAATTCCCAATGAATAAACCAGCAGCTTCAGGAGCAAGCATGGCTGCTTCTAATAATCCACCTACTGCAAGGACTTTCAACATGACAGTTCAAGATGCTATAAAAGACTCAGATGTGATAGCAGGTACCCTTTCTCTAAATTCAGTCAATGCAAATGTTTTATTTGATTTGGGAGCAATTAAATCTTTTATATCGAGGGACTTTGTGCTTAAATTAAGACTTAAGGCTGAACACTTGATAGAACCCTTACTAATAGAAATAGCCAACCATGAAGTTATCCCTGTTAACCAGATTCACCCCACCTATAAGTTAGGCATAGGGGAATAATCTTTTAATATTGATCTAATTCCTTTTAAATTAGGGGAATTTGATGTAATTTTGGGAATGGACTGGCTATCTAGCAATGATGCTCAGATAGACTGTAAGGGGAAGAAAGTTAAGTTGAATATCCCAGGGAAGAAATGAGTCATATTTAAAGGGAAAAGGCAGACGCAGAAATTTTTGACAATGGCCTAGGCCAATAAGATGCTAAGAAAAGGAAATGAGGTTTACCTAGCCTATGTGGTGGATACGCAGAAGGAGGTGCCCAACTTGCAAGACATTTCGGTAGTCAACGAATTTGAAGATGTATTCCCACAAGACCTTCCAGGACTACCGCCCGATAGAGTGATTGAATTTGCTATTGAGTTGGCCCCAGGGGCGGCGGCCAGTTTCAAAGGCACCATACCGGTTAGCCCCATTAGAAATGAAGGAATTGGCTACCCAATTACAGGAACTTTTGGATAAGGGTATGATAAGACCCAGTGTGTCTCCGTGGGGAGCACCAGTATTATTTGTTAAGAAGAAAGATGGGAGCATGAGACTGTGTATCGACTACCGAGAGTTGAACAAGCTAACCATAAAGAACAAGTACCCGTTACCCAGAATAGACGATCTGTTTGACCAACTAAAGGATGCTATCTACTTTTCCAAGATTGACCTGAGAACTGGTTATTACCAACTAAAGATTAAACTTGAAGATATTCCAAAGACTGCATTCTGTACCAGGTATGGGCACTATGAGTTCTTGGTAATGTCATTTGGATTAATCAACGCCCCAGTGGCTTTCATTGATTTAATGAATAGAGTATTTAAGAAGTACCTGAACAAGTGTGTGATAGTTTTTATCGATGATATTTTAATCTACTCAAGGACCGAGGCAGAACATGTAGAACATTTGAGGATAACTCTAGGAATACTCAGAGAAGAACAGTTGTTTTCCAAATTCTCGAAGTGTGAATTCTGGCGGAATGAAGTACACTTTTTAGGACATGTGATCAATAAGGAAGGAGTATCGGTCGACCCCTCCAAGATAGAGGCGATCTCAAATTGGGAAAGGCCAACCACACCCACAGAGGTAAGGAGTTTCATAGGATTGGCCGGCTACTATCGTAGATTTGTACATGATTTTGCGAAGATCGGAGCCCCTTTGACACGAATTACTCGTAAGACAGAGAAGTTCGAATGGATAGAGAAATACGAGAACAGTTTTCAAGAATTGAAGAGAAGATTGGTGACGGCCCCTGTGTTGGCGTTGCCAGAGGAAACGGGATATTTTGTGATATATAGTGACGCATCGCACAAAGGATTAGGGTGTGTGCATATGCAGCACGGTAAGGTGATCGCATATGTGTCAAGAAAACTGAAGGTATACGAGATTAGATATCCTACTCATGATCTTGAGCTCGCAGCAATAGTTTTTGCCTTAAAGATTTGGAGGCACTACTTGAATGGAGAGAAGTGCGAGATTTTCACAGACCATAAGAGCCTCAAGTACATATTCACGTAGAAAGAGCTCAACATGCGTCAGAGAAGATTGTTAGAGCTAATTAAGGACTATGATTGTGAGATTCTCTATCATCCAGGGAAAGCCAATGTGGTGGCCGATGCCATTAGTAGGAAGGAAAGACTCAAAATGATAATGTCTTCGAAGGAATTAATAAGGGATTTCGAGAGAATGGAAATAGAAGTAAAGGGAACCGGAGCTGAAAAGCTGTTCGAGATCGCGATGCAGCCAGAGTTATTGGAAAAGATTAGATTGTGCCAAGAAAAAGTAATGAATGAAGGTAGAGAGTCAATGAATGGAGAAGAGATCCATACCGAGAGAGATGCTAAGGGGATAATAAGGTATTTCTACAGGATTTGGGTTCCAAATGTCCAAGAGCTTAAAAGTGAGATTTTGGATGAAAGCCATAGTTCAAGGTATTCCATTCACCCGGGGAGCACCACGATGTATAGGGATTTAAAGGAATATTACTGGTGACCCAATATTAAGAGGGATGTAGCAGAATGGGTAAGCAAGTGTTTGACTAGCCAAAGAGTAAAACCGGAGCACCAGAGACCCAGTGGACTTTTACGACCCCTGGAGATTCCCGAATGGAAATGGGAATAAATAGCGATGAATTTTGTTGTAGGCTTACCAAGGACAAAAGCCAATCATGATGCCATGTGGGTAATTATAGACTGACTGACAAAGTCAGTTCACTTCATTCCTATCAATGAGAGATACACATTCGATAGATTGATGGACATTTACCTTAAGGAAATAGTGACGCGACATGGAGTCCCAGCGTCCATTGTCTCAGACCGAGACTTCAGATTCAACTACAGATTTTGGAGGAGCTTTCAAGAATGTGCGGGAACCAAATTAAACATGAGTACCGCTTACCATCCCCAAATAGACGGGCAAAGTGAAAGGACCATCCAGACACTAGAGGATATGTTGAGGGTCTGTGCAATAGACTTTAAAGGAAGTTGGGATGATCAATTTCCTTTGATCGAGTTTTTTTATAACAATAGCTTTCATGCCAGCATCAGAATGCCGCCTTACGAGGCACTGCACGGAAGAAGGTGTCGATCTCCTTTATATTGGGATGAAGTGGGGGAGCGAAAGATGCTCGGACCCGAAGTGGTCCAAAGGACCAAAGATATAGTGGATCTAATCAGAGGACGGCTTGTAGAAGCCCAAGACCGAGAGAAGAGGTATGCAGACTTAGCTCGAAAGGACAAGGAGTATGAAGTAGGGGACTTAGTACTGCTAAAAGTATCCCTTGGAAATGATTGATGAGGTTCGGAAAGAAAGGGAAACTAAGCTCAAGATACATTCGACCTTTTGAGATACTAAGACGGATTGGGAAGTTAGCCTATGAGCTAGCCATACCCCCGAACCTACAACAAGTTCATAATGTGTTCCATGTGTCAATGCTAAGGAAGAATCATCGGGATGCCAGGCACATAGTGGAATACGAGCATGTGGACATGGAACCAGACCTAACTTACGTGGAACAACCAGTAAAGATCATGGATAAAAAAGAGCAGGTGCTTCAGAACAAAGTGATCAAGCTAGTCAGAGTACTATGGCAGAATCATAATGTGGAGGAGTCAACTTGGGAACTAGAGAGTGCAATTCTAGAAAAGTACCCCCATTTCTTTTCTATCTGATTTCGGGACGAAATCCTTTTAAGGAGGGGAGACTGTAATAACCCCAAAAATTTTGGACTTTTTGTAACCCTTATGAATAGTGATTTTGCTGATTAAGAAAACTTTTCATGCCACACTATGTAGGAGTTCTTTTAGTGATATTCTGAGATCATATTAGTACTCCATATTGTATATAAGAGTATGTAAGGATCATCATAATCCAAATTCGAACACTTTGATTTTTCCCGAAAATCCACCAGATACCGAAAGAATTGAGTATAAGGTAACATGATTAAAAGGATTTAAATTCAAGGATTATAAGTGAGGATCATAAAAGGAATATAAAATATTGAGAAAGGTTAGGGGAACCCAAGTAATAAGATCCCGAATATGATCCCTCAAATGACAAACGAGAGCGAAAGTTAAGCGAACCGTATAATAGATAAGTGGTCATTAGACAAGTAATTAAGGGTTAATCAAAGAGGATAGTGGATGATGATATCATCACACCACAAAGGGAAGACAAGTGTTAAAAAGATGACACAAGCTTGATGACACAAGTATGACAAATGGGTTTTGTTTTGTTGGTTGATTTTGGGCCATGTAAAATAAACCATGGTAAAAAAGCTAAATCATTTTCTAAGACAAAAAGAGAAGCAACCAAGCATAATTTCATAAAACAAAAAGAAGGGGAGTTGACTTTGCTAATTAGCTCTCGGCTTCTTCATTCCAAGGAAGAGAAAATTTCAAGAATCCAAGCATCACTTCATAAACAAATCCAAGGTAAATTCCTTAGCTTCATGATGATTATATAAGTATATCCTAGTTGTTTAAGCATCCAATTCCTCATGAATCTCTTCCAATAAATCAAGGAAGAAGATGGTGAATAGTAACTTTCAAGAAATAAATTTAGTTTTCTTGATTTTTTATGAAAGTTTAAGGTTATACAAGCAAGGATCAAGGTTCTTTTAGGCATTCAAAGCTCTTGTGTTGTGTTAGGAAGCTTCAACAAGGTATAAACTTAAAACCCTAGCTTTAATTTTGAGTATTTAGGAATGGTTTTGATTGATATAGTATATGAGAAGCATGATGCTTGTTTGCTTAAAGTTTGGTTGGGTTTGTAGCGATTTTGATGGTTGAATCTTGTTTATAGTTAATGAACCTTAAGTATAGTTAGTAGCTCTTGTTTTGATTGAATGAGTTGGATAATCATGAAGTTATGGACTGATCTAGTAAGGGTTTGGGTGAAATTTGGTTGTATTGATGGTGGTGAGTTGATTTGTGGTTGTTTGGAGTGGTTTAAAACTTGGTAATCGCATAAACATAGCTGTCGTAATGCCCATTTTCATACAACTGCCTGTTCTTAGTGTTCGGGACAAATATCTAACTGTTTAATATGTAACTTTGCCATGTTTAGCTAGATCGTGTCGTAAGCTTCGTTTTTGTATGTGGTTCGCTTGAATCCGATGTACGGTTTAGGAGAAACGACCATTTTAAGTAACGGCATTTCGCGAACGAACCATTACCCCTCGCCTTACTTTGAAACCTTGATTTAAGCCCTTAAATGACTAATTGGAGTACGAAACAATTATGTAAGACTAATTTTTAAGTTGGTAGAGTATTCGTGAAAGGGTCGCCTTAAAAAGTTAAAAGGTTAATTTTATAAAAATGGTGGAGCCGAGGGTACTCGAGTGACTTATGTGAATCGTTAAGCGCAAAAGCGAACGTTAGGGTCTAATTTGCTAAAGTCTAGTTTTTAAGTGACCGTGGTTTAATTCCAACTTATATATTGTTTATAGGTTACCAGACTTGCCCCAGGCCTTTTACCACCCCCAGTCGCTCAGGCAAGTTTTCTACACGTATAACTGTTGTTGTGATGTATATGTGTATATGCATTATCTTGTGATAAGTGCATGATTGTTATTAGCAAATCTTGCGATATATTGGAGCATGTTGATATGATATATATGCATGACTGTTTCATAATCTTGATATTCTATTATCAATTCAAATGCTTATAATTTGTATAATACCTATGCTAGAGATAAGCAGTAGTTGCGTATACCCTTAGTAGAGGGGACCCGAAGGTGAACATTTTTCTAAACCGGGAGTCGATGTTCCCGAGTATAATATATATATATATATATATATATATATATATATATATATAGTTTCTATAACTACTAATCAGATAAGGTATATTCGATAGTTTTGAATAATAATCAAACTTATTTTCGATTATTCAAATAAAGATCGTACTTTCGTATAAATATATCTTTTGTTATTTATTATTCATTTCAAGTATGAGTTTTAAAACTTTTACTTCAATTATTTTTATAAAGATTATCCTTATGGGAATATTATTTAAATAATAATATTCAGATATTTTCTAACATGTCCGGAATGATTTATTTTATTAAATCATCATTACTCTAAACATTCTTTAAAATGTTTTCGAGTCTTCAAAATGAATTGAAAAGCTAGAGCGGATCCCAAAACTCATTTTCAGATTTAAGATCTTCCTTTCAAAGGGGATTAAAATACTCGCTCAAAACCTAAGGGATCCGGCTCCGTGTGTATTTTCGGAGCAACGAAGTTGCTAACTTGATAAAAGGTTTGATTACTTGCCTAACATTCGGGAAGTAAGCCCAATCGAAATGCGTTGGCATAAGCAACATGGGCTCAGTGGGGGTCCATGAAAGTGTAAGCGGCTCAGTGAGAGTCCTATTTTATTAATTGAAGAAATAATTGGAAAATAAAACAGCACATAAAAACATTCCTCCTAGAGTAGCTGTTAATACGAATAAGAAAAACTCTGTTATACCCATTTCTGTACATTCAATGTACTCTACGGATAGAGGAATACATAGAGTTGAACATAGTAAAATAAGAAATTGAAAGATTTCGTTGAAATTGTTCGTTTGAAAATTTCCCGAAAAACTAATCACAGGTTCTTCTCTCCATCGGAACAAGAGGGCCGTTATGCTCATTACTAAACTTGTTGAAGAGATGAAATATAACCAAGGTATATCTTTTTGATCAGAGGTTAATGCGTAAGTGGCTGAGTGGCAGTCCAGCATAAGGCCCTAATGCGGCTAGGGTGATGACCAGTGGGGGATTAATCCATCTACTAGTAGAAAATGTGACTTAATTGGTATCTTTGCCTAATCGGCAAGATATCAGGTTTATGCCAAAGTATCTTCTTTCCAAAATTCTTGGGAATGACAACTCTGCTTATACTTTTAATAGCAGAAGAGTGTATGAGATGTATATATATAGGTATATATATATATTGGGACTAATGAAGTATCTCGTAACTTCATTCTTTCAACTGATATTTCAAAGATTGAATCCATTCAAGTCTTATCTTGTGGTCTCATCTATGTGGCGAACTTCGAAAACTTATTATACTTTGAGCAGTGTTAGTTCAAGTAGTTTTCTAAAATGATATAAGTATAGTGAAGTATTTGGTAACTTCATCTCCATTTTAGCTTATATCCAATAAGTAATTATGTTACACTTGATAAAGGTTTCCAGTAAGTTATCTATTTAGATACTTGCATTACTTATTAAAATATATATTATCTTGCGAGCTGTAATGCTCACTCTTGCTTCATTTCTTCATCACATAACAACAGTTAGGAAGGATGGCCAGATTCAAGCAGAGCCAACGCAAGAGCTTGCGAAACGTCCGGCGTCTTCCCGTTGATATCATAGCTGTCATAGTTGCAGAGGTAGATCTATTTGTAGACCAGACATTCTACTTTTGGGAATCAATTATGTATAATTATAACTTGTTATAGATAGTGGCAATTAACTGTAAACTTATTAAGTAATCATTTTGGGTTGTAATAACTTTTAATTTATGGATTCAAGGATTTGTACTTATTTCAATTTCATCTCTGAGACTATAACATGTTGTGGTGTGTGTTAGTGTGGGGTCACAACATGAGGTTATATATTTTTAATTAAGTTAAGTGATATTTATGGAAAGAAAGACCGTGACGACCCGGATCCCCGACCCCGGATCTGGGGGTGTTACACCAAAGCTGACCTATCGTATGATGAAATATGGATCTTGGCCCATTAGAAAGGATATATAAGATATTCTTTACCGAATTAATAGTTAGGGCTCTTGATTTGATAAAAATAGTGGGAGATATATGTTGTGAATATATATGAATAATCACTTGAACATAATTTAATGATCATCTGTAGACTAATTCATTATATGCAATTTAATATTGTAGATATCAAATGATAAGTAATACAAATAACTTCTCTATGTAATAGTCCTTGAGAAGGACAAGATGATATGAAATGACTTCCTCAACTGACATGGGAACTTGAGGATTGTCCCCAAGTTCAAGAATGTCACTCAAATCCCTCCCTTATTTCTTCTAGTTGAGAATAAAATATTTGCTGAAAAAAATACTTATGAGAAGCAAATTGATTATGCAATTGATTTTTCATGTCTCATGCTTGTAATTATGAGTGCTGAGATTTAGAAGCATCAAGAGCATAATGATGTTTATGATGTGATTGAGCACCTTCAAAGGATGTTTGAAGGATAGGCTCGTCAGAAAGATTTGATAATAATAAGACACTATACTTTTACATTAATGGGAGAATGATATCCGGTTGGACCACAAGTATGCCTCTAGTTATAATCTATAATATTTGGTTAAAGGGATTATATTATATTGTACATTATCACGATAGGTTTAATCGAATCACCGATTTAATTAGTATTACTTGGGTAGCAATGATGTATTACTAGATGCCGCTCATTGTTTATAATTTTAATATGATATATTAAAATTATTGCCAACGTAATAATAACCTAAGGGTCATACACAAAGAACACTTGAAGGAGAAGTAATTTAAATTATGAATTTAAATTAAATAAGTAATTTGTTTTATTTATGATATTAATTAAGTATGACTTAATTAATTAAATAAATAAAATAGAAAAATTACTTAAATTAATTCTGAAATAAGTTATTAATTAAGTGTGACTTAATTATATAATAAATCAGGATTTCGGATTAGTATTAATTATAATTAGATTATAATTAGAAAACTCATTCTTCTATCTATATCAACTCTTTGAGGGCTGATTTATATATAAGGATATATGGTTTACAAAACCCTAGTGGTTCAAGGAAAAAGAGGAAGAGAGGTAGAGATGGAGTTTTCGGGTGTTAGTACACATCAATGCTTCAAGAAAAGCGTTCGTGTGGATACCGTAGAGCGTAGATAGCGAGAGCGGGATACGCGGTGATTCAACAAGATTTGGAACTCCATTAATCCTCCATTAATGAACTCTTAAAGCTTTTTTAAGGTAAATATTCGTACTACGAATTAAATATCTATTTTTGCATGGATCCTACGCTGGGTTTCGATTTTATTCTGGTTTTAATTTAATTTTACATCATTTCCGTTGCTCTTATGTGCTCAAAACCCTTCACCCAACTCCCTTCAACTTCAACTATGCTTGTTACCAAGAATAAGGGGGAGATGGAGTCTAAGGTAAAATCCAGCCAAGTTTCAAGTCAAAATAAAGATGATGTTGGTTTGGACAGACTCAAGATGGCAGCTGAAGGACCTTGCCTTGACAAGGAATTTGATGAATTTCTAGAAGCCTCGAGAGTCTCTCTAAATTTAAATCACTTTACATACAAGAAGGTTGTGGATAAAAACATAAATTTTCTGAGGGTGGTGTTGGTGACTAAACAAAGCAGCAGGGAAAGAGAGTGATTGGCAATGTCAATATCTCAGGAGTGGACAAATGTATATATGTGACTCTTTCTTTCTTACAATCAAGAAGAGCATCTGAGCTGGATATCTTTATCAACAAGGTGAATGTGGTAATTCCAGAGGATACTCTCCTCCATACTGAGCTTAAAAAGGGTCATATTGGTGCATTTCCTGAAGCCTACCTACAACCAAGCAATAAACTGGCCTAAATCTGTCCTAACACCAAAAGGAGCAAACACTTCCAAATTCCCAAGCACTATGTCATGGGGAACAAAAAGTTGTTGATGATCTTGGAAACTGACTTGAAGACAAAGAAATCAAGACATTTGAAGATGTGGAGATGCTAAAGATTATTGTTAAGTATTTAAAGGATTCTGAAGCCTTGCTACCTAAAACTCAAATCGATACAAAAGATGATTTGGATGATGATAAACAGAAGAAAGATGAGCATAAATCTTCTGGCTCAAATTCAAGTCATTCTAGCAAAACAAGTGGTAGCAATGTGGATGAAAAAAAGAAGAAAGAAGGATGAAGGAAAGAAGAAGAAACATGATGGTGGTTATGGAAAGAAGACACATAAAGCACAAGAAATGTAAACATCAAAAACTCTACCAATCCAAAAATTAAAAACCTAGCCAAACACAATCTCAAACAATCCAAACCCTTAATCCCAAGTACCTATACAAGCTAACTGCATATTCTCTACTCAAAATATCTATCATAACCAGCCAAATATCACTAAAGAAAATATCTAAACCACCTTCATTCAAACCACCAACTAGAACTCACTTCAAGACTGCAGGAAGAAAGCCAAGAGAAATTCAAGCTGAAGCTAGTGCACTTTGGAACTGCTTCAATCAAGATGACTTTCTGCCAATTTATGAAAGCATATCATATGATGATTATCAAAACAGTTAGCTGAAGAGATAATCAAAGTCTGTGTTGTTACTTTAGGAGAAGTCAGGATCTACCTCATAAATGACACCTTCATTTTTCTGAATAGAGAAGTCATTGAAACATTTATACTGCAGAATTGGAGAGAGTAATAAGTTTTATGAATGCAAGGGACTCATTGACAAAAATGAGGAATGTTGTGTTGGCTGAGAGATTGAGAGAGAGGAATATAAGGCATGCAAGGGAAAAGGCTGAAAGGGAGGAAAATAAAAGAAAATATGCTAAGGAGATTGAAATGTTTGAGCAAAGGTCAAATGAATTGAAGGAAAGGGGGTTGATCAGGGTGTTTGCAAATGGTGTATTTTTGAATATAAAGACTCATGGATTATCAAGGTACACGATCAACCCGATTGATAATTACTCATTGGAAGAATGGCTCATACAAGTGGAAGCTCTAAGAAGAACTGAGATAATTGAAGAATTTAGAATTTTAGTCAAGCTAAAGGATCTAATTAGAAAAGAACTGTGTTATGGGAAGTTCAGATAGTCATGCAAACTCAATTCTAAATGTAACTACAAGAATATATGGAAATTGAACTTTGTAAATATGTCTATTTTATTTTTATTTGATTTTAGCTTGGGGTTAGTCTTGTTATCAGGCACGAATTTGTGACAAGTAATCTTCTCACAAATTAGGGGAGATTGTTGTGCAAGATATGCCTGTACAAAACAAGACTATGTCACATTGACAACCCTAAGGATAAGTTGTATGATAATCTAAATTTGTATTATGTAATTGTATTTCTTGAGTCTGTAAAACTATTAAGTAGATTAGACTGGAGGATTTTTCTGTGAACATTCTTCAAGCTAATGAATAAACTTTGGAAGAAGATCAAATCTTGATCATGCCTCAGAGAGAAGTGTAGCAGCTTGGATTTGAATAATGATATTCTAGGAAAAATGTTCTAAGTAAGATATTGACAAGTCATATATCAAGTAATTTCAAGAAGTCTGTCGAGAAATCCAAAATGGCTTATAAAGAAGTCCCAAGAGATATCGATAAGTCAAAATACATGTAGAGATCTCAGATATCGACAAGTCAAAAAGTCTATATAGGGAACTGGAGATATCGACAAGTCATTTTTTCATGTTGAAATCTAGTGATATCGACAAGCTAAATCTTCATGTAGATAACTAGAGATATTGACAAGTTAAAATCCTACGTAGAGAACTGGAGATATCGACAAGTCATTCTACATGTAGAGACCTCGACAAGTCAAAGACACATGTAGAGAACTCAAGATATCGATAAATCATTATACTTATTGATATGTGACATCTCTACAGAACAAAAGAGATCTCGAGAAACTATCTCAAAATTCAGAATACAAATAAATTCAATATTCAAGATTATCGATCAACAAATAATTCTTTCACTGAAATGCAAAGATTACAAATGCAACTTGAAGAATTCAAGATGGAGGGCCAAGATTCACTAGATAAAGGAGGGTCACATATCTACAAGATTCTGCACATGTTTGCTAATACTGGAAATGAAAATAGACAAGATAGCTTTAGAAAATGTGTTAGTATATTTTAGTGCAAGTTTTGTAAACCCGTGATGTTGGTCTATAAAGCATACACCGGTCCTTAGTTTAGAATTATCAACAGATCTAGAAAGTTATCTTGGATTCTCTCTCAAAATTTGTAGTCGAGTTCTTATTTCTAATTATAGTTAAACATTTTATCACTATAAATTCATATCTACTTTGTTCAGTTAAGCCAAATATTTTTAAAGTTGATTAAACACCAAGAAAACACATTCACCCCCTATGTTGTATTTCACTGCAATTAATATCTAATAGAAGAATACTCATTTGTATGTACAGTATTTTCCTCTCACTATGGAGCAGACCAGTGTGACCTATAAAAGTATTAACTTTATCACTGGAATCCAAAGAAGGCATTGGAATGGATATTGATGCACTGCCTATTCTGGTGGTGGACCTTCTAAACCAAGGTTTCTCAATTTCATCCATTTGCATGTACCTGGATGATAGCATCGATACCTCATCTTTTTATGACTCATCCATTACTCAAGTTTTCCACCTAGTAAAAGAAAAAGTAGAGTAACCACCAGTGTCTTTCCAACTTATGCCATACGTAATGACCCATATCTGACAAGAACAAATCACATTTGAAGCATTGTTTAAAATGAGAAACAATTGTATAGGATATTAGGTATTATATGACTTAAAAGTCCATACAATAAATGGACTGAATAAAATTCAATATTGTTAATACTGGTTTCTCATGACAAAGACATGACGAGAAAGAGAGGAACATTGTGAGACAGGAATAGACTGAAGACGCGATGCTAACTGTACGATAATTCAAGGGAAGCATAGTTGATCGATTGGTGGGATAAGCTCAAGAGCTTAGTCCAACAATGGTCCTATCTTGAAGGAAATAAATCAACAGCAAAACCTATTCTCTGAGAACGATCCACCAACTGGAAAAAATGGGGGAGAAGTGATAAACATGATTTTAAATGAGGAGAAAAAGGAGGAAGAACCAAGAATATGTGATGCACATAAACATAAACACTGGAACCAACACACATGGTGGACAAGCGGAGAGTGAAGTAGTAGTTTAAAGGTCATAAAAACATACACACTTTGCAGAACACAGAAGCATACACAACACAAAAACATATACATTGCTTGCACACACACATGAATATGATCACAAACTTTGTACCAAAAACATAGTATGGAGCTTAAATTCCATCTTGTAATTGATATCAAAAGATAGTGAAATTCTTTAGGTTGGATACACAATCCCACCCGTCGTTTTTACCTATTCACGAGTTTTTCGCGTCACCAAGTTCTGTGTCATTTACATTTTTCATCCTAGTTCATTTTAATTTTCATACTTGAATTAATCTAACTAATCCTTAGTAATTAAGCTATAAATTTTGGTAAAAACAATTGGCACCGACTGTGGGAAATTTTTTAAGGATTCGATTGATTCATTACAATGGCGGGCAATGAATCCGAAGAACAAGTCACAAACCAAAGAGTGGAGACATAAATCAACAAGGAAGTGGCTATAACATTGAAGAAACTACATGAAGAGATGGAGAAAGTACATTCTGAAAATGAAGCATCGAAGAAGGAGATCACTATAGCTAAATCAAAGATGAAAACCGCTACAAATAAGCCAATTCTGAGTGTAGTCAGATGATTGAACATGGATGATGCATGAGAATGAGACAAATATGAGGAACCAAGAAAGGATATTGACAATGGCATTGAGATACAGGAGATTGAGAATGCAACAAACAACAATGATGACATTTAGCGACAACATGAAGAACAATATTATGATAATTATGAGGAATGAGATGAGGATCATGATAGGAGGAGATCACGATATAGGAGTTTGAAGTCTAGAATTCATGTTCCAGAAGAGTTTAAAATAAAATTACAAAAGGTAAGGGAATTGATTGAGAAGCTTTCTAGTATACCTAAGCCACTGGAGAAAGCAACACCTACAAGTTATGTAGATTCACCCTTTCACGATAATATTGCTTTGGTAGAAATACCATGTTGGGGTGTCCAGGATCTCCTTATATCGAAACGTGGTGCTGGATGCTACACTATAAAGGTTATAGTTGCGTCTTCTTCAAAAGTAGTTGCTTTTGGAGTAACTGGTAAGCGCTTGATCCTAACATACCAAAACATTTTACCGTGCCACAAATGAGGCCATATGAGGCAACAAGCGATCTACTGAAACACATAGCACAATATAAACAAAGAATGTTCACAGTGCCCATCGCACGTGATTTAAAAGAAGCTTGTATGTGTAAGAGGTTTGGTTCAACACTATCATGGCCAGCTCTATAATGGCTTGTAAACTTGCCACACAAAAGTATCAAGCCATTTGCCAACCTGGAAGATGCATTCAATATGTAGTTTGTAAGCAGTAGGGTGTTTGAAAAAATCACGAGTGATTTATACAAGATTGTGCAACGCCATAGAGAACCACTATGTGATTACTTGACACGGTTCAATAAAGAGAAGGTGACTATAACCAATTATGATATTCCTACAGCTATTGAGGCGTTTAGAAGAGGCTTAGAAAGGGAATCACCACTTTATGAAGAACTAACAAAGTATCCGTGTAGAACCATGGAGGATGTACAAGCAAAGGCTATGACATAAGTTAGACTAGAAGAGGACATGAGGGAAGATGATGACAAATACTATAGACCTTCAAGAAAGATTACAACACCAAGGTCTAGAGAATAAAAACC
Organism: Apium graveolens; assembly: GCF_009905375.1. NCBI lineage: Eukaryota > Viridiplantae > Streptophyta > Magnoliopsida > Apiales > Apiaceae > Apium > Apium graveolens. The sequence continues at coordinate 231,407,232 of NC_133649.1, read as the reverse complement.
CTATTCAAGACCCTCTAGAGAAGAAGCATATGTCAATACGATGTGAGAATGCAATAAATGGAGAAAGGAAGAATGTGCAGATTGGAGGAAAGACTCCAAGTTGCCGCCAAAGTATGATAATTATGGTTTCTCAATAATACCGTCAGCCATGATGAGAGACTTCATAAAGCTGGGAGATATTATCAAATGGTCAACAAAAAGCAACAAACCCAAGGCAAATCCAGACTCCAAGTTATGGTGTGATTACCATGGAGATTATAGATACAAAGCTTATGGCTATATAGCTTTACGAAAGGAGTTACAGTTTTTAATCAAGAAAGGCTATTTAACTGAGTTCATGATGGGTAATAAAACTGTACATATCAGGAGATAAATATCACCCAATAGAGATGACAAGACGCCAATGAGACAACCATCACCCCCTCCACGTCAGAAAGTAATTAATTTTATTGCAGGCGGATCTGAAGTCTGTGGGTCGACATACTTGCAAGCCAAAAAAATGGCCAAGGAGACAGATATACGAGTTGCACAAGTAGGAGCTGACAATGACAATCTACCAGCCTTAATGTTTGATGAATCAAACAAAAGGAATATTTGAGAACTACAAAAGAACGGTCTCGTCATCTCACTTCCAATAGGAAATTGCTTGATTAAAAGAATTTTGGTGGACTACGGGAGTGCTACCAAAATCATGATATTGAGCACGTTGAAGCAAATGGGTTTGGCAGAAAGTGACATGATTAAGAAGAAGACAACATTGATGGAATTTAGTGGATAGACTAAACGGACGATGGGTGAAATCACGATACCTACATATGTAGATGGAGTTAATCTTTTGGAGAAGTTTTGTATAATTTATGTTGACTATACGTACAATATAATCATGAGAAGACCATGGATTCAAAATTTGAAAGCAGTCCCTTCAACGTATCATCAAGTACTCAAATTCATAACACTATGGGGAGCACAAGAAATTCGAGGAGACCAAGACACGACACGTGAATGCTATAAGACATGTTTAAAGCCGACTATCCAATATCATGAGAATGAAATGCTTGTAGCCACAATTACAGGACCTGAGAAGTTGAATGAAGTCGGTTTAAAGACAGGAGACAAGAAAGTTTTGGTGGGAGAAGACTTCTCACCAGCAATCGAAGCAAACATGGTGCAATTCTTAACTACAAGACTGGATGCGTTTGCATGGGGGCATGACGATATCACGTGAATTGATCCTGATGTGATCGTACATAAACTGAACTTTGATCCAACTTACACTCCTGTATAACAGAAAATAACGAAATTTATATCAGAAAGAAAAAAGATAATCAATGATGAAGTAGGCAGGTTCTTGAAAGCTGGAATGATCAAAGAGGTTGACTATTCTGAGTGGTTGGCCAACGTTGTTATAGTGCAAAAGAAGAACGGAAAATGGAGGGCTTGTGTTGATTATATAGACCTAAACACTTCCCCAAAGATCCTTATCCGTTACCCCATATTGATACCATAGTGGACTCGACGGCTGGACGCGAGTTGCTTAATTTTCTAGACGCGTCAAGTGGTTTCAGTCAAATATAATGGAACCATATGATTGTGAGAAGACATCATTTATTATAAATAGGGGATATATTGTTACATGGTCATGCCTTTTGGACTATGTAATGTCGGGGCAACCTTTCACAGACTTGTCAACAAGATGTTCAAAGATTAAATAGGTCAAATAATGGAAGTTTATACAGACGACATGGTGATCAAATCAGTGAACGCTGAAAATCACGCCCGTGATCTACAGGAAGTGTTTGACATTTTACTATTATATAACATGAAGCTCAACCCGTCCAAATGTAATTTTCTTGGACACATGGTGACAAGGAGGGGAATTGAGGCTAGCTCAGAACAAATCAAAGAAATCTTCGAGTTAAAAAGCCCATATAATGTTAAAGATGTCCAAAAACTGACGGAAAAGGTTGCAACATTGAATAGATTGATTTCCCCGATCTTCAAATAGGTGCAAACTCTTCTATGACATATTAAGAAAGAACAAGGGGTTCGTGTGGACGGAAAAACATGAAGATACACTTGATGATTTGAAGACTTACCTCACCAACCCTCCACTATTATCCAAACCTTCTCAAAGTGAAGATCTTTATATCTACCTGTCTGTCACCGATCATGTTATAAGTGGAGTACTTGTCAAGGAGCACGGAGGTGTCCAGTCGCTTGTTTACTATGTCAGCAAAATCCTAGTAAATGCAGAGACAAGGTATACATCTCTTGAAAAACTAGTACTTGCATTAGCCATGACTTCTGCGACGCTAAGGTATTATTTCAAGTCTCATAAAATACATGTCATGACAAATTTCCCTATGAGGACTATTTTGAGTAAGCCTGAATTGATGGAAAGGATGGCTAAATGAGCCATCCGTCTAAGTACACATGACATCATATATGACACTAAAACTACCATAATATCACATGCTTTAGCTGACTTTGTGGCTGATTTCAGTCCAAGTTAAATAATAATAGATGAAGAGGAGTTTCAACAAGTTATTTCAAGAGCAGACGTCAAATCATGGACGTTGTACACATATGGAGATTTGAATGTGAATGGAATATGATCGGGCTTATATTTAAATCACCACAGGGGGATATAATAGCATAGTCAATATGATGTGATTTTAAAGCTACTAATTGTAATGCCCTCCAGACCCGGGGTATAAGTCTGGGGGTTACTAGCTAATCACCAAACTGGTACAATCTAAATAACAATAATAATGAAATATATCTAAACCACTTTAACACTAACCAGGATCTTTTTAGGTTGAAGTATGAAAACAAGAACCACTAGCTATTTTATTACAAACCAAATTTAAAATCTTACAACCTCTCTTAATTACAAACCATTGTCTAACCGGTTTTAAATTAAGTTCATCTCTTATTCAAACACACACACTAACTATCTATACTCCACCTGTTAGGACAACTCAAAGCTTTCTTCCTGGATTGGGATCAACACCTTGGGTATGAGAGGATCCCGAGGCTTGACCCACTTCTTTACTATACGAGTCCTGATTGGTTTCATATTCCTTCTTAACTAAAAATAATAAGGTGAATAACAACAAAAATGGGTGAGCCAAAAATTGCTCAACAAGTCCGCAAAATATAAACAGTGTTAAAGCAGTTTAAATGAATTGGTAATCTGGGTACATCTGCAAAGATATCACCCTACGAGAATAGAGAGAAGGCCATTACTGGCGAGTACAAATGAACTAAACTGGACATAAGTTCGCACATATATCCTGCTGATCAGCCAGGATACAGTACAGATCTATATCTCACTATATAGATCCAGTCGGGTACCCACGCTCTACGGCCCATCTCAAGGATACGGAAACATTTTGGTCCTTCGGATTAAGAAAACTTAATCCCATATATCATCATCATCTAGTCCATGCAGTGGCAACCAGAACAATCGGTATGCTTTGATATATTCTAATCACCAGAATATACCAATATGTATGTGTAGTAATTGGAATATGAATAAGGAATTCAACGAAAAAGGAGAAATCAATAATCGAAATGAAATATAAACGAGAGAATAACAAGTGGGTATCAATGTTTATGAATAAGAATCAAAAGAGTATAAGCGTGATATGAATCTGAATAAATATCACTATTATGAAATTAGAATAGGCTAAAAACTTGCCTCCTATGCGATTCACTTCAAGTATGTCACCTTCGTCTATCACCGGCTCAATCTGCCTCGTTGGCTTAGCTTCTGTTTGAGTAATAAACCGATTTAGTCATTTTATACTTCAATTGCGTCTTGAACCGACTTCATGTCATTCCTATTGTCTACCCATGCGCATATTATTGACTCATATATTATTTATTAACAAGCAAGACTCGATTAACCACATAATACACATAAGCACATAATTATTTTTTTATAGTTAAAATAATTTTTAGAATCAAAATCGACTCGCTGTTCGCTTAACCGATCATTATCTGACTCGTTTCCTATTTTTGGGATTTATCGGATCCGTCTCTCCACGCGATTAAGCTTATAATCAAATAAATATCAAAGGTCAACTAATTTATAGAAGAAATTAGGTTTTAATATTATTTTTAATGAAAATAATTCATTTTTCTGAGTCAAAGGGCTTTCGTTTCGTTCGAATAGGACTAACGGTTTAATTAATATCAATTAAACACAGATAAATCAATTTATTATGTAATATAAATAATTATTACTAATTATTAAACCCTAAAATAATTTTTAAATAATTATTTCTATAATTTTTGGAATTAAAATGAATTTATTATGATTTAATGAAAATTATTTGATTAATTATAAAAATAATTGACCATTTTTAAATAATTAATAAATAAATAATAAATAATAAATAACTAAGAAAATAATTAAATCTGATTTTTAGAAATATTTCAGAATTATTTTTAATATAAATCAATTAATTAAATAATTAATTAATCGATTTATAAAATAAATAAAACTAATTTTATAATTAAAATAAAAATAAAATAATTTCCAGAAACAATTGTCAGAAATTACACTCTGACAATTTCAGATCAAAACCGTGTTTAAAAACCGGGTTGGATTCGGGTTATCAGGAACAATCCGGGTCGGGATGAATTGGCCCGAAAATTTCTAGAATCCGGTGAGTTCCCCGGACTCCGGCCATGTTCCGATAAGCCTCAAATCTTCACCGTTTAAGGTGATTTTTGAGGGGTTTTCATTGCAAATTACACCAACAATTCAGTCCAACAATCTGTTCATCAAAATCATCCCTGTATCAATTTCTCCGACCAAAATCGATTGAACACCGGCCAAAATCCTATCTTTCGATTCTGTACATAAAAATCTATGTTCTATAGTTCAAATCAAAACTTATGAACTGTATAATTAAACCCCTAACATCACAAGAACCAAATATTCACAGACATAACGAAGCTATGATTTGAAAATTAAGCATAAACCCTAATAATCGAAAAATACTATCCAGGAATCGTTTGTTCAATTAAACACCATGAATCAACTGTAAATCACATAACAAAGTTATATTAATCATCAAAACATCATAATAACCCTATAATCGAAAATCCCTAATTCGAACATAAACCCTAGAAATCGAAAATCAAAAACTACGAATTAAAACATGAAATTGATGGTAGAAACAGAAAGAACAGATTGAAACCTTCGATTTGAGTATTTGAATCACACGATTTGATGCAGAAATCAGCTTGAAATCACTGCTTGAATTCTTGACCCGAATTCGATCTTCCCGACCCGATTTCAAAGAATTTTGTGATTTTTCAGAATTTTAATTAATTAATTAATAATAATTAGGCTATTTATAGTAGTAAAATTAATACTCCTAATTAAAATTAAGTCCCTAATTCTATACCCTTTAAAATTAATTGGCCCCTAATTTTTATAATTTTTGAGTATTAAAATTTAATTTATAAATATTTTATATATAAAATATATATGCCGAAATTTCCTAAAAATTGTGAATAATGCAAAAATATAAAGAAATGGTATACATGAAAGCACTATAATTTTATAAAAATAAAAATGTGATTTTTGTGGGGTTTTTAACACCCAATAGGGGCCGGGAAAAGTCCTTTTTCGCGAAATGAGAAAATTTGTAAAATACTTAGATGTTCAGAATAATGCGATGGTACAAGCCGTTGGATGAAAAATAAGGCCCATTATTTTATTTGAAATATCAGCTATAAAATCATGATTCGAGTAGTATAACTTTTGATATGGAAGTTATAAATGCAAAATAAGATATCTAAAAAATACCCTGAAAATACCTGGACGACACAGAATGCACGTAACACATAACAATTAGGGTTCTATGGCTAATTACATATAAATGATACAGTAATACACATAATTTATTATAATTATGAGGTAATACAGACGTAATTTTCCCAGACGTTACACTAATAACGAGGCTGAGTAAGAAGCGTTAATCTTGAGGCTGGCGACTGCCAAAGATATAAAGTGTAACACCCCAAATCCGGGGTCGGGGATCCGGGTTGTCACGGGTTCCATTTTCCTTAATAACACCCAATCTTAATAAATAATCAACTACTCTGTACAGTGACCCCACAATAAATACACACACCACAAGTTATAGTCTCAGAGATGAATATCCAAAAATAATCACAAGTCATTTTATTCCAAAATTATATGCCATTACACCTTAAAAGGGTTTCTGAATAAATTTACATTTCTTTGCCATTATTACAATTCATAAATATACATAATCTGGTACATCAAAAGTTGAAAGCCTAGCCTATTGATAGCTCCTACCTCAGCTATGGCGGCATCAACGCTTCCAGAAAACTGCGGAACGTTTCCTAACCGCTTGCGAATTGGAAGCTTGGTCTTGTTCATCTTTTCTATTTGGTTGTTGTGTGATGAAAGAAGAAAGCAAGGGTGAGCAGCAAGCCCGCCAAAATAATATGTATAATGATTTACAATATGTGAGCCTTCTCATAGTACTCATGAAAGTCTTGGTCAAAAGAAATGAACCAAGTTTGATATCTTAATGCGATGAAGTCGCAAAATATTCAGTATATATACATATATACTTTTCAAAATCTTGGAAGTCCTCTTCCATGCATAATATACACAGAGTTCCAGTTTATAACTGTATAAAAATAAATATCGTTGCAAGGTGATCTCATATATCTAACCTTGTCTCAACGTTTTTCTGAAAATCTTTGATATGCATAAGATAATCATTTACTAGATATAAGTTTAAAAGATGAAGTTACAAGATCCTCAAATATACTTATAGCTTTTCCAAATACTACTTGAACTACCACCGTTCCAGTTATAATGAGCTTTCAAAAGTTCATCACATAGATGAGACTACAAGACAAGATTTGAATAGATTCAATCTTTGAATATCATTATAAATAATGAAGTTACGAGATACTTCATTACGTCCCGATATATATATACACCTATATATATACATACGTTTCCTGAAAACCTCTGTCATGTAACGTATGAACAGAATTGCAATATCCAATAAATTTGAAAAGGAAAGAATTTTGGCATAAACCTGATATCTTGCTGATCAGGCAAAGATACCAATAAGTAACCTTTTCTACTAGTAGATGGACGAATTCCCCACTGGTCATCACCCTGGTCGCAATAGGACCTTATGCTGGACTGCCACTCAGCCACTTACGCATTTGATGGAGTCCCACTGAGCCACTTACACTATCATGAACGCCCACTGAGCCCATGTTGCTTATGCCGACTCGATAGATGGACTTACTTCCCGAACGTTGGGTAAGTAATCAATTCATTTACCAAAACTGCAACCTTGTTGCGATTATAAAATACACCATAGAGCCGGATCCCTCTGGTTTTGAGCGAGTATTTAAATCCTCTTTAAAAAGGAAGATCATAAATATATAAAAAAAAATATGTTTTGGGATCCGCTCTAACTTTTGAAAATCATTTTAAGGAATCGAAAATACTTTAAAGAGTGTTTGGAGTAATGCTGATTTAATAAAGTAAATCAGTCCCAATATATTAGAAAATATCTGAATATTATCATTTAAATAATATTCCCATAAAGAATAATTGAGGTAGAAGTTGGAAAACTTATACTTGAAATGAATAGTAAATAATCAAAGATATCCTTATACGAAAGTAATATCTTTGTTTGAATAATCAAAAGTAAGTTTGATTATCGAACATTATTCTTTAATAAAATAAAGAATATTATTAAATAATAAGCGGAGTCATAATACCTCGAATGAATATTATAAATAATATTCATTAACTAAAATAAAGGAGTCATACATCCTCCAATGAATATCCAATTAATAATCATTAAATAATATAAACTGAGTCATAAGCCCTTGAATGAATATTCGAAATAATATTCAATTAATACAATAAAAGGAGTCATAAGTCCTCGGATGAATATTCAAAATAATATTCAATAAATAAAATAAAGTTAAAGCTATCGAATGAACCTTATTCGATTAATAGTTTTGAAAACTATAACCATATATATATATAATATATATTATACTCGGGAACATCGACTCCCGGTTTAGAAATATGTTCACCTTTTGATCCCCTATACTAAGGGTAAACTCAAATACCGCTTATCTCTAGCATAGATATTATGCAACTATAAGCATTTTAACCAGCAGATACATAATTCAAGAATATGAAACAGGCATGCATATATACCATATCACATGCTACAATATATCGCAAGAATTTGCTAATAACAAATATGCATTTATCACAAGATCATGCATATACACATATACATCACAACAACAGTTATACGGGTAGAAAACTTGCCTGATCGACTGAGGGTTATTAATGGCTTGGGATGAGTCTGGTAACCTATAAACAACATGTGAGTTGGAATTAAACCAAAGTCACTTGTAAATAATTTAACCATTATGAGTTTTAAGGCGATTCCTTCGCGAGTGTCTTACCAACTGCCTAACACACTTAACATAATTGTGTCATACACTAATTAACCCTTTTTAGGTCTTTAACATATATTTCAAAGTAAGGCGAGGGGTAATGTTTCGTTCGCGAAATGTCGTTACTTAAAACGGCCGTTTCTCCTAAACCGTACATCGGAATCAAACGAACCATATATCAAAACGAAGCTCATAACATGAAATATCTAAACATGGCAATTCAAAACCTAGCAGGGAGTTCTCAGGTCCTAATGTTATGAACAAAAGCAGTCTAAAGTAAATCGGACATTACGACGGCTATGTTTACGCGATTTCCCAATTTTATACTTATTCTTAAACAAATTGTGGACTTAGCTTTCCTTTCTTTCCGAATCTCATCAATCCTTTCCAAGGGTTTCCAAGGGAATGCCTTTAAAAACACTAGGTCCCCTACTTCCTATTCTTTGTCCTTTCGTGTCAATCAACATACTTCTTATGTCCATCTTGGGCTACTACCATCCGTCCTCTGATTAGATCTATTATATCCTTGGTCCCTTGGACTACTGCGGGTCCGAGCATCTTGCGCTCTACAACTTCATCCTAACATAAGGGAGATCGACATTGTCTTCCCTCAAGGATCTCATAAGGCGACATCTCGATAATGACATATGATCTATTGTCGTAAGAAAACTCAATCCGTGTTAAGTGATCATTCCAATTTCTTTCAAGTCTATTGCACAGACTCTCATTATAGCTTTTAGCATTAGAGCTTTTACTTCTCAATACCCATTCTTTTCCAGTTCGTAATCGCTACTACCTTCCGTTCCTAATATTATACTGGTTATACTTTTGCTCGGTAGCGTTCTATAACCTTTTAATAACCACATCAACCTTAGTATCACGAATGTATTTCCATTCCGAATACTACCACAACTTTACTACTCCTTTTTCAGCTGTTTCTATTTTTGAAAGCTTGATCCATCATATAGAAGTAAAAGAATTCATTGAGAGATCACTATGATCAGGAACACTTGTTACATTGCATAGTTAGTACAGAAGGTGGCCAGCCTTTAGTACTTGACAAGCAATTAAACAATAGCTGGTATCCTACTCGGCTTCTATCACACAGATAGATAGTCATTCAGAAATACCTCCCCTTCTGGAAGGGTTGTTCTTCTCAGTTTATATGAAATGAAAAGAAGAGAAAAGAACGAATTGAAGAGAATTATAAATATAAAAAAAAAATACTGCCACAAAATATCTGGCTTGGAACCTACCTCTGAACTATAGAGGTTTGTCATAGGAGAACAAAACATATATGTATTTATATCAACATCAAGTATTATAGCATCGCATTGCACATGCCTAAATATTTTTGCTATTCCGTCCATCATTTTATGGACCCATGCTCTTCCTCGAGTTTATACACAATCACCTTTGAAACTCCCTCCATATCAAAAATTGAATCTGGGATCTCATTCTAGATATCATCGTTACTAGAATTCTATGCTTGCACCGCAACCTTCCTCATATAGTAATACGACTCTCTTTTCATAAGAAGGAATAAATATTCAATAGGTAGATACTCTACTTAATTAGTCTATCAATGCGAACTTATACATTACCACGACCCGATTAGTGGTACTCAATCTCAACATCCATTCCAATACAACTCTCACAGTTGTAATCAGCTCATTACTCGCAGAATCATTGCTGCATTACTATGGTCCACCACTGACCTACTGTCGTCATTCACTTTCCATGAAATCTTAATATCTAACCATACGGAGTCCATACATGTTGTATCAAATCCTTCTAAGGAGGTAACATAATCACCATTCATGATTCATGAAGAACACTCCTGATCCTGCCATACATACATGACATGAAGCAGATAAAATTGCAGAAGAGTTTCAATCAAAGCAACGATAGCAGGTTTATACCATTCTTAATCATATGCCTTCGATAGAAGACTTAACTCAAAGGTTCGTTTAGTCCTTTTGAAACATGGTCCAGGCTCATTCTTAAGATAGTACCTTCTAAGATAGATAGCCCGCTCATGGCGATTACACGAATTAAACCTTTACCAACTACTATTACGGTTGGGTATTACACAGTCATCAGAAGGAATGTCAATCTTCCAAACCATAATACAACCTTCAGCTTTAACCATCATCACTGTATTCCTTTGGCACAAGCGCCTATAATTATCCTCTTACCTTTAAAGTGTCGGCCACCTCTTTGGCCCTTCCTGATAGTAAAATTTCCTTACAGTCAATGTCATTTTAACCACCTCCAAATAAATTTTCTACCTCATTTCAATCACAACTTATGTGAAGATGTTTTCCTTAAAATCTGATGAGTAAAAAAAATCACCATTTTTTCATAAGTTATTGCCTCAGTCTATAGAGGTTAATCACTGTCACGACTGACTCTCAATCATACTTAGAACATCTTTAATCTTAGGTCCTAATTGCCTGGAACAAATTCGACCTTTACTGGTTCGATCCATACTTTCTCGTGGTTTAACACGTGCCCACCTGGCATTATTATAATTATGCCATATTTCCTTCATCAAAATTTCTATTCTTGAGACCTTTGAATATTACCTTTCTCCTTGTAAAACCTCTTAAGGTTATCCTTAAATCCTTCATCAGGTACACCCTAGGCACAGGGCATATCAAGATACCATTTATTAATACCAGAATCATTGTCTATATACTTCTGAAAAATTTCTCCACTGATCCTTAAAGGTTGTTATTACCTTAATCCTTTCCAATTCATACTGTCAAAACTCATACTATCCCTATTAAGGGTGAAATGCCAACCTTTATGCATTCCCCTAGGATTCATTTTAAGTTACCGACGTTCTATCCTTAATTCCACCTTTAAAAGGTACCTGCATCATTCCATGGATAAATCAAGTCATATATCCCTGATAAGGGTGTCTTATTCAATCATTCTCACCTCGATAGTATCTGTCTAATTTCACAATAACATTTGTATTCAAAATGGGGTCAATCAATATGGCCTCCAAAAGATAGCAACGGTTATCCGCTTGTCTTGCCTAATTTGGTAACGATAACAAGGATGTTTAGGAAGATATTGGTCATGTTCAACGTGAACCTCTTCGTAATAATTCCTTATTTACTTTTGTTGTTTATCTCAATAGTCACCTCAATGTTGGAATATCTTTCATACCTGGCGTCTCCCTTTCTGGGTATCAAGCCACCGGACTTACACTTCACATCCTTGAAGGTCACTTCCTTCATCCAATTTTCCTAATTTCTTACTTCCTTGTCTCCTCAGTCTATCCGCGTCTCATTATTTATCCTTTGAACTATCTCAAGGTTTCCTCAAATCCTCCCAACTTAAAGGGGGTACAATATATGTATCTCTTATGCCTTCAACCATCAATTTTAACTCATGGTGAATCATCCTCATCCTGACGATTACATACTTTTCTATTTCTATTGCTACGAGTCTTTAGGGTTTCCTCATACCCAACTCCCTTATCATTCCTCAAACTCTATTCCCTTTATATTCCTTTCCACTTCAGTTTCTTTTTATTTTCCTTTCTCTTATCATTATTTCACAAACCAATCACAACATAAGCATTGATTTCAAACATCCCGTCATTCTGGATTCGTGTCCTCAGAACGAATCTTGACAACTTTTACAACTTAGATTGATAATTCATCATACTCATCCGCTTTTATTCTAGCTCCAAAGCTTTTACACTATCTCTATACTCTTGGGAAGCACTTTCCTGAAAACAATTGACTGAACTTAAATCAGTTTATTATAATCTCTTGCTCCGTGCCTTCCTTGGCCTTTCACCAGCGGGTGGCCTCTCTCTTAGGAGGGTAAGTGACAAAAACCGTCTTTTGTGATTCGTCAATCATTTAGAATCTCAAATGATTCCTATATTTCCTTTAGCCGGGCTCTTGCCTCGACTGGGTCAACTTGTTCCTTGGAACACTGAGAGCTTAGCGATTTAAAGGTCCTGAAAGAATTTCCCACTACATTGTTTCCCTCAAGGTGGTGGTTGGGAATAAAGTATAAGTTATGTTTAGACAGGTCCATGAATTTCCGTATAGGAGTACCGTCTCGGGTCTCCTTATCTCGCTCGACTTTTGTTTTCTTAGTCTAAATATTTCTTCCTACTTCCCATAATTGGGGTCATCCTTTAATTTAAAAATCCTCATTTTCCACTTTATTATATTTTGGGTTCCTTATATCTTAATTGCGACCTCCCTGATTATCACATTCAAGGTTTGCCCCTAATCTTATTCCTTGTGGGAGCATATTACTTGGAACATTTTGAGAATCTCTGGATATTTGTCTTACTTACTTTGCTTAAGTCTTTCCCTCGTTCAGTCCTTGCACGATTGCAAATTATGAATTCTTAAGATCAATAAACTTCATGACACTCTCTTAAGTGTTAATAGTGCAATTAACAATGTGATCTTATCACAAACAAACTGATCTGAACTGAAATTAACGAATATATACATAACCATTTGTTCGAGGGTACAACAACTAAACATATTAAAGAGAATTACATCATTTGATCTGATCGCTTCTATCCCAAAAGTACTACCATAGATAATCATCTAGTCATTAAAACTAATCATCCATAACTTAGGCTAATCCTCCAAAAGCGGTGCTGCATGAAATTCTTGTCAGATTGCTCAGACTCTGCACACTATTATGGATCAAGAAATGCGGGCACGCACAACATCCCTAACCTGCTCCATTAAAGCGGTGATGAGGTCCAAGATAGTTGCAAGTAGAGCTGGATCAATCTGACCCTCAAGACGGCCTCTAGCTGTAACACGGGTGGTAGCCTCAATCCTTTCCATGCTATATGATAATCCTGCCGGAAGTACCCTGCCCTCAATCCTTGTTGCAGTGAGTCGATCCAATAGATCACTCCTAACATTACGGGCCTCAGACAGGCCACCCAGGGTCATCTGATAATCAGCGATAAGAGAAGCTTGAGTGGTAGCATCTAGCAGTCCATGGGGTGCAGGTGGCGCAGACCCAGGAGATCCAAACGGATAACAAAGCACGGTATCAGGCGACAATGGTGTCGGAGATAAAGGTGGCATTTCCTCAGTAGGTGCTGGGCTCTGTACCGGGGATGGAACAGGAATTGGTGGAACCTCATGGATGTCTACAGGAACCTCTGGAAGAGGGTCTGATACTGGTATAATTGGTGTCGTGGAAGGCCCCACTCCTTCTGCCCTCATTAACCTTTGTGCCATTGGTAACTCTTCATCCTCTAGTGCCACCCTCGCGGCCATTCTTGCTCTGGTAGTCGCCCTGACTACAGTCATCAATTCCTCAGCGGTCCTCTCTTCATTCTCATCAGGATCCTCCCTGAGATCCTCCTCAGCCACAATCCTTTCCGGAGTAACATCCTCAACCGCAACATTCTCAACATGAATCTCATCCAGTCCCTCATTAGGGTACTCTATCGGATTCACAATTTGATCTCCAACTTGTAATAAAACATCCTCATGCTGATGCTCCTGAACCTCAGAGTTCGGTGCCCCGCTGCCCTATATGAGAACGAACTATGTTACTATCACGATATTTATAAGGGTTCCCGTAAGGGTTTTAACTGTCAGTACTACGTTAGGTAGTCCGACTATGAACTTGGAAAGAGTTCTCATTATCTTAGTGAACTTATTATCTTAACGTCCCATCATCTCTGAGGTTTATAACGCTTAGCTCTGATACCACTTCTGTAACACCCCCAAATCCGGGGTCGGGGATCCGGGTTGTCACGAGTTCCATTTCCCTTAATAACACCCAATCTTAATAAATAATCAACTACTCTGTACTATGACCCCACAATAAATACACACACCACAAGTTATAGTCTCAGAGATGAATATCCAAAAATAATCACAAGTCATTTTATTCCAAAATTATATGCCATTACACCTTAAAAGGGTTTCTGAATAAATTTACATTTCTTTGCCATTATTACAATTCATAAATATACATAATCTGGTACATCAAAAGTTGAAAGCCTAGCCTATTGGTAGCTCCTACCTCAGCTACGGCGGCATCAACGCTTGCAGAAAACTGCGGAACGTTTCCTAACCACTTGTGAATTGGAAGCTTGGTCTTGTTCATCTTTTCTATCTGTTGTTGTGTGATGAAAGAAGAAAGCAAGGGTGAGCAACAAGCCCACCAAAATAATATGTATAATGATTTACAATATGTGAGCCTTCTCATAGTACTCATGAAAGTCTTGGTCAAAAGAAATGAACCAAGTTTGATATCTTAATGCGATGAAGTCGCAAAATATTCAGTATATATACATATATACTTTTCAAAATCTTGGAAGTCCTCTTCCATGCATAATATACACAGAGTTCCAGTTTATAACTGTATAAAAATAAATATCGTTGCAAGGTGATCTCATATATCTAACCTTGTCTCAACTTTTTTCTTAAAATCTTTGATATGAATAAGATAATCATTTACTACATATAAGTTTAAAAGATGAAGTTACAAGATACTGCAATATACTTATATCTTTTCCAAATACTACTTGAACTACCACCGTTCAAGTTATAATGAGCTTTCAAAAGTTCATCACATAGATGAGACTACAAGACAAGATTTGAATAGATTCAATCTTTGAATATCATTATAAATAATGAAGTTACGAGATACTTCATTACGTCCCGATATATATATACACCTATATATACATACGTTTCCTGAAAACCTCTGTCATGTAACGTATGAACAGAATTGCAATATCCAATAAATTTGGAAAGGAAAGAATTTTGGCATAAACCTGATATCTTGCTGATCAGGCAAAGATACCAATAAGTAACCTTTTCTACTAGTAGATGGACGAATTCCCCACTGGTCGTCACCCTGGTCGCAATAGGAACTTATGCTGGACTGCCACTCAGCCACTTACGCATTTGATGGACTCCCACTGAGCCACTTACACTATCATGGATGCCCACTGAGCCCATGTTGCTTATGCCGACTCGATAGATGGACTTACTTCCCGAACATTGTGTAAGTAATCAATTCATTTACCAAAACTGCAACCTTGTTGCGAATATAAAATACACCACAGAGCCGGATCCCTCTGGTTTTGAACGAGTATTTCAATCCCCTTTAAAAAGGAAGATCATAAATATATAAAAAAAATAAGTTTTGGGATCCGCTCTAACTTTTGAAAATCATTTTAAGGACTCGAAAACACTTTAAAGAGTGTTTGGAGTAATGCTAATTTAATAAAGTAAATCAGTCCCAATATACTAGAAAATATCTGAATATTATCATTTAAATAATATTCCCATAAAGAATAATTGAGGTAGAAGTTGAAAAACTTATACTTGAAATGAATAGTAAATAATCAAAGATATCCTTATACGAAAGTAATATCTTTGTTTGAATAATCAAAAGTAAGTTTGATTATCGAACATTATTCTTTAATAAAATAAAGAATATTATTAAATAATAAATGGAGTCATAATACCTCGAATGAAGATTATAAATAATATTCATTAACTAAAATAAAGGAGTCATACATCCTCAAATGAATATCCAATTAATAATCATTAAATAATATAAACTGAGTCATAAGCCCTCGAATGAATATTCGAAATAACATTCAATTAATACAATAAAAGGAGTCATAAGTCCTCGGATGAATATTCAAAATAATATTCAATAAATAAAATAAAGTTAAAGTTATCGAATAAACCTTATTCGATTAATAGTTTTGAAAACTATAACCATATATATAAAATATATATTATACTCGGGAACATCGACTCCCGGTTTAGAAATATGTTCACCTTTTGATCCCCTATACTAAGGGTAAACTCAAATACCGCTTATCTCTAGCATAGGTATTATACAACTATAAGCATTTTAACCAACAGATACATAATTCAAGAATATGAAACAGGCATGCATATATACCATATCACATGCTACAATATATCGCAAGAATTTGCTAATAACAAATATGCATTTATCACGAGATCATGCATATACACATATACATCACAACAACAATTATACGGGTAGAAAACTTGCCTGAGCGACTAAGGGTTATTAATGGCTTGGGACGAGTCTGGTAACCTATAAACAACATGTGAGTTGGAATTAAACCAAAGTCACTTGTAAATCTATACTTTAACCAAATTAGACTCCAACGCTCGCTTTGCGCTTACTGATTCTCTTAAGTCACTCGAGTACTCTCGGCTCCACCATTTTTAATAATTTAACCATTACGAGTTTTAAGGCGATTCCTTCGTGAGTGTCTTACCAACTGCCTAACACACTTAACATAATTTTTTATACACTAATTAACCCTTTTTAGGTCTTTAACCTATGTTTCAAAGTAAGGCGAGGGGTAATGTTTCGTTCGCGAAACGTCGTTACTTAAAACGGCCGTTTCTCCTAAACCGTACATCCGAATCAAACGAACCATATATCAAAACGAAGCTCATAACATGAAATATCTAAACATGGCAATGGTCAAAACCTAGCAGGGAGTTCTCGGGTCCTAATGTTATGAACAAAAGCAGTCTAAAGTAAATCGGACATTACGACGGCTATGTTTACGCGATTTACCAATTTTATACTTATTCTTAAACAAATTGTGGACTTAGCTTTCCTTTCTTTCCGAATCTCATCAATCCTTTCCAAGGGTTTCCAAGGGAATACCTTTAAAAACACTAGGTCCCCTACTTCCTATTCTTTGTCCTTTCGTGTTAAATCAACATACTTCTTATGTCCATCTTGGGCTACTACCATCCGTCTTCTGATTAGATCTATTATATCCTTGGCCCTTTGGACTACTGCGGGTCCGACCATCTTGCGCTCTACAACTTCATCCTAACATAAGGGAGATCGACATTGTCTTCCCTCAAGGATCTCATAAGGCGACATCTCGATAATGACATATGATCTATTATCGTAATAAAACTCAATCCGTTTTAAGTGATCATTCCAATTTCTTTCAAGTCTATTGCACAGACTCTCATTATAGCTTTTAGCATTAGAGCTTTTGCTTCTCAATACCCATTCTTTTCCAGTTCGTAATCGCTACTACCTTCCGTTCCTAATATTATACTGGTTATACTTTTGCTCGTTAGCGTTCTATAACCTTTTAATAACCACGTCAACCTTAGTATCACGAATGTGTTTCCATTCCGAATACTACCACAACTTTACTACTCCTTTTTCAGCTGTTTCTATTTTCGAAAGCTTGATCCATCATATAGAAGTAAAAGAATTCATTGAGAGATCACTATGATCAGGAACACTTGTTACATTGCATAGTTAGTACAGAAGGTGGCCAGCCTTTAGTACTTGACAAGCAATTAAACAATAGCCGGTATCCTACTCGGCTTCTATCCCACAGATAGATAGTCATTCGGAAATACCTCCCCTTCTGGAAGGGTTGTTCTTCTCAGTTTATATGAAATGAAAAGAAGAGAAAAGAATGAATTGAAGTGAATTGTAAATATATAAAAAAAATATACTGCCACAAAATATCTGGCTTGGAACCTACCTCTGAACTATAGAGGTTTGTGATAGGAGAACAAAACATATATGTATTTATATCAACATCAAGTATTATAGCATCGTATTTCACATGCCTAAATATTTTTGCTATTCCGTCCATCATTCTATGGACCCATGCTCTTCCTCGAGCTTATACACAATCACCTTTGAAACTCCCTCGATATCGAAAATCGAATCTGGGATCTCATTCTAGACATCATCGTTACTAGAATTCTATGCTCGCACCGCAACCTTCCTCATATAGTAATACGACTCTCTTTTGATAAGAAGAAATAAATATTCAATAGGTAGATACTCTACTTAATTAGTCTATCAATGCTAACTTATACATTATCACGACCCGATTAGTGGTACTCAATCTCAACATCCATTCCAATACAACTCTCACGGTTGTAATCAGCTCATTACTCGCAGAATCATTGCTGCATTACTATGGTCCACCACTGACCTACTGTCGTCATTCACTTTCCATGAAATCTTAATATCTAACCATACGGAGTCCATACATGTCGTATCAAATCCTTCTAAGGAGGTAACATAATCACCATTCATGATTCATGAAGAACACTCCTGATCCTGCCATACATACATGACATGAAGCAGATAAAATTGCAGAAGAGTTTCAATCAAAGCAACGATAGCAGGTTAATACCATTCTTAATCATATGCCTTCGATAGAAGACTTAACTCAAAGGTTCGTTTAGTCCTTTTGAAACATGGTCCAGGCTCATTCTCAAGATAGTACCTTCTAAGATAGATAGCCCGCTCATGGCGATTACACGAATTAAACCTTTACCAACTACTATTACGGTTGGGTATTGCACAGTCATCAGAAGGAATGTCAATCTTCCAAACCATAATACAACCTTCAGCTTTAACCATCATCACTGTATTCCTTTGGCACAAGCGCCTATAATTATCCTCTTACCTTTAAAGTGTCGGCCACCTCTTTGGCCCTTCCTAATAGTAAAATTTCCTTACATTCAATGTCATTTTAACCACCTCCAAATAAATTTTCTACCTCATTTCAATCACAGCTTATGTGAAGATGTTTTCCTTAAAATCTGATGAGTAAAAAAATCACCATTTTTCCATAAGTTATTGCCTCAGTCTTTAGAGGTTAATCACTGTCACGACTGACTCTCAATCATACTTAGAACATCTTTAATCTTAGGTCCTAATTGCCCGGAACAAATTCGACCTTTACTGGTTCGATCCATACTTTCTCGTGGTTTAACACGTGCCCACCTAGCATTATTATAATTACGCCATATTTCCTTCATCAAAATTTCTATTCTTGAGAACTTTGAATATTACCTTTCTCCTTGTAAAACCTCTTAAGGTTATCCTTAAATCCTTCATCAGGTACACCCTAGGCACAGGGCATATCAAGATACCATTTATTAATACCAGAATCATTGTCTATATACTTCTGAAAAATTTCTCCACTGATCCTTAAAGGTTGTTATTACCTTAATCCTTTCCAATTCATACTGTCAAAACTCATACTATCCCTATTAAGGGTGAAATTCCAACCTTTATGCATTCCCCTAGGATTCATTTTAAGTTACCCTTGTTCTATCCTTAATTCCACCTTTAAAAGGTACCTGCATCCTTCCATGGATAAATCAAGTCATATATCCCTGATAAGGGTGTCTTATTCAATCATTCCCACCTCGATAGTATATGTCTAATTTCACAATAACATTTGTATTCAAAATGGGGTCAATCAATATGGCCTCCAAAAGATAGCAACGGTTATCCGCTTGTCTTGCCTAATTTGGTAACGATAACAAGGATGTTCTGGAAGATATTGGTCGTGTTCAACGTGAACCTCTTCGTAATAATTCCTTATTGACTTTTGTTGTTTATCTCAACAGTCACCTCAATGTTGGGATATTTTTCATACCTGGCGTCTCCCTTTCTGGGTATCAAGCCACCGGTCTTACACTTCACATCCTTGAAGGTCACTTCCTTCATCCAATTTTCCTAATTTTGTACTTACTTGTCTCCTCAGTCTATCCGCGTCTCATTATTTATCCTTCGAACTATCTCAAGGTTTGCTCGAATCCTCCCAACTTAAAGGGGGTACAATATATGTATCTCTTATGCCTTCAACCATCAATTTTAACTCATGGTGAATCATCCTCATCCTGACGATTACATACTTTTCTATTTCTATTGCTATGAGTCTTTAGGGTTTCCTCATACCCAACTCCCTTATCATTCCTCAAACTCTATTCCCTTTATATTCCTTTCCACTTCAATTTCTTTTTATTTTCCTTTCTCTTATCATTATTTCACAAACCAATCACAACATAAGCATTGATTTCAAATATCCCGTCATTCTGGATTCGTGTCCTCAGAACGAATCTTGACAACTTTTACAACTTAGATTCATAATTCATCATACTCATCCGCTTTTATTCTAGCTCCAAAGCTTTTACACTATCTCTATACTCTTGGGAAGCACTTTCCTGAAAACAATTGACTGAACTTAAATCAGTTTATTATAATCTCTTGCTCCGTGCCTTCCTTGGCCTTTCACCAGCGGGTGGCCTCTCTCTTAGGAGGGTAAGTGACAAAAACCGTCATTTGTGATTCGTCAATCATTTAGAATCTCAAATGATTCCTATATTTCCTTTAGCCAGGCTCTTGCCTCGACTGGGTCAACTTGTTCCTTGGAACACTGATAGTTAGCGATTTAAAGGTCCTGAAAGAATTTCCCACTATATTGTTTCCCTCAAGGTGGTGGTTGGGAATAAAGTATAAGTTATGTTTAGACAGGTCCATGAATTTCCGTATAGGAGTACCATCTCGGGTCTCCTTATCTCGCTCGACTTTTGTTTTCTTAGTCTAAATATTTCTTCCTACTTCCCATAATTGGGGTCATCTTTTAATTTAAAAATCCTCATTTTCCACTTTATTATATTTTCGGTTCCTTATATCTTAATTGCGACCTCCCTAATTATCACATTCAAGGTTTGCCCCTAATCTTATTCCTTGTGGGGGCATATTACTTGGAACATTTTGAGAATCTCTGGATATTTGTCTTACTTACTTTGCTTAAGTCTTTCCCTCGTTCAGTCCTTGCACGATTGCATATTATGAATTCTTGAGTTCAATAAACTTCATGAAACTCTCTTAAGTGTTAATAGTGCAATTAACAATGTGATCTTATCATAAACAAACTGATCTGAACTGAAATTAATGAATATATACATAACCATTTGTTCGAGGGTACAACAACTGAACATATTAAAGAGAATTACATCATTTGATCTGATCGCTTCTATCCCAAAAGTACTACCATAGATAATCATCTAGTCATTAAAACTAATCATCCATAACTTAGGCTAATCCTCCAAAAGCGGTGCTGTATGAAATTCTTGTCAGATTGCTCAGACTCTGCACACTGTTATGGATCAAGAAATGCGGGCACGCACAACATCCCTAACCTGCTCCATTAAAGCGGTAATGAGGTCCAAGATAGTTGCAAGTAGAGCTGGATCAATCTGACCCTCAAGACGGCCTCTAGCTGTAACACGGGTGGTAGCCTCAATCCTTTCCATGCTATACGCTAATCCTGCCGGAAGTACCCCGCCCTCAATCCTTGGTGCAGTGAGTCGATCCAATAGATCACTCCTAACATTACGGGCCTCAGACAGGCCACCCAGGGTCATCTGATAATCAGCGATAAAAAAAGCTTGAGTGGTAGCATCTAGCAGTCCATGGGGTGCAGGTGGCGCAGACCCAGGAGACCCAATTTTTGGAAAATTTTTGAAACCCTTATGAATAGTGTTTTTGCTGAATGAGAAAACTTTTCATGCCACACTATGTAGGGGTTCTGTTATTGATCTTCTGGGATATTATTAGTATTCTATGTGGTATATAAGTGTATGTAAAGATCGTCAGAATCCAATTCCGAACACTTTGATTTTTCCCGGAAATCCACTAGATACGGAAAGAATTGAGTATAAGGTAACAGGATAAAAATGATTTAAATTAAAGGATTATAAGAGAGGATCATAAAAGGAATACAATATATTGAGAAAGGTTAAGGGAACCTAAGTAATAAGATCCCGGGTATGATCCCTCAAACGATAAACGAAAATGAAAGTTAAGCGAACCGTATAACAGATCAGCGGTCATTAGGCAAACAATTAGGAAGTTAATCAAAGAGATTAGAGGGGATGATGTCATCCAACCAATGAGAAGAGGACAAAGAGGGGAGGATGACATCATAGGATGACATAAGCATGACATAGGGAGGAAGGAGATGTGGTTGGTTTATAACCACACAAAGTCAAGGTTAGAAAGGTAATTACCCAAAAACAAATCAAAAACAACCAACCAAAGAATCAAATCAAAGCAAAAACACAAAAAAAATCTCTCTTTCTCCAAGCTTGCTCTCGGCTTTTCTTCTTTTTCAAAGAAGAAATTTCCAAAAATCAAGTTCCAAGCATTGTTAAATCACAAGGTAATTATCTAAGGTTCCTTGTACATAGATATGGATATCTTATAAGTTTAAGCTCCTAATTCCTTCACAATCTCTTCCAATAAATCAAGGAAGAAGATGGTGAATAGTAACCTTCAAGAAATAACTTTAGTTTTCTTGAATTTTTATGAAAGTTTAAGGTTATACAAGCAAGGATCAAGGTTCTTTAGGCATTCAAAGCTCTTGTGTTGTGTTAAGAAGCTTCAAGGAAGGTATAATCTCTTAACCAAGCTTTGTTATTGAATGTTAAGAGCATAATATGAGTATTCTAGTTCATGAGAGGCTTGATGGTTGTGTATGTAGAGATTAGTTGGTTTTGGGATGTTTTTGGAGTTGTAAATCTTGGTTGTTGATTAATGAACTTAAGTGTAGTTTAAATTCATGATAAAGAATAGTATAAATTGTTAAGGTTGAGTTGTTGGGGATGTTATGATAAAGTATGGATGGAGTTTTGATTGGGTTGTGATTGTGGGTTGATTGTGAGATGATTTGCAGTGGTTTAAAATTGGGTAATCGCGTAAACATAGTCATCGTAATGCCCGATTTACCGTAGACTGTTTTTGTTCTTAACATCAGAACCCTTGAACTCACTGCTAGGTTTTGACCATTGCCATGTTTAGATAGTTCATGTTACGAGCTTCGTTTTGATATGTGGTTCGTTGGATTCCGATGAACGTTTTAGGAGAAACGGCCGTTTTAAGTAACGACGTTTCGCGAACGAACCCTTACCCCTCGCCTTACTTTGAAACATAGGTTAAAGACCTTAAAGGACTAATTGAAGTATGAAACATTTATGTAAGGTGTAATATGCAGTTGGTAAGACACTCGCGAAGGAATCGCCTTAAAACTCGTAATGGTTAAATTATTAAAAATGGTGGAGCCGAGGGTACTCGAGTGACTTAAGAGAATCAGTAAGCGCAAAGCGAGCGTTAGAGTCTAAGTTGGTTAATGTATAGATTTACAAGTGACTTTGGTTTAATTCCAACTTACTTGTTGTTTATAGGTTACCAGACTCATCCCGAGCCATTCGTAACCCCCAGTCGCTCAGGCAAGTTTTCTACCCGTATAACTGTTGTTGTGATGTATATGTGTATATGCATGATCTTGCGATAAATGCATATTGGTTATTAACAAATTTTTGCGATATATTGTAGCATGTGATATGGTATATATGCATGCCTGTTTCATATTTTTGATTTATATATCTGTTGGTTCAAATGCTTATAGTTGCATAATACCTATGCTAGAGATAAGCGGTATTTGAGTTTACCCTTAGTATAGGGGATAAAAGGTGAACATATTTCTAAACCGGGAGGCGAGGCTCCCGAGTATAATATATATTTATATATATATATTGATATAGTTTTTAAAACTACTAATCGAATAAGGTTTATTTGATAACTTTATTTTATTCAATGAATATTATTACGAATATTCATTCGAGGACTTATGACTCCTTTTATTTTATTATTTGAATATTATTTGAATATTCATTCGAGGTCTTATGACTCTTACATATTATTTATTGAATAATATTTGAATATTCATTCGAGGGCTTATGACTCAGTTTATATTATTTAATGAATATTATTTGAATATTCATTCGAGGGCTTATGACTCAGTTTATATTATTTAATGAATATTATTTGAATATTCATTTGAGGATCTATGACTCCGATTATTTGCTGAGATATATTCTTTATTTTATTAAAGAATAATGTTTCGATAATCAAACTTATTTTCGATTATTCAAATAAAGATAGTACTTTCATATAAGTATATCTTTGGTTATTTAATACTCATTTCAAGTATAAGTCTTACAACTTCTACTTCAATTATTTGTATAAAATTATTCCTTATGGGAATATTATTTAAATAATAATATTCAGATATTTTCTAAATATATTGGGACTGATTTACTTCATTAAATCAGCATTACTCCAAACACTCTTTAAAGTGTTTTCGAGTCTTCAAAATGATTTTTAAATGTTAGAGCGGATCCCAAAACTCATTTTTATATTTAAGATCTTCCTTTTAAAGGGGATTTAAATACTCGCTCAAAACTTGAGGGATCCGGCTCTGTGGTGTATTTTATATTCGCAATAAGGTTGCTGTTTTGGTAAATGAATTGATTACTTACCCAACGTTCGGGAAGTAAGTCCATCTATCGAGTCGGCATATGCAACATGGGCTCAGTGGGCATCCATGATAGTGTAAGTGGCTCAGTGGGAGTCCATCAAATGCATAAGTGGCTGAGTGGCAGTCCAGCATAAGGTCCTATTGCGACCAGGGTGATGACCAGTGGGGAATTCGTCCATCTACTAGTAGAAAAGGTTACTTATTGGTATCTTTGCCTGATCAACAAGATATCAGGTTTATGCCAAAATTCTTTCCTTTCCAAATTTATTGGATATTGCAATTCTGTTCATACTTTACATGACAGAGGTTTTCAGGAAACGAATGTATATATATAGGTGTATATATATATCGGGACTTAATGAAGTATCTCGTAACTTCATTATTTATAATGATATTCAAAGATTGAATCTATTCAAATCTTGTCTTGTAGTCTCATCTCTGTGATGAACTTTTGAAACTAATTATAACTTGAACGGTGGTAGTTCAAGTAGTATTCGGAAAAGATATAAGAATATTGGAGTATCTTGTAACTTCATCTTTTAAACTTATATCTGGTAAATGATTATCTTATTCATAACAAAGATTTTCAGAAAAACGTTGAGACAAGGTTAGATATATGAGATCACCTTGCAACGATATTTTTATACAGTTATAAACTGGAACTCTGTGTATATTATACATGTCAGAGGATTTCAAAGATTGTGAAAAGTATATATGTACATATACCGAATATTTTGCGACTTCATCGCATTAAGATATCAAACTTGGTTCATTTCTTTTGACCAAGACTTTCATGAGTACTATGAGAAGGCTCATATATTGTTAATCATTATACATATTATTTTGGTGGGCTTGCTGCTCACCCTTGCTTTCTTCTTTCATCACACAACAACAGATAGAAAAGATGAACATGACCAAGCTCCCGATTTGCAAGCGGTTAGAAAATGTTCCCCAGTCTTCTGGAAGCGTTGATGCCGCCGTAGCTGAGGTAGGAGCTACCAATAGGCTAGGTTTTCAACTATTGATGAACCAGACTTATGTATAATATGAATTGTAATAATGGCAAGGAATATGTAAATTTATTCAGAAAACCTTTTAAGGTGTATTGGCAGATAATTGTGGAATAAAATGACTTGTGATTATTTTTGGATGTTCATCTCTGAGACTATAACTTGTGGTGTGTGTTTATTGTGGGGTCAAAGTACAGAGTAGTTGATTAATTATTAAGATTGGGTGTTATTAAGGGAAATGGAACTCGTGACAACCCGGATCCCCGACTCCGGATTTGGGGGTGTTACAGAAGTGGTATCAGAGCTAAGCGTTATAAACCTCAGAGATGATATGACGTTAAAATAATAAGTTCACTAAGATAATAAGAACTCTTGCCAAGTTCATAGTCGGGCTACCTAACGTAGCACTGACAGTTAAAACCCTTATGGGAACCCTTATAAATATCGTGATAGAAGCGTAGTTCGTTATCATAGATGGTAGCGGGACTCCGAACCCTGAGGTTGAGGAGCAACAGCGCGATGATGTTTTATTACTAATTGGAGATCGGATTGTGGATCCGATAGAGCGTCCTAACCCAGGACCGGATGATGTTCATATTGAGGATGTAGTGGTTGAGGATGTTGTCCTAGATGGGATTGTTGCTGAGGTGGATCTCGTGGAGGATCCTAACAAGAATGAATAAAGGACCACTGAGGAATTGATGACCATGGTTAGGGCGACTACCAGAGGTATGATTGGTCGGTCACTACCAGAGGTTCGTTCAAGTTTGTAAAGATAGTAGCCCCTTTAACGCGGCTTACTCATAAGACTGAGAAGTTCGAATGGACAGAGAAATGCGAGAAGAGCTTTTAAGAACTGAAGCAATGATTGGAGACGGCCCCTATGATGGCATTGCCGGATGGAAAAGGAGATTTTGTGATCTGTAGTGACGCTTCGCATAAGGAATTAAGGTGCTTCTTATACAGCACATCAAGGTAATCGTGTACGCGTCAAGACAATTAAGGGAATATAAAATTCGATATCCCCACCCATGAGCTTGAGCTCGTGGCAATAGTTTTGCCCTAAAGATTGAAGGCACTACGTGTATGGAGAGAAGTGCGAGATTTACGTAAGCCATAAATACTCTAGTACATTTTCCCGTAGAAAGAGCTCAACATAAGCCAGAGGAGGCGGTTAGAGCTAATCAAGAATTATGAGTGGGAGATTCTTTATCATTCGGGGAAAGCCAATGTGGTGGCTGATGCCCTTAGTAAAAAGGAGAAACTCAAGATAATAATGTCTTTGGGAGAGTTTATAAGAGATTTTGAGAAAATGGAAATAGAAGTGAAGGTAACCGGAGCCGGTACCGAAAAGCTGTTTGAGATTGCAATACAGACCAAATTATCGGAAAAGAACATATTGTGCCAGAAAAAGTGATGAATGAAGGCAGAGAGCCAACAATTAGATAAAAGATTAATACCGAGAAAAATGATAAGGGAATAATGAGGTATTCCTACAGAATTTGAGTTCTAAACGTTCAGGAGCTTAAAGATGAAATCTTAGATGAAAGCTAGTTTGAGGAATAAGATTTAGAGCAAACCCTGAACGTGATAGTCAGGGAGGTTGCCATCAAGATAAAAAGGAACCCATAACATAATGAGGTGGAAAACAAGGATTTTTAACGTATAAGATAACCCCGATTATGGGAGAAGGTTGGAACGTTTCATACTGAGAAAACAGAAGTTGAACAAGATAGGGAGAATCAGGATGGTACTCCTATTGGGCAATTCATGGACCTGCCTAAACAGAACTTATACTATTATCCCCAACCACCACCCTGAGGAAACAATGCGGTGAGAAATTCTTTCATGTTCTTTAAGTCGCTAAGCTCTCAGAGTTCCAAGGAACAAGCTGACCCAGTCGAGGCAAGAGCCTGGCTAAAGGAAATACAGGAATCATTTAAGATTCTAAATGATTGACGAATCACAAAAGACTGTTTTGTCACTTACCCTCCTAAGAGAGAGGCCACCCGCTGGTGAAAGGCCAAGGAAGGCACGGAGCAAGAGATTATAATAAACTGATTTAAGTTCAGTCAATTGTTTACAGGAAAGTACTTCCCAAGGTTATGAAGATAGTGTAAAAGCTTTAGAGCCAGAACAAAGGCGGACGAGTATGATGAATTATGAATCTAAGTTGTAAAAGTTGTCAAGATTCGTTCTGAGGACACGAATCCAGAATGACGGGATGTTTGAAATCAATGCTTATGTTGTGATTGGTTTGTGAAATAATGATAAGAGAAAGGAAAATAAAAAGAAACTGAAATGGAAAGGAATATAAAGGCAATAGAGTTTGAGGAATGATAAGGGAGTTGGGTATGAGGAAACCCTAAAGACTCATAGCAATAGAAATAGAAAAGTATGTAATCGTCAGGATGAGGATGATCCACCATGAGTTAAAATTGATGGTTGAAGGCATAAGAGATACATATATTGTACCCCCTTTAAGTTGGGAGGATTCGAGGAAACCTTGAGATAGTTCGAAGGATAAATAATGAGACGCGGATAGACTGAGGAGACAAGGAAGTAAGAAATTAGGAAAATTGGATGAAGGAAGTGACCTTCAAGGATGTGAAGTGTAAGACCGGTGGCTTGATACCCAGAAAGGGAGACGCCAGGTATGAAAGATATCCCAACGTTGAGGTGACTGTTAAGATAAACAACAAAAGTAAATAAGGAATTATTAAGAAGAGGTTCACGTTGAACACGACCAATATCTTCCAGAACATCCTTGTTATCGTTACCAAACTAGGCAAGACAAGCGGATAACCGTTGTTATCTTTTGGAGGCCATATTGATTGACCCCCTTTTTAATATAGATGTTATTATGAAATTAGAAATATACTATCGAGGTGGGAATGATTGAATAAGACCCCCTTATCAGGGATATATGACTTGATTTATCCATGGAATGATGCATGTACCTTTTTAAAGGTGGAATTAAGGATAGAACATCGGTAACTTAAAATGAATCCTAGGGGAATGCATAAAGGTTGGCATTTCACCCTTAATAGGGATAGAATGAGTTTTGACAGTATGAATTGGAAAGGATTAAGGTAATAACAACCTTTAAGAATCAGTGGAGAAATTTTTCAGAAGTATATAGACAATGATTCTGGTATTAATAAATGGTATCTTGATATGCCCTGTATCTAGGGAATACAGGAGGAATGATTCAAGGATAACCTTAGAGGTTTTACAAGGAGAAAGGAAATATTCGAAATTCTCAAGAATAAAAATGTTGATAAAGGAAATATGATGTAATTATAATGATGCCAAGTGGGGCACGTGTTACACCACGAGAAAGTATGGATCGAACCAGTAATGGTCGAAATTGTTCAGGGCAATTAGGACTTAAGATAAAAGATGTTCTAAGTATGATTGAGAGTCAGTCGTGACAGTGATTAACCTCTAAAGACTGAGGCAATAACTTATGGAAAAATGGTGATATTTTTTTTTACTTATCAGATTTTAAGGAAAACATCTTCACATAAGCTGTAATTGAAATGAGGTAGAAAATTATTTGGAGTTGGTTAAAATGACATTGACTGTAAGGAAATTTTACTATCAAGAAAGGCCAAAGAGGTGGCCGACACTTTAAGTGTAAGAGGACAATTATAGGCGCTCGTGCCAGAGGAATATAGTGATAATGGTTAAGGCTGTGAAGGTTGTATTATGGTGTGGAAGATTGACATTCCTTCTGATGATTGTGCGATACTCAACCGTGATAGTAGTTGGGTAAAGATTAATTTTTGTAATCACCGTGAGCGGGCTATCTATCTTAGAGGGTCATATCTTGAGATAAGCCAGGACCATGTTTCAAAAAGGACTAGACGAACCTTTGAGTAAGTCTTCTATTTAAGGCATATAATTTAGAATGGTATTAACCTGCTATCGTTGCTTTGATTAAAACTCTTCTGCAATTTTATCTGCTTCATGTCATGTATGTATGTCAGAATCAGGAGTGTTCTTCATGAATCATGAATGGTGATTATGTTACCTCCTTAGAAGGATTTGATATGACATGTATGGACTCCGTATGGTTAGATATTAAGATTTCATGGAACGTGAATGACGACAGTAGGTCAGTAGTGGACCATAGTAATGCAGCAATGATTCTGCGAGTAATGAGCTGATTACAACCGTGAGAGTGTATTGGAATGGATGTTGAGATTGAGTACCACTAATCGGGTCGTGGTAGTGTATAAGTTATCATTGATAGACTAATTAAGTAGAGTACCTACCTATTGAATATTTATTCCCTCTTATGAATAGAGAGTCGTATTACTATACGAGGAAGGTTGCGGTGCAAGCATAGAATTCTAGTAACGATGATGTCTAGAATGAGATCCCAGCTTCGATTTTCAATATCGAGGGAGTTTCAAAGGTGATTGTGTATAAGCTCGAGGAAGAGCATGGTCCATAGAATGATGGACGGAATAGCGAAAATATTTAGGCATGTGAAATACGATGCTATAATACTTGATATTGATATATACACATATGTTTTGTTCTCCTATGACAAACCTGTATAGTTCAGAGGTAGGTTCCAAGCCAGATATTTTGTGGCAGTATATTTTTTTATATATACAATTCTCTTCAATTCGTTCTTTTCTCTTCTTTCCATTTCATATAAACTGAGAAGAACAACCCTTCCAGAAGGGGAGGTATTGCCGAATGACTATCTATCTGTGTGATGGAAGCCGAGTAGGATACCAGCTATTGTTTAATTGCTTGCCAAGTACTAAAGGCTGGCCACCTTCTGTACTAACTATGTAATGTAACAAGTGTTCATGATCATAGTGATCTCTCAATGAATTCTTTTACTTCTATATGATGGATCAAGCTTTCAAAAATAGAAATAGCTGAAAAAGGAGTAGTAAAGTTGTGTTAGTATTCGGAATGGAAACACATTCGTGATACTAAGGTTGACGTGGTTATTAAAAGGGTTATAGAATGCTAACGAGCAAAAGTATAACCAGTATAATATTAGGAACGGAAGGTAGTAGCGATTACGAACTGGAAAAGAATGGGTATTGAGAAGCAAAAGCTCTAATGGTAAAAGCTATGATGAGAGTCTGTGCAATAGACTTGAAAGAAATTGGAATGATCACTTAACACGGACTGAGTTTTCTTACGACAATAGATCATATGTCATTATCGAGATGTCGTCTTATGAGATTTTTGAGGGAAGACAATGTCGATCCCCCTTATGTTAGGATGAAGTTGTAGAACGCAAGATGCTCGGACCCGCAGTATTCCAAAGGACCAGGGATATAATAGATCTAATCAGAGGACGACTGGTAGTAGCCAGGAAGGACATAAGAAGTATGTCGATTTGACACGAAAGGACAAAGAATAGGAAGGAGGCAACCTTGTATTGTTAAAAGTATTCCCTTGAAAAGAATTAATGAGATTCGGAAAGAAAGGAAAGCTAAGTCCACCAATTGTTGGACCCTTGGATATATTAAGAAGTATTGGGAAGTTAGCATATGAGCTAGCCTTACCCCAGAACATGTAGCAAGTCATAACGTGTTTCACGTATCAATGTTAAGGAAGTGTAATTCGGATGCTAGATAAATAGGGGCATATGAGCGCATAGACATGCAACCCGGCGTAACCTATATGGAGCAACCAGGAAGGGTTATAGAGTGAAAAGGAACAAGTGCTTAGGAGAAGGGTTATCAAACTATGCAGAGTTTGGTGGTAGGACCACAATGTGGGAAAATTTACTCGAGAGTTAGAAAGTGCAATGCTAAGAGAGTATCCCTATTCATTTTCTATCTGATTCCGGGACGGAATCCTTTTAAGGAGGGGAGACTGTAATAACCCCAATTTTTGGAAAAATTTTGAAACCCTTATGAATAGTGTTTTTGCTGAATGAGAAAACTTTTTCATGCCACACTATGTAGGGGTTCTGTTATTGATCTTCTGGGATATTATTAGTACTTTATGTGGTATATAAGTGTATGTAAAGATCGTCAGAATCCAATTCCGAACACTTTGATTTTTCCCGGAAATCCACTAGATACGGAAAGAATTGAGTATAAGGTAACAGGATAAAAAGGATTTAAATTAAAGGATTATAAGAGAGGATCATAAAAGGAATACAATATATTGAGAAAGGTTAAGGGAACCTAAGTAATAAGATCCCGGGTATGATCCCTCAAACGATAAACGAAAACGAAAGTTAAGCGAACCGTATAACAGATCAGCGGTCATTAGGCAAACAATTAGGAAGTTAATCAAAGAGATTAGAGGGATGATGTCATCCAACCAATGAGAAGAGGACAAAGAGGGGAGGATGACATCACAGGATGACATAAGCATGACATAGGGAGGAAGGAGATGTGGTTGGTTTATAACCACACAAAGTCAAGGTTAGAAAGGTAATTACCCAAAAACAAATCAAAAACAACCAACCAAAGAATCAAATCAAAGAAAAAACACAAAAAAAATCTCTCTTTCTCCAAGCTTGCTCTCGGCTTTTCTTCTTTTTATAAGAAGAAATTTC
This sequence comes from Apium graveolens, assembly GCF_009905375.1. Lineage (NCBI taxonomy): Eukaryota > Viridiplantae > Streptophyta > Magnoliopsida > Apiales > Apiaceae > Apium > Apium graveolens. The sequence continues at coordinate 231,374,969 of NC_133649.1, read as the reverse complement.
CAAAAATCAAGTTCCAAGCATTGTTAAATCACAAGGTAATTATCTAAGGTTCCTTGTACATAGATATGGATATCTTATAAGTTTAAGCTCCTAATTCCTTCACAATCTCTTCCAATAAATCAAGGAAGAAGATGGTGAATAGTAACCTTCAAGAAATAACTTTAGTTTTCTTGAATTTTTATGAAAGTTTAAGGTTATACAAGCAAGGATCAAGGTTCTTTAGGCATTCAAAGCTCTTGTGTTGTGTTAAGAAGCTTCAAGGAAGGTATAATCTCTTAACCAAGCTTTGTTATTGAATGTTAAGAGCATAATATGAGTATTCTAGTTCATGAGAGGCTTGATGGTTGTGTATGTAGAGATTAGTTGGTTTTGGGATGTTTTTGGAGTTGTAAATCTTGGTTGTTGATTAATGAACTTAAGTGTAGTTTAAATTCATGATAAAGAATAGCATAAATTGTTAAGGTTGAGTTGTTGGGGATGTTATGATAAAGTATGAATGGAGTTTTGATTGGGTTGTGATTGTGGGTTGATTGTGAGATGATTTGGAGTGGTTTAAAATTGGGTAATCGCGTAAACATAGTCGTCGTAATGCCCGATTTACCGTAGACTGTTTTTGTTCTTAACATCAGAACCCTTGAACTCACTGCTAGGTTTTTACCATTGCCATGTTTAGATAGTTCATATTACGAGCTTCGTTTTGATATGTGGTTCGTTGGATTCCGATGAACGTTTTAGAAGAAACGGCCGTTTTAAGTAACGACGTTTCGCGAACGAACCCTTACCCCTCGCCTTACTTTGAAACATAGGTTAAAGACCTTAAAGGACTAATTGAAGTATGAAACATTTATGTAAGGTGTAATATGCAGTTGGTAAGACACTCGCGAAGGAATCGCCTTAAAACTCGTAATGGTTAAATTATTAAAAATGGTGGAGCCGAGGGTACTCGAGTGACTTAAGAGAATCAGTAAGCGCAAAGCGAGCGTTAGAGTCTAAGTTGGTTAATGTATAGATTTACAAGTGACTTTGGTTTAATTCCAACTTACTTGTTGTTTATAGGTTACCAGACTCGTCCCGAGCCATTCGTAACCCCCAGTCGCTCAGGCAAGTTTTCTACCCATATAACTGTTGTTGTGATGTATATGTGTATATGCATGATCTTGCGACAAATGCATATTGGTTATTAGCAAATTATTGCGATATATTGTAGCATGTGATATGGTATATATACATGCCTGTTTCATATTCTTGATTTATATATCTGTTGGTTCAAATGCTTATAGTTGCATAATACCTATGCTAGAGATAAGCGGCATTTGAGTTTACCCTTAGTATAGGGGATAAAAGGTGAACATATTTCTAAACCGGGAGGCGAGGCTCCCGAGTATAATATATATTTATATATATATATATATTGATATAGTTTTTAAAACTATTAATCGAATAAGGTTTATTTGATAACTTTATTTTATTCAATGAATATTATTACGAATATTCATTCGAGGACTTATGACTTCTTTTATTTTATTATTTGAATATAATTTGAATATTCATTCGAGGGCTTATGACTCTTTTATATTATTTATTGAATAATATTTGAATATTCATTCGAGGGCTTATGACTCAGTTTATATTATTTAATGAATATTATTTGAATATTCATTCGAGGGCTTATGACTCAGTTTATATTATTTAATGAATATTATTTGAATATTCATTTGAGGATCTATGACTCCGATTATTTGCTGAGATATATTCTTTATTTTATTAAAGAATAATGTTTCGATAATCAAACTTATTTTCTATTATTCAAATAAAGATAGTACTTTCATATAAGTATATCTTTGGTTATTTAATACTCATTTCAAGTATAAGTCTTACAACTTCTACTTCAATTATTTGTATAAAGATTATTCCTTATGGGAATATTATTTAAATAATAATATTCAGACATTTTCTAAATATATTGAGACTGATTTACTTCATTAAATCAGCATTACTCCAAACACTCTTTAAAGTGTTTTCGAGTCTTCAAAATGATTTTTAAAAGTTAGAGCGGATCCCAAAACTCATTTTTATATTTAAGATCTTCCTTTTAAAGGGGATTTAAATACTCGCTCAAAACTTGAGGGATCCGGCTCTGTGGTGTATTTTATATTCGCAACAAGGTTGCTGTTTTGGTAAATGAATTGATTACTTACCCAATGTTCGGGAAGTAAGTCCATCTATCGAGTCGGCATAAGCAACATGGGCTCAGTGGGCGTCCATGATTGTGTAAGTGGCTCAGTGGGAGTCCATCAAATGCATAAGTGGCTGAGTGGCAGTCCAGCATAAGGTCCTATTGCGACCAGGGTGATGACCAGTGGGGAATTCGTCCATCTACTAGTAGAAAAGGTTACTTATTGGTATCTTTGCCTGATCAGCAAGATATCAGGTTTATGCCAAAATTCTTTCCTTTCCAAATTTATTGGATATTGCAATTCTGTTCATACTTTACATGACAGAGGTTTTCAGGAAACGAATGTATATATATAGGTGTATATATATATCGGGACTTAATGAAGTATCTCGTAACTTCATTATTTATAATGATATTCAAAGATTGAATCTATTCAAATCTTGTCTTGTAGTCTCATCTATGTGATGAACTTTTGAAACTAATTATAACTTTAACGGTGGTAGTTCAAGTAGTATTCGGAAAAGATATAAGAATATTGGAGTATCTTGTAACTTCATCTTTTAAACTTAGATCTGGTAAATGATTATCTTATGCATAACAAAGATTTTCAGAAAAATGTTGAGACAAGGTTAGATATATGAGATCACCATGCAACGATATTTTTATACAGTTATAAACTGGAACTCTGTGTATATTATACATGTCAGAGGATTTCAAAGATTGTGAAAAGTATATATGTACATATACTGAATATTTTGCGACTTCATCGCATTAAGATATCAAACTTGGTTCATTTCTTTTGACCAAGACTTTCATGAGTACTATGAGAAGGCTCATATATTGTTAATCATTATACATATTATTTTGGTGGGCTTGCTGCTCACCCTTGCTTTCTTTTTTCATCACACAACAACAGATAGAAAAGATGAACATGACCAAGCTCCCGATTCGCAAGCGGTTAGAAAATGTTCCGCAGTCTTCTGGAAGCGTTGATGCCGCCGTAGTTGAGGTAGGAGCTACCAATAGGCTAGGTTTTCAACTATTGATGAACCAGACTTATGTATAATATGAATTGTAATAATGGCAAGGAATATGTAAATTTATTCAGAAAACCTTTTAAGGTGTATTGGCAGATAATTGTGGAATAAAATGACTTGTGATTATTTTTGGATGTTCATCTCTGAGACTATAACTTGTGGTGTGTGTTTATTGTGGGATCAAAGTACAGAGTAGTTGATTAATTATTAAGATTGGGTGTTATTAAGGGAAATGGAACTCGTGACAACCCGGATTCCCGACCCCGGATTTAATAACACCCCCAAATCCGGGGTCGGGGATCCGGGTTGTCACGATTTCCATTTCCCTTAATAACACCCAATCTTAATAAATAATCAACTACTCTGTACTATGACCCCACAATAAATACACACACCACAAGTTATAGTCTCAGAGATGAATATGAAAAAATAATCACAAGTCATTTTATTCCAAAATTATATGCCATTACACCTTAAAAGGGTTTCTGAATAAATTTACATTTCTTTGCCATTATTACAATTCATAAATATACATAATCTGGTACATCAAAAGTTGAAAGCCTAGCCTATTGGTAGCTCCTACCTCAGCTACGGCGGCATCAACGCTTCCAGAAAACTGCGGAATGTTTCCTAACCGCTTGCGAATTGGAAGCTTGGTCTTGTTCATCTTTTCTATCTGTTGTTGTGTGATGAAAGAAGAAAGCAAGGGTGAGCAGCAAGCCCACCAAAATAATATGTATAATGATTTACAATATGTGAGCCTTCTCATAGTACTCATGAAAGTCTTGGTCAAAAGAAATGAATCAAGTTTGATATCTTAATGCGATGAAGTCACAAAATATTCAGTATATATACATATATACTTTTCAAAATCTTGGAAGTCCTCTTCCATGCATAATATACACAGAGTTCCAGTTTATAACTGTATAAAAATAAATATCGTTGCAAGGTGATCTCATATATCTAACCTTGTCTCAACGTTTTTTCTGAAAATCTTTGTTATGCATAAGATAATCATTTACTAGATATAAGTTTAAAAGATGAAGTTACAAGATACTCCAATATACTTATATCTTTTCTAAATACTACTTGAACTACCACCGTTCAAGTTATAATGAGCTTTCAAAAGTTCATCACATAGATGAGACTACAAGACAAGATTTGAATAGATTCAATCTTTGAATATCATTATAAATAATGAAGTTACGAGATACTTCATTACGTCCCGATATATATATACACCTATATATATACATACGTTTCCTGAAAACCTCAGTCATGTAACGTATGAACAGAATTGCAATATCCAATAAATTTGGAAAGGAAAGAATTTTGGCATAAACCTGATATCTTGCTGATCAGGCAAAGATACCAATAAGTAACCTTTTCTACTAGTAGATGGACGAATTCCCCACTGGTCATCACCCTGGTCGCAATAGGACCTTATGCTGGACTGCCACTCAGCCACTTACGCATTTGATGGACTCTCACTGAGCCACTTACACTATCATGGACGCCCACTGAGCCCATGTTGCTTATGCCGACTCGATAGATGGACTTACTTCCCGAACGTTGGGTAAGTAATCAATTCATTTACCAAAACTGCAACCTTGTTGCGAATATAAAATACACCACAGAGCCGGATCCCTCTGGTTTTGAGCGAGTATTTAAATCCCCTTTAAAAAGGAAGATCATAAATTTATAAAAAAATAAGTTTTGGGATCCGCTCTAACTTTTAAAAATCATTTTTAAGGACTCGAAAACACTTTAAAGAGTGTTTGGAGTAATGCTGATTTAATAAAGTAAATCAGTCCCAATATATTAGAAAATATCTGAATATTATCATTTAAATAATATAACTAGTTGATATATTTTAGGATGCAGACTTATGTTCGATATCAATTAGAAGTTTATCTTGTAACTGTGTGTCTAAATAAACACAATATAGGGTTTACACTATAAGTGTTATCTTAATCGAGAATATTATTCATTGTAACCCTAGAAGCTCTCGTGATATTTGTTCATCACTGAGAGGGAACGGTTCCATTGTAATACTGTTTTATTAATAAGATTATTATGTGTTTCATACTTGTGTTCTTAATTCGATTTGATTGTAGTATACACTGTATTCAACCCCCTTCTACAGTGTGTGTGACCTAACAAGTGGTATCAGAGCCAATCTGTTAACACATATACAGTAAAGATCCAAAAAAATCATGTCTGAAGAAGAGAAACCTCCAACCAAGCCCACCAAAACTGAAGAAACTCCAAAGACTCAAATCCATAATCGATATGAGACTATTAGGGTTCCAATTTTGAAACCTTCTGAGTATCCTATATGGAAAGTGAGGATGACTATGTTTCTGGAAGCTACAGATCCAGAATACCTTGACAGAATTCATGAAGGACCACATAAGCCAACCAAGCTCTCTGTTGTATTTGCAGATCAGCCAGCACAAATTGTACCAAAGGAGAAAGGTGAATATACAGCTGAAGATATCTCATCTATTGCCAAGGATGCAAAGGTAAGGCATTTGTTGCATAGTGCCATTGATAATGTCATGTCAAACAGGGTAATTAACTGCAAGACTGTAAAGGAGGTATGGGATGCCTTGGAGACAAGATGCCAGGGAACTGACTGAATTAAGAAGAACAGGAGGACTATACTCACTCAAGAGTATGAGCACTTTGACTCAAAACCTGATGAGTCATTAACTGGTTTATATGACAGATTTTTCAAACTCTTGAATGATCTGTCACTGGTGGATAAGGAATATGATCTTGAAGATACTAATCTTAAATTCCTTTTAACTCTTCCTGAAAGTTGGGATTTGAAGGCAACTACTATAAGAGACAACTATGCTCTTGATGAAACTACTCTTGATGAAAATTATGGTATGCTCAAAACTCATGAACTTGAGATGGATCAAAGAAGTAAGAGGCATGGGAGAAAGTCAAGAACAGTTCCTCTTAAGGCTGAGGAGGAATCCCCCAAAGTGGTTGTCTCAAAGAAAGGCAAAGGAAAGGCTCTCATCACAAAGTTTGATTCAGATTCATCAAGTTCTGATGATGATGAGGATTCAGAAACTGAAAGTCTATCTGAGATGAATGCTGATGAAGAGATGATGAAATTGTGTGCTCTTATGGTGAAGGGTATCACAAAGATAGCCTACAAGAAATTCAGAAGGGGAAAGAAGTTTTCCAGGTAAAGTGGAAGTTTTGATAAAAAGGGATTCAGAAAATCTGAAGGCAAAGCAGGAAAGTTTGACATAGGAGATTACTCAAATGTTAAATGCTACAATTATGGTGAGAAAGGCCACATATCTCCTGATTGCAAGAAAGGAAAAGGTGACAAAGGCAAGGCACTTGTCACAAAGAAGAAAAGCTGGACAGACACTTCAGATTCTGAACATGAGGAGAACTATACCTTGATGGCAAATGCTGATAGCAGTTCTGAAGCTGCTGAGTTAAAGGTACCTCAAACAACTTATGCTTTTCATACTGATGATATTACTGAGTTGAGATCTTATCTTAAAACCATACTCATTAGTTATAGAGATCATAATTTAACTTGTGATAGGTTATCTTCTGAAAATCTGGCTTTTAAGAAAAGGAATGACTATTTAGAAAAAGAGTTAGTTATGTACCATCAAACTCAGAAAGAAAGAGATGATGCTTTTTATGTTAGAGATGAAGTGTTAAAATTGAATCAATCTCTAAAAACTGAGTTATAAAAGGAAAGAGAGATTATCAGAACTTGGACTAACTCTGGCAGAACAACTCAGAATTTACTAAGTAGTGGAAACTGGAAAGAGGGCTTAGGTTATGGAGATGATAAAAGTGAAACAGGAACTGCACAAATTAAGCCAATTATTGTTAAACAGACTAATAAGCCAAAGGTAAATCCTGTTAAGTTTGTAGCTAAATCTGTAAAGTCTGATTCTGAAAAGATGAAAGAAACTGAGACAGAAGTTAAGGCAGAGTCAACTTCTGTCAAATTGAAACATGATAAATCAGCTGAAGTTAACATAGGCTTAATGACAAAGAAGCAACTTAAGTATAAGCTGAAAGAGATTAAGAATGTAAACAAGGTAAAACCACCTAGGAAAAATAGGAATGGAAAGGAAGGGTTGAATAAAAGCAATAATTATATGCCTGTTCCTAATGCTCCTAGAAAGAAATGCTATAACTGTGGAAATTCTAACCATCTGACTTCTTTTTGCAGGAAGAATAAGAATATAAACTCATTACCTTCTAAGTCAGGAGTTAAGAGTCAGTCTGTTAGGTTTAAGCCACAAAATCCTTGTTTTCATTATGGTAGTATATGGCATTCCATTTATACTTGTAAGGAATATCATAATTTGTACTATGATTATTATCAAATAAAACCTTCTTTAAAGAAAGTTAGCATTATTCCTTTTAGTGTAAGTTCTGATGCAAAGTCTGATACTGTAAATTCTAATAAGAAAAATGTTAACATAAACTCTGATGTTAAATCCGCTGCAAATGTTAACAAACTTAATAAGGCCAAAGGATCCCAGCAAGTCTGGGTCCTTAAACCTAATCATTAGTGGTCTTTGTGATTGTAGGGCAACAAGAAAAACATCCTAGTTCTGGACAGTGGATGTTCAGGACATATGACTGGATATAAAGCCCTGCTATCAGACTTTGTGGAGAAAGCTGGCCCAGGAGTTTCTTATGGAGATGGCAACATGGGAAAAACTCTGGGATATGGCAATATCAATCTTGGGAATGTCATCATTGAAGAAGTAGCTCTAGTCTCAGGACTTAAACACAATCTGCTGAGTGTTAGTCAAATCTGTGACAGAGGTTATCATGTGGATTTCTTTGAAGAACACTGTGAAGTTGTAAGCAAATCTACAGGCAAAGTTGTTCTAAAGGAATACAGGCATGGTAACATTTATGAAGCCAAGCTTTCAAGAAGTTCTAATGGTTCTGCAATCTGTTTGTTAAGTAGGGCATCAATCGGAGAAAGCTGGGATTGGCACAAGAAACTCTCTCATTTAAATTTCAGCAATATAAATGAACTAGTCAAGAAAGATCTTGTGAGAGGACTGCCAAAATCAGTATTTGCTCCTGATGGCCTTTGTGATTCATGTCAAAAGGAAAAACAAAGAAAATCTTCATTCAAGAGCAAGACCGAATCTTCAATTCTTGAGCCTTATCACCTACCACATGTTGATCTATTTGGTCCAGTGAATGTCATGTCTATTGCAAAGAAGAAATATGTTATGGTCATAGTAGATGAGTTTACCAGATACACATGGGTGTATTTCTTGCACATAAAAAGTGAAACTGCATCTATCTTGATTGATCATGTCAAACAACTAGATAAATTGGTCAAAGACTCTGTGAAAATTTTAAAAAGTGATAATGGAACTGAGTTCAAGAATTTGATCATGGAAGAGTTCTGCAAAGACCATGGAATAAAGCAGGAATTTTATGCTCCTGGAACTCCACAGCAAAATGGAGTTGTTGAAAGAAAGAATATAACTCTTATTGAAGATGCACGAACTATGCTTGATGAAGCAAAGTTACCAACCAACTTTTGGGTTGAAGCTGTGTAGACTGCTTGTTTTGCTCAGAATGCAACACTTATCAACAAGCATGGTAAGACACCATATGAGATGGTGAAGAAAAAGAAGCCAAATCTGAAGTACTTTCATGTATTTGGATGCAAGTGTTTTGTTCTTAATACTCATTCTGAACAGCTATCCAAATTTGATCTAAAAGCTGATGAAGGAATTTTTGTTGGATATCCACTTTCCACAAAAGCCTTCAGAGTCTACAATTTAAGAACAATGGTTGTCATAGAATCTATCAATGTCTCTTTTGATGATAAGAAGATTACTGGACTTGAAGATTTCGATGATCATGATCAGCTGAGATTTGAGAATGAAGCTTTAAATTCTGATTCTGTACATTCTGATAGTCTAAATCCTGATACTGCAAACTCTGATGGGTTAAACTCTGATGTTATTGAAACTGTGGTGACTACGCCAAAGGAAAATGCACATGTGCAGGGGGAGCATATTGAAGATCCAACCACATCTCAAGAAGCATCGGAACCTAGAACAGGCTCTTCAAGTTCCGATTCATCAAGTTCTGATGTGCCAAGTTCTGATAATTTTGGAAACTCAAATTCTGATTCATCAAGTTCTGATGGGCCAAGTTCTGATAATTCTGGAAACTCAAATTCTGAAGGATCCAACTCAGAGAGCATAATTTCAGGGGGAGCATCAGAAAATGTTGATGGAGACAACATGGATCATGGGGGAGCATCCAGTTCTAGAGATAATCTTCCATCTGCAAGGAAATGGACTGAAGCACATACACCTGACTTGATTATTGGAGATCCTGAAGCAGGTATAAGAACTAGAACAACAACATCAAATAAATGTCTCTATCACTCTTTTCTTTCTCAGGCTGAACCAAAGAAAGTGGAAGAAGCTCTTCAAGATGCTGATTGGGTACAAGCAATGCAGGAACAGTTAAAAGAATTTGAAAAAAATAAAGTCTGGACCCTAGTGCCAAGACCAAAGGACAGATCAGTTGTTGGTACAAAATTGGTGTTCAGAAACAAAACTGATAGTGATGGCATAATTATAAGGAATAAAGCAAGGCTGGTTGCAAAAGGATATTCTCAATAGGAGGGAATTGATTATGATAAAACATTTGCACCAGTTGCTAGATTGGAAGCCATAAAGATATTTTTGGCTTATGCTGCTCACAAAAAGTTTACAGTCTTTCAAATGGATGTAAAAAGTGCTTTTCTTAATGGAGAATTAGAAGAAGAAGTATATGTTGAACAACCTCCAGGTTTTGTAGATTCAAAATTTCCTAATCATGTCTACAGACTTGATAAAGCACTTTATGGCCTTAAGGAAGCTCCAAGAGCATGGTATGAGACATTAGCTCAGTTTCTTCTGGAAAGTGGATTTAACAGAGGGACTATTGATAAAAATTTATTATATCTCAACCATGGAAATGACTTACTTTTGGTACAGATATATGTTGATGATATCATTTTTGGTTCTACAAATGACAGACTTTATAAAAGGTTTGCCAAACTAATGCAGTCAAGATATCAAATGAGTATGATGGGAGAAATTAGCTATTTTCTGGGCCTTCAAGTCAAGCAGAATGAAGAAGGAACTTTTATTTGTCAATCTAAGTACACCAGAAATTTGTTGAAGAAATTTGGAATGCAAGACTATTCAAGTGCATCCACTCATATGGCAACTGCAACAAAATTGGATAAGGATACTGGTACATCAGTAGATATTACTGATTATAGAGGTATGATTGGCTCATTACTCTATCTAATTGCAAGTAGACCTGATATCATGTATGCTACTTGTCTTTGTGCAAGATTTCAAGCAGATCCAAGAGAACCTCACTTAACAACTGTGAAAAGAATTTTCAAGTACCTTAAGGGTACAGCTGATCTGGGATTGTGGTATCCTAGGGAATCAGACTTTAAGCTAATAGGTTACTCAGATGCAGATTTTGCAGGGTGCAAAATTCACAGGAAAAGCACAAGTGGAAGCTGCCAATTTCTTGGAGGCAGATTAGTTTCTTGGTTTAGCAAGAAATAAAAGTCAATTTCCATATCAACTACAGAGGCAGAGTACATTGATGCAAGAAGCTGTTGTGCACAGATTCTTTGGATGAAGAATCAGCTACTGGATTATGGGTTAGAATTTTCTAAAATCCCCATTTACTCTGATAATCAAAGTGCTATTGCTATGACAGGTAATGCAGTTCAACACTCAATGACAATGCACATCAGCATTAGGTACCACTTCATAAGGGAGCATGTGATGGAAGGTACAGTGGAATTGCATTTTGTTCCAACAGATCAACAACTAGCAGATATCTTCACAAAACCACTATGTGAAGCTACTTTTACAAGATTGGTAAATGAACTTGGAATGGTTTCAGGTTCTTTCTCTAAATCTACTTAGTTTATGTTCTGATACATCAGAGTTTATGATTAATATTTACAGATATTACTATCTTTATGTAGTATCTTCTTAAATTAAAATTTCCTTAAGTGTTGATTGTTGTCTGATGTGAATTTCTAAACTCTGATGGTGATATGAATGTTTCTGTGACTATTCAATCCAATGAGGATAACTGTGCTAGATGCTGATCTAGTAGTCTTTAATATACTAAAGATCCCATGTTTGAAGTAATTGTTTATGTGGAAATCTTTTAACACAAGCTGTAACACCCCCAAATCCGGGGTCGGGGATCCGGGTTGTCACGAGTTCCATTTCCCTTAACAACACCCAATCTTAATACACAATCAACTACTCTGTACTGTGACCCCAAAATAAACACACACACCACAAGTTATAGTCTCAGAGATGAATATCCAAAAATAATCACAAGTCGTTTTATTCCACAATTATATGTCAATACACCTTAAAAGGTTTCTGAATAAATTTACATTTTCTTTGCCATTATTACAATTGATAAAGATACATAATTCTGGTACATCAAAAGTTGAAAGCCTAGCCTATTGGTAGTTCCTACCTCAGCTACAGCGACATCAACGCCTATAGGAAACTGCGGAACGTTTCCTATTCACTTGCGAATCGGGAGCTTGGTCTTGTTCATCTTTTCTATCTGTTGTTGTGTGATGAAAGAAGAAAGCAAGGGTGAGCAGCAAGCCCACCAAAATAATATGTATAATGATTAACAATATATGAGCCTTCTCATAGTACTCATGAAAGTCTTGGTCAAAAGAAATGAACCAAGTTTGATATCTTAATGCGATGAAGTCGCAAAATATTCAGTATATAAACATATATACTTTTCAAAATATGGGAAGTCCTCTTCCATGCATAATATACACAGAGTTCCGGTGTATAACTGTATAAAAATATCGTTGCAAGGTGATCTCATATATCTAACCTTGTCTCAACGTTTTTCTGAAAATCTTTGTCATGCATAAGATAATCATTTACTAGATATAAGTTTAAAAGATGAAGTTACAAGATACTCCAATATACTTATATCTTTTCCAAATACTACTTGAACTACCACCGTTCAAGTTATAATTAGTTTCAAAAGTTCATCACACTGATGAGACTACAAGATAAGACTTGAATAGATTCAATCTTTGAAATATTTTGAAGGAAATGAAGTTATGATATACTTCATTAAGTCCCGATATATATATACACCTATATATATACATACGTTTCCTGAAAACCTCTGTCATGTAAGGTATGAACAGAATTGCAATATCCCATAAATTTGGAAAGGAAAGAATTTTGGCATAAACCTGATATCTTGTTGATCAGGCAAAGATACCAATAAGTAACCTTTTCTACTAGTAGATGGACGAATTCCCCACTGGTCATCACCCTGGTCGCAATAGGACCTTATGCTGGACTGCCACTCAGCCACTTATGCATTTGATGGACTCCCACTGAGCCACTTACACTATCATGGACGCCCATTGAGCCCATGTTGCTTATGCCGACTCGATAGAAGGACTTACTTCCCGAATGTTGGGTAAGTAATCAATTCATTTACCAAAACTGCAACCTTGTTGCGAATATAAAATACACCATAGAGCCGGATCCCTCAGGTTTTGAGCGAGTATTTAAATCCCCTTTAAAAGGAAGATCTTAAATATAAAAATGAGTTTTGGGATCCGCTCTAACCTTTAAAAATCATTTTGAAGACTCGAAAACACTTTAAAGAGTGTTTGGAGTATCGCTGATTTAATGAAATAAATCAGTCCCAATATATTAGAAAATATCTGAATATTATTATTTAAATAATATTCCCATAAAGAATAATCTTTATAAAAATAATTGAAGTAGAAGTTTTAAAATTTATACTTGAAATGAGTATAAAATAAACAAAGATATACTTATACGAAAGTACTATCTTTATTTGAATAATCAAAGATAAGTTTGATTATCGACACCTTATTCTTTAATAAAATAAAGAACATATCTCAGCAAATAATCGGAGTCATAGATCCTCAAATGAATATTCAAATAATATTCAGTAAATAATATAAAGGAGTCATAAGCCCTCGAATGAATATTCAAATAATATTCAATAATAAAATAAAGGAGTCATAAGTCCTCGGATGAATATTCGAAATAATATTCAATAATAAAATAAAGTTATCGAATAAACCTTATTTGATTAATAGTTTTGAAAACTATAACCATATATATATATAAATATATATATATATACATATATACAAAATCTACTCGGGATCCTCGACTCCCGGTTTTAGAAAATGTTTTCACCTTTGGGTCCCTATACTAAGGGTATATGCAAATTACCGCTATCCTCTAGCATAGGTATTATCAACTGAACCAACAGATATATATATGGCAAGAATACGAAACAGGCATGCATATATATACCATATCAGCATGCTTCAATATATCGCAAAATTTGCTAATTAACCAACATGCATCTATCACAAGATAATGCATATACATATATACATCACAACAACAGTATAACGGGTAGAAAACTTGCCTGAGCGACTTGGGGTGATAAAAGGCTCAGGACGAGTCTGGTAACCTATAAACAACAAGTAAGTTGGAATTAAACCAAAGTCACTTGTAAATCTATACTTTAACTAACTTAGACTCTAACGCTTGTTTTGCGCTTATTGATTCTCTTAAGTCACTCGGGTACACTTGGCTCTACCATTTTTAATAATTTAACCTTTACGAGTTTTAAGGCGATTCCTTCGCGAGTGTCTTACCAACTGCCTAACACACTTACCATAAATGTTTCATACATTAATTAACCCTTTTTGGTCGTTAACCTATGTTTCAAAGTAAGGCGAGGGGAAATGTTTCATTCGCGAAACGCCGTTATTTGAAACGGTCGTTTCTCCTAAACCGTGCATCGGAATCGAACGAACTACATATCAAAACGAAGCTCGTAACATGAGCTATCTAAACATGGCAATGGTCAACATCTAGAAGGGGGTTCTCGGGTCCTAATGTTATGCACAAAAACAGTCTAAAGAAAATCGGACGTTACGACAGCTATGTTTACGCGATTTCCCAAATTTAAACCATTCAAAACCAACCACAATTCAACTCCAATTCACAACCCAATCAAACCTCCATCTAAACTACATTACAACAGCCCCAAATCAACTCAATATTACCAATTTATTCATCTAAACCAAGTCAAAAAAAATGTGACCAAGAACTTCAAATCTAACAAGCATCACTCCTAACTCCAAATTCAACAAAACCACTTACTAAACAAAGCTCTATCATGAGTACACACTCATTACACTAACCCATCATCTAAACATTATGAAATCCAAACCAACAAAACTTAAGACTAAGGGTTTGAGAAGTTATACCTTCCTTGGAGGGTGAAAAGTTACTAGGGAGCCTCAAAGAACCTTGATCTATCCTTATATAACCTTGATCTTGCAAATAAAATCAAGAACACAAAGTTAAAAATTTGAAAACACTATTCCCAAAGTTAACCTTTCTCAATATATTATATTCCTTTTATGATCCTCTCCTATAATCCTTTAATTTAAATCCTTTTTATCCTGTTACCTTTTTCTCAATTCTTTCCGTATCTAGTGTATTTCCGGGAAAAATCAAAGTGTTCGGATTCGGATTCTGACGATCTTTACATACACTTATATCCCATATAAAGTACTAATAAAATCTCAGAATATCCATATCAGAACCCCTACATAGTGTGGCATGAAAAGTTTTCTCATTCAGCAAAAACACTATTCATAAGGGTTTCAAAAATTTCCCAAAAATTGGGGTTATTACAGTCTCCCCTCCTTAAAAGGATTCCGTCCCGGAATCAGATAGAAAATGAATAGGGATACTCTCTTAGCATTGCACTTTCTAACTCTCAAGTAAATTTTCCCACGTTGTGGTCCTACCACCAAACTCTGCCTAGTTTGATAATCCTTCTCTTAAGCACTTGTTCCTTTTCACTCTATAACCTTCCTGGTTGCTCCATATAGGTTACGTCTGGTTGCATGTCTATGCGCTCAAATGCCCCTATTTGTCTGGCATCCGAATTACACTTCCTTAACATTGATACGTGGAACATGTTATGAACTTGCTACAGGTTCGAGGGTAGGGCTAGCTCATATGCTAACTTCCCAAACATCTTAATATATCCAAGGGTCCAACAAATTGTAGACTTAGCTTTCCTTTCTTTCCGAACCTCATCAATCCTTTCCAAGGGTTTTCAAGGGGATACCTATAACATTACTAGGCCCTCTATTTCATACTCTTTGCCCTTTTTGAGTCAGATCAGCATGCCTCTTATGTCCATCTTGGGTTACTACCAGCCGTCCTCTGATTAGATCTATTATATCCCTGGTCCTTTGGACTACTGCGGGTCCGAGCATCTTGCGCTCTACAACTTCATCCTAACATAAGGGAGATCGACATTGTCTTCCCTCAAGGATCTCATAAGGCGACATCTCGATAATGACATATGATCTATTGTCGTAAGATAACTTAATCCACGTGAAGTGATCATTCCAAATTCTTTCAAGTCTATTGCACAGACTCTCATCATAGCTTCTAACATTATAGCTTTTGCTTCTCAATACCCATTCTTTTCCAGTTCGTAATCGCTATCACCTTCCATTCCCAATATTATACTGGTTATACTTTTGCTCGTTAGCATTCTATAACCTTTTAATAACCACGTCAACCTTAGTATCACGAATGTGTTCCCATCCCGAATACTATCACAATTTTATTATCCTTTTTCAGCTGTTTCTATTTCCCAAAGTTTGATCAATCAGATAGAAGTAAAGGAATTTATTGAGAGATCACTATGATCATGAACACTTGTTATATTGCATAGTTAGTACAGCAGGTGGCCAGCCTTTAGTACTTGACAAGCAATTAAACAATAGATGGTATCCTACTAGGCTTCTATCACACAGATAGATAGTCATTCGGCAATACCTCCCCTTCTGGAAGGGTTGTTCTTCTCAGCTTATATGAAATAAAAAGAAGAGAAAAGAACGAATTGAAGAGATTTGTATATACGTACCAAAAATTTTATTGCCATAAAATATCTGGCTTGGAATCTACCTCTGAACTATAGAGGTTTGTCATAGGAGAACAAAACATTTATGTATTTATATCAACATCAAGTATTATAGCATCGTATTTCATATGCATAAATATTTTTTCTATTCCGTCCATCATTCTATGGACCCAGGCTCTTCCTTGAGCTTATACACAATCACCTTTGAAACTCCCTCGATTTCAAAAATCGAACCTGGGATCTCATTCTAGACATCATCGTTACCAGAGTTCTATGCTTGCACCGCAACCTTCCTCGTATAATAATACGACTCTCTATTGATAAGAAAGAATAAATATACAATAGGTAGATACTCTACTTAATTAGTCTATCAATGATAACTTATACACTACCATGACCCGATTAGTGGTACTCAATCTCAACACCCATTCCAATACAACTCTCACGGTTGTAATCATCTCAATACTCGCAGAATCATTGCTGCCTTACTATGGTCCACCACTGATCTACTGTAGTCATTCGTTTTCCATGAAGTCTTAATAGCTAACCATACGGAGTCCATACATATCGTATCGAATTCTTCTAAGAAGGTAACATAATAACCATTCATGATTCATGAAGAACACTCCTGATCCTGACATACATACATGACATGAAGCAAATAAAATTGCAGAAGAGTTTCCATCAAAGCAACGATAGCAGGTTAATACCATTCTTAATCATATGCCTTAAATAGAAGACTTAACTCAAAGGTTCGTCTAGTCCTTTTTGAAACATGGTACTGGCTTATCTCAAGATAGTATCTTCTGAGATAGATAGCCTGCTCATGGCGATTACACGAATTAAACCTTTACCAACTACTATTAGGGTTGGGTATTTGCACAGTCATCAGAAGGAATGTCAATCTCTCAAACCATAAAACAACCTTTACGGCTTCAACCATTATTACTGTATTCCTTTGGCACACACGCCTATAATTATCCTCTTACCTTTAAAGTGTCGGCCACCTCTTTGGCCTTTCCTAATAGTAAAATTTCCTTACAGTCAATGTCATTTTAACCACCTCCAAATAAATTTTCTACCTCATTTCAATCACAGCTTATGTGAAGATGTTTTCCTTAAAATCTGATGAGTAAAAAAAAACATCACTATTTTCCATAATTTATTGCCTCAGTCTTGAGAGGTTAATCACCATCGCGACTGACTCTCGATCGTACTTAGAACATCTTTTATCTTAGGTCCTAATTGCCCTGAACAATTTCGACCTTTACTGGTTTGATCCATACTTTCTCGTGGTTTAACACGTGCCCCACTTGGCATCATTATAATTACGTCATATTTCCTTTATCAACATTTTTATTCTTGAGAATTTTGAATATTACCTTTCTCCTTGTAAAACCTCTAAGGTTATCCTTGAATCGTTCCTCCTGTATTCCCTAGATACAGGGCATATCAAGATACCATTTATTAATACTAGAACCATTGTCTATATACTTCTGAAAAATTTCTCCACTGATTCTTAAAAGTTGTTGTTACCTTAACCCTTTCCCAATCATACTGTCAAAACTCATACTGTCCCTATTAAGGGTGAAATGCCAACCTTTATGCTTTCCCCTAGGATCCTTTTTAAGTTACCGATGTTCTATCCTTAATTCCACCTTTAAAAGGTACCTGCATCCTTCCATGGATAAATCAAGTCATATATCCCTGATAAGGGTGTCTTATTCAATCATTCCCACCTCGATAGTACATGTCTAATTTCATAATAACATCTGTATTCAAAATGGGGTCAATCAATATGGCCTCCAAAAGATAACAACGGTTATCCGCTTGTCTTGCCTAATTTGGTAACGATAACAAGGATGTTCTGGAAGATATTGGTCGTGTTCAACGTGAACTTCTTCTTAATAATTCCTTATTTACTTTTGTTGTTTATCTCAACAGTCATCTGAATATTGGGATATCTCTCATACCTGGCGTCTCCCTTTCTGGGTATCAAGCCACCGGTCTTACACTTTACATTCTTGAAGGTCACTTCCTTCATCCAATTTTCCTAATTTCTTACTTCCTTGTCTCCTTAGTCTATCCGCGTCTCATTATTTATCCTTCGAACTATCTCAAGGTTTCCTCGAATCCTCCCAACTCACAGGGGATAAAATATATGTATCTCTTATGCCCTCAACCATCAATTTTAACTCATGGTGAATCACCCTCATCCTGACGAATGCATACTTTTCTATTTCTATTGCTACGAGTCTTTAGGGTTTCCTCATACCCAACTCCCTTATCATACCTCAAACTCTATTGCCTTTATATTCCTTTCCACTTCATTTTCTTTTTATTTTCCTTTCTCTTATCATTATTTCATGAACCAACACAACATAAGCATTGATTTCAAACATCCCGTCATTCTGGATTCGTGTCCTCAGAATAAATCTTGATAACTTTTACAACTTAGATTCATAATTCATTATACTCGTCTACCTTTGTTCTGGCTCTAAAGCTTTTACACTATCTCCATAACCTTGGGAAGTACTTTCCCGAAAACAATTGACTGAACTTAAATCAGTTTATTATAATCTCTTGCTCCGTGCCTTCCTTGGCCTTTCACCAGCGGGTGGCCTCTCTCTTAGGAAGATAAGTGATAAAAACAGTCTTTTGTACTCCGCCAATCATTTAGAATCTTAAATGATTCCTCTATTTTCTTTAGCCAGGCTCTTGCCTCGGCTGGATCAGCTTGTTCCTTGGAACTCTGAGAGCTTAGAGACTTAAAGGTCATGAAAGAATTTCCTACCGCATTGTTTCCTCAAGGTGGTGGTTGGGGATAATAGTCTAAGTTCTTTTTAGACAGGTCCATGAATTACCGTATAGGAGTACCGTATCGGGTCTCCTTTCCTTACTCGACTTTCTGTTTCCTTAGTATGAAATGTTTCATCCCACTCCCCATAATTGGGGTCATCTTTTAATTTAAAATCCTCATTTTCCACTCCATTATGTCATGGGTTCCTTCTATCTTGATGGCGACCTCCCTGCCTATCACGTTCAGGGTTGCTCTAAATCTTATTCCTCAAACTAGCTTTCATCTAAGATTTCATCTTTAGGCTCTTGAACATTTGGAACCCAAATTCTATAGGAATACCTCATTATTCCTTTATCATCTTTCTCGGTATTAATCTTTTATCTAATTGTTGGCTCTCTGCCTTCATTCATCACTTTTTCTGGCACAATATGTTCTCTTCCGATAATTCGGACTGTATTGCAATCTCAAACGGCTTTTCGGTACCGGCTCCGGTTACCTTCACTTCTATTTCCATTTTCTCAAAATCTCTTATAAACTCTCCCAAAGACATTATTATCTTGAGTCTCTCCTTTTTACTAAGGGCATCAGCCACCACATTGGCTTTCCCCGAATGATAAAGAATCTCCCAATCATAATTCTTGATTAGCTCTAACTGCCTCCTCTGGTGTATGTTGAGCTCTTTCCACGTAAAAATGTACTAGAGCTCCTATGGTTTGTGTAAATCTCGCACTTCTATCCATACAGGTAGTGCCTCCAATCTTTAGGGCAAAACTATTGCCATGAGTCCAAGCTCATGGGTGGGGATATCGAATTTTATATTCCCTTAATGGTCTTGACGCGTACGCGATTACCTTGTTGTGCTGTATAAGAAGCACCCTAATTCTTTATGCGAAGCGTCACTACACATCACAAAATCTCCTTTTCCATCCGGCAACGCCATCATAGGGGCCGTCACCAATCCTTGCTTCAGTTCTTAAAAGCTATTCTCGCATTTCTCTGTCCATTCAAACTTCTCAGTCTTACGAGTAAGCCGCGTTAAAGGGGCTACCATCTTTACAAACTTGAACGAACCTCCGGTAGTAATCGACCAATCCTACTTCTGGTAGACGACCTAACCATGGTCATTAATTTCATTAGTGGTCCTTTATTCATTCTTGTCAGGATCCTCCATGGGATCCTCCTCAGCAACTATCCCTTCTAGGACAACATCCTCAACTGCTACATCCTCAATATCAACATCAACACTCTATCGGATCCACAATCCGATCTCCAATTAGTAATAAAACATCATCGCGCTGTTGCTCCTCAACCTCAGGGTTCGGAGTCCCGCTACCATCTACGATAACGAACTACGCTTCTATCACGATATTTATAAGGGTTCCCATAAGGGTTTTAACTGTCGGTACTACGTTAGGTAGCCCGACTATGAACTTGGCAAGAGTTCTTATTATCTTAATGAACTTATTATCTTAACGTCATATCATCTCTGAGGTTTATAACGCTTAGCTCTGATACCACTTCTGTAACACCCCCAAATTCGGGGTCGGGGATCCGGGTTGTCACGAGTTCCATTTCCCTTAACAACACCCAATCTTAATACACAATCAACTACTCTGTACTGTGACCCCACAATAAACACACACACCACAAGTTATAGTCTCAGAGATGAATATCCAAAAATAATCACAAGTCATTTTATTCCACAATTATATGTCAATACACCTTAAAAGGTTTCTGAATAAATTTACATTTTCTTTTCCATTATTACAATTGATAAAGATACATAAGTCTGGTACATCAAAAGTTGAAAGCCTAGCCTATTGGTAGTTCCTACCTCAGCTACAGCGACATCAACGCCTATAGGAAACTGCGGAACGTTTCCTAATCGCTTGCGAATCGGGAGCTTGGTCCTATTCATCTTTTCTATCTGTTGTTGTGTGATGAAAGAAGAAAGCAAGGGTGAGCAGCAAGCCCACCAAAATAATATGTATAATGATTAACAATATATGAGCCTTCTCATAGTACTCATGAAAGTCTTGGTCAAAAGAAATGAACCAAGTTTGATATCTTAATGCGATGAAGTCGCAAAATATTCAGTATATATACATATATACTTTTCAAAATATGGGAAGTCCTCTTCCATGCATAATACACACAGAGTTCCGGTGTATAACTGTATAAAAATATCGTTGCAAGGTGATCTCATATCTCTAACCTTGTCTCAACGTTTTTCTGAAAATCTTTGTCATGCATAAGATAATCATTTACTAGATATAAATTTAAAAGATGAAGTTACAAGATACTCCAATATACTTATATCTTTTCCAAATACTACTTGAACTACCACCGTTCAAGTTATAATTAGTTTCAAAAGTTCATCACACTGATGAGACTACAAGATAAGACTTGAATAAATTCAATCTTTGAAATATTTTGAAGGAAATGAAGTTATGATATACTTCATTAAGTCCCGATATATATATACACCTATATATATACATACGTTTCCTGAAAACCTCTGTCATGTAAGGTATGAACAGAATTGCAATATCCAATAAATTTGGAAAGGAAAGAATTTTGGCATAAACCTGATATCTTGCTGATCAGGCAAAGATACCAATAAGTAACCTTTTCTACTAGTAGATGGATGAATTCCCCACTGGTCATCACCCTGGTCGCAATAGGACCTTATGCTGGACTGCCACTCAGCCACTTATGCATTTGATGGACTCCCACTGAGCCACTTACACTATCATGGACGCCCACTGAGCCCATGTTGCTTATGCCGACTCGATAGATGGACTTACTTCCCGAATATTGGGTAAGTAATGAATTCATTTACCAAAACTGCAACCTTGTTGCGAATATAAAATACACCATAGAGCCAGATCCCTCAGGTTTTGAGCGAGTATTTAAATCCCCTTTAAAAGGAAGATCTTAAATATAAAAATGAGTTTTGGGATCCGCTCTAACCTTTAAAAATCATTTTGAAGACTCGAAAACACTTTAAAGAGTGTTTGGAGTAACGCTGATTTAATGAAATAAATCAGTCCCAATATATTAGAAAATATCTGAATATTATTATTTAAATAATATTCCCATAAAGAATAATCTTTATAAAAATAATTGAAGTAGAAGTTTTAAAACTTATACTTGAAATAAGTATAAAATAACCAAATATATACTTATACGAAAGTACTATCTTTATTTGAATAATCAAAGATAAGTTTGATTATCGACACCTTATTCTTTAATAAAATAAAGAACATATCTCAGCAAATAATCGGAGTCATAGATCCTCAAATGAATATTCAAATAATATTCAATAAATAATATAAAGGAGTCATAAGCCCTCGAATGAATATTCAAATAATATTCAATAATAAAATAAAGGAGTCATAAGTTCTCGGATGAATATTCGAAATAATATTCAATAATAAAATAAAGTTATCGAATAAACCTTATTCGATTAATAGTTTTGAAAACTATAACCATATATATATATAAATATATATATATATATACATATATACAAAATCTACTCGGGATCCTCGACTCCCGGTTTTAGAAAATGTTTTCACCTTTGGGTCCCTATACTAAGGGTATATGCAAATTACCGCTATCCTCTAGCATAGGTATTATCAACTGAACCAACAGATATATATATATATATGGCAAGAATACGAAACAGGCATGCATATATATACTATATCAGCATGCTTCAATATATCGCAAAATTTGCTAATTAACCAACATGCATCTATCACAAGATAATGCATATACATATATATATCACAACAACAGTATAACGGGTAGAAAACTTGCCTGAGCGACTTGGGGTGATAAAAGGCTCGGGACGAGTCTGGTAACCTATAAACAACAAGTAAGTTTGAATTAAACCAAAGTCACTTGTAAATCTATACTTTAACTAACTTAGACTCTAACGCTTGTTTTGCGCTTATTGATTCTCTTAAGTCACTCGGGTACCCTCGGCTCCACCATTTTTAATAATTTAACCTTTACGAGTTTTAAGGCGATTCCTTCGCGAGTGTCTTACTAACTGCCTAACACACTTACCATAAATGTTTCATACATTAATTAACCCTTTTTGGTCGTTAACCTATGTTTCAAAGTAAGGCGAGGGGAAATGTTTCGTTCGCGAAATGCTGTTATTTGAAACGGTCGTTTCTCCTAAACCGTGCATCGGAATCGAACGAACTACATATCAAAATGAAGCTCGTAACATGAGCTATCTAATCATTATCCTTTTCTTTATTTTTGCTTTCCTTGAATAGGAAAAAGAGTGGATCTGCAGGCCGAAAGAGGCATTTTTACATTTGATTGAGAGATGTGAATCAGCAGGGGGTTCTCGGGTCCTAATGTTATGCACAAAAATAGTCTAAAGAAAATCGGACGTTACGACGGCTATGTTTACGCGATTTCCCAAATTTAAACCATTCAAAACCAACCACAATTCAACTCCAATTCACAACCCAATCAAACCTCCATCTAAACTACATTACAACAGCCCCAAATCAACTCAATATTACCAATTTATTCATCTAAACCAAGTCAAAAAAATGTGACCAAGAACTTCAAATCTAACAAGCATCACTCCTAACTCCAAATTCAACAAAACCACTTACTAAACAAAGCTCTATCATGAGTACACACTCATTACACTAACCCATCATCTAAACATTATGAAATCCAAACCAACAAAACTTAAGACTAAGGGTTTGAGAAGTTATACCTTCCTTGGAGGGTGAAAAGTTACTAGGGAGCCTCAAAGAACCTTGATCTATCCTTATATAACCTTGATCTTGCAAATGAAATCAAGAACACAAAGTTAAAATTTTGAAA
This sequence comes from Apium graveolens, assembly GCF_009905375.1. Taxonomy (NCBI): domain Eukaryota; kingdom Viridiplantae; phylum Streptophyta; class Magnoliopsida; order Apiales; family Apiaceae; genus Apium; species Apium graveolens. Next base: position 231,351,016 of record NC_133649.1, on the reverse strand, counting down.
ACACTATTCACCCTAATCTTTGGTGAATTAATTAGCTATGAAAATCATGGAATCTTGAGCTTAAACTTATGGCTCATCTAAGCTATGAATTGTGGAAGCTAAAGAAACAAACCTCTTGATTTTTGAAGGTGTGTAGCTAGGGTTTTGAAATTCCCATCCTTGCATTTCTTCAAAAAGCCGAGAGCAAGATGTAGAAGAAAGAGAGATTTTTATGTTTTGCTTTGTTTTGCTTTTGGTTGGTTGTAGTTTTGTTTTGTTTTTGGTTAATTACCAATTTAACCTTGATTTTTGTGTGGTTATAATTCATCCACGCCTATGTCATGCTGTGATGTCATCTTTCCCTCCTTGTCCCCTTCTCATTGGTTGGGTGACATCACCCTCTCTAATCCCTTTGATTAACTTCCTAATTGTTTGCCTAATGACCGCTGATCTGTTATACGGTTCGCTTAACTTTCGTTTTCATTTATCGTTTGAAGGTTCATACCCGAGATCTTATTACTTAGGTTCCCTTAACCTTTCTCAATATATTATATTCCTTTTATGATCCTCTCCTATAATCCTTTAATTTAAATCCTTTTTATCCTATTACCTTTTTCTCAATTCTTTCCGTATCTAGTGTATTTCCGGGAAAAATCAAAGTGTTCGGATTTGGATTCTGACGATCTTTACATACACTTATATCCCATATAAAGTACTAATAAAATCTCAGAATATCCATATCAGAACCCCTACATAGTGTGGCATGAAAAGTTTTCTCATTCAGCAAAAACACTATTCATAAGGGTTTCAAAAATTTCCCAAAAATTGGGGTTATTACACAAGCAAATTCTGATATTGAGCTTAGTTAAGTTTACTTTGTGTATCGTATTACTAAGTCAAAAACTAGAATAGTGCTTCTTATCTGTTAAGTTCTGATGTTGGTAAATCTTATGGATGTACTAAGTGCTGATAAGCCTCACTTATCAAAAGAAAAAGAAAAGAAATAAATATCAGGTACTCCTTTGAGATCTAGAGAAAAATGTATGTGGAAGGGAAGACCCAAGTGCATTGCTGGTATTAAGTAATATGCATTAGAAAAGCAAAATAAAATTTTCTTGGTGACTTTTCACATTCTCTGATTACTGGAGAAATACTCTGATAATAGCATAAATTCTGATAAGCAGTCGTGAATCGCTTACACTGAGAAGCCACTATAAAAAAAGGAATTTCAAAAGATGCATAAAATGAGCACAAAATAGTTGAGGTGGACTCATGCATGAACTCATTCTAGAGTAGAATTCAGACTAATGACAGATTTTAAGCAAAGTTCTTAGTTATGCCTTATTTCTAGATGTACTGAAGTGAATCAGAATTTACTCTTTGTCTGATATTTAGCTTAATGCATACACTTACACTCCATATGAATGATTAAAATTACTGTGGTGATCAATGTTGTTTTAGATGAATAGTTTAAGTGTCAGTTGCATAAATTCTGAGGACAAGTTCTGATGGAAGTTCTAATGATTAAGTTCTATTGAAACCATATCAATATTTGTGTGAAGAATTACAGAAATAAACATTCACTTTTTGAGTAAAGAAGCCAATTATGATGACTTTTAAATTCTGTTAATAATCAAGTTCTGATGCTGACGTGACAGTATTTATTTCCTTGATTTATTTTTAAGTCAATACTTGAACGGTTATCTTTTATCAGAATATTGGATTACGTGAGATAAAGACAATAATAATCATTTGTTTAGTGGGAACAGTTTTTTTAAAAAAACTGCATGTGCATAGTAATCATTACTTAGTTCCCGTGCCCATTAACTGATGTCTTAACTGCTGCATGCCTAACAGGTGTAACGTCTGTTCCACTTCTCAATAACTGTTGTAACGCGGGGTGTCTAAGTAAAAGAGATAAAATATTTTCAAATCTTTTATTTACATTTCTATTCTATTTACTCTCTCTCTTTTTCTTACTCTCTCATATTTTCTGACGGTTTACAATATAGACAATTTATCAAACACTTTTCAGACATTCTAACTTTTCATCTATTTTCAATGGCACCGAAGGATATAATCTTTAATGGAGCAAAGTTCATCCCCAACAACTATGCTGCCATTCTCACTAAACTGAAGCTCCTTCGGAACTTCATTTTGTACAAGATTTCTTAACTCATAGTGAGATTGGGTATGCTCTGAATCTATCTCAATCTATTTCTGGCAAACAAGTGATGACGTTGTGGCGAACTGGGTTATATGATGATGGGGGTGATATTGGTTCTCCGAGCATAATTTTCACATCAGGCGATGTCGAGTATGTGGTTACTAAATTGACTGTTCGTAAAGCTCTCCATTTACTTGAAGACTGTACATTCTCAACAGTGGAGGAGCCTGTTTTACAGGAGCTTATGGCCAATTTGGGCTATGAGCAAAGTCTGGGAAAGCTGGGTTAATTGAAAAGATCACATATCAGAAAGGAATGGAGTTATTTCTTTGACTGCATCACCAAGGCATTCGCAAATAAATGCTCCAACTTTGATGCTATTCCCATTCTGAGTCAGCAAATCGAGTACGCTCTTATAAATCAAACTCATTTTGATTATGCAAGTGATGTGCTAGGTTTTATAGGGGACAGGATGACAGAAGATAGGAATGTAGTATATTGTGCTAAATTCTGTCAGCTTATATATAGTTACTATTGTGCTGAAGAACCCCAACTTTTCAGTGACTTAATTTCACCCTTTAAGCTTGCAAAAAGGGCCTTTAATGACCTGTTAAACTCTGATACCAAGAAAAGAGTGCTGAGACCTTTATAAATCCCTCAATCAGTAAAACAAGTCTTGGTAAATATCGATCCAGAAACATATACAATTGTATATCCTGATGTCCAACCCACCATCCCACAACAGCCATCAGTACCTACTCCTGTCACTCAACAACCACTCATATCAGATCATGCAAATAAATCATCAGCATCTACAGTGAAGCCTTCTTCTTCTAGAGCAAAGAGGACAAAGACTGTACCTCAGATACAACAAAAGAGAAGGAGGATGATTCTGAGAGATGAATCGGAAGATGAGTGTTAGATATATTTGATAATGTCATGGCTAATATAATTTATGTTTAGTTTTCAGATCTTACTTAACAGGACAAATCAGTACTTAACTGGGAATCAGTACTTATACTGGAAGTCAGGACTTAAGGATATCAGTACTTATATTATCAGGAGATAATCATCAGAAGTTGGATATCAGAACTTAAGTGCTGAAGGACGATTAGATAAGGAAAGTAGCTGATTAAAGGAAAGAAGATCGAGATAAACATAAGAAGAGATATGCATGAAGAAGGAGTTCCGTGAAGAATGGAATACTTGGAAGAAAAGATATCGAATTGATATATTTTAGGAAGCAGAATTATATTCCATATCAATTAGCGATTATCTTGTAACTGTGTAGTATATAAACACAGACATAGGGTTTACACTATAAGTGTTATCATATTCAAGAAGATTATTCATTGTAACCCTAGCAGCTCTCGTGATATTTGTTCATCACTGAGAGGTAACAGTTCCATACTATAACAGAGTTTATTGTTTCAATAAAGTTTGTTTTCTGTTACTCAAGATATTAAAGTTCGATTTGATTATATTATACACTGTATTCACCCCCTCTACAGTGTGTGTGACCTAACAAGTGGTATCAGAGCTTATTTGTTAACACACATACAATTAAAGATCCAAACACAATCATGTCTGACACAGAATCTCCAACTAAGCCTACCAAAACTGAAGAACCTCCAAAGACACAAATTCAAAGTCGATATGAAACCATCAGAGTTCCCATACTGAGACCATCTGAATATGCCATATGGAAGGTGAGGATGACCATGTTTCTGGAAGCTACAGATCCAGAATATCTTGATAGAATCAAGGAAGGGCCTCACAAACCAACCAAGCTCGATGTTGTAGTTGCAGGTGAAGCAGCAAAAACCGTACCAAAGGAAAAGAGTGATTATACTACTGAAGATATCGCATCAATTGCTAAGGATGCTAAGGTACGACACTTACTGCATATTGCCATTGATAATGTAATGTCAAACAGGGTAATTAACTGCAAGACTGCTAAAGAGATATGGGATGCTCTGGAAACAAGGTGTCAGGGAACTGATACGATTAAAAAGAACAGGAAGACAATACTCACTCAAGAGTATGAACACTTTGATTCAAAGGCTAATGAATCATTGACTGATTTATATGATAGATTTGTCAAACTCTTGAATGATCTATCACTGGTTAATAAGGAGTATGATCTTGAAGATTCAAACCTTAAATTCCTATTAGCTCTTCCTGAATGTTGGGATTTGAAGGCAACAACAATAAGAGACAATTACAATCTTGATGAAATAACTCTTGATGAAATTTATGGAATGCTCAAGACTCATGAATTTGAGATGGAACAAAGAAGCAAAAGAAAAGGAGGAAAGTCAAGAACAGTTGCTCTTAAGGCTGAAGAATAATCCCCCAAGGCAGCTACCTCAAGGAAAGACAAGGGTAAAGCTCTTTTAACAAAGTCTGATACTGAGTCATCAAGTTCTGAAAGTGATGATGACTCAGATTCTGAAAGCTTGCCTGAGACTGATGTTGATGAGGAGATGATGAAGCTATGTGCTCTTATGGTGAAAGGGATCACAAAGATTGCATATAGGAAGTTCAGGAAGGGAAAGAAGTTTTCCAGGAAAGGCATAAGTTCTGATAAGAAGAATTTCAGAAGATCTGAAGGCAGAGGAGGAAAGTCTGATAGAGGAGATTATACCAATGTCAAATGCTATAACTATGGTGAGAAAGGCCACATATCTCCTGACTGCAAGAAGGTAAAGGGTGACAAAGGCAAGGCTCTTGTCATAAAGCAGAAAAACTGGACATACACCTCAGACTCTGAAAGTGAGGAGAACTATGCATTGATGGCAAATGCTGATAAAGAAAGTGCTGAGAGCGGTTCTGAAACTGCTGAAACAAAGGTACCTCAGACTACTTATGCTTTTCATACTAATGATATTAATGAGTTATGAAGATATCTTAAAACCATGTTTGTTAGTTATAGAGATCAAACTTTAACATGTGAAAGATTAACTTCTGAGAATCTTGCTTTTAAGAAAAGAAATGATTTCTTAGAAAAAGAGTTAGTTATGTTCCATCAAACTCAGAAGGATAGAGATGATGCTCTTTATGTTAGGGATGAAGTGCTAAAAATGAATGAATCTCTAAAAACTGAGTTAGAAAACGAAAGAGAAATAATCAGGACTTGGACTAACTCCGGCAGAACAACTCAAAATTTGCTAAGTAGTGAAAATTGGAAAGAGGGCTTAGGTTATGGAGAGGATAAGAATGATAAAGGAACTGTAGAAATTAAGCATATTTTTAAGCAAAAGCTAAAGTTAAAACCTGTTAAGTTTGTAACTGAAAAGTATGATAATGATAAATCAGAAGTTAGAGAGGGATTAACTTCCGACAAACTAAAACAGGAAAAGACAGCTGAAGTAAACATAGGCTTAATGACTAAGAAGCAGCTTAAGCATAAGCTGAAAGATGTTAAGAATGCAAACAAGGTAAAATCACCTAGGAAAAATAGGAATGGAAAAGAAGGTGTGAATGAAAGCAATGATTATAAACCTATTCCTGATGCTCCTAGGAAAACATGTCATAATTGTGGAAGTTCTAACCATTTGGCTTCTTTTTGCAGGAAGAATAAGAACATCAACTCCGTACCTTCAAAATCAGGAGTTAAGAGTCAGTCTGTTAGATATAAACCACAAAATCCTTGTTTTCATTGTGGTAGTTTATGGCATTCCATTTATACTTGTAAGGAATATCATAGTTTGTACTATGATTATTATCAATTAAAACCTTCTTTGAAGAAAGTTTCCATTGTTCCTTCTAGTGTAAATTCTGATTCAAAGTCTGATAGTGTAAGTTCTGATAAGAAAAATGTTAACATAAACTCTGATGCTAAATCCGCTGCAAATGTTAACAAACTTAATAAGGCCAAAGGATCCAAGCAAGTCTGGGTCCTTAAAACTAATAATTAGTGGTCTTTGTGATTGCAGGGCAACAGGAAAAATATTCTAGTTTTGGACAGTGGATGTTCAGGACAAATGACTGGAAATAAGGCCCTGCTATCAGACTTTGTGGAGAAAGCTGGCCCAAGTGTTTCTTATGGAGATGGCAACATTGGAAAAACATTGGGATATGGCAATATCAATCTTGGGAATGTCATCATTAAAGAAGTAGCTCTGGTCTCAGGACTTAAACACAATTTGCTGAGTATAAGTTAAATCTATGACAGAGGTTATCATGTTGATTTCTTTGAAGAACACTGTGAAGTTGTGAGTAAATCTAAAGGCAAAGTTGTTCTGAAAGGATACAGGCGTGGTAACATTTATGAAGCTAAGCTTTCAACAAGTACTGATGGTTCTGCAATCTGTCTGATGAGTAGAGCATCAATTGAAGAAAGCTGGAATTGGCACAAGAAACTCTCTCATTTAAATTTCAACAATATAAATGAACTGGTCAAGAAAGATCTTGTGAGAGGACTGTCAAAGTCAGTATTTGCTCCTGATGGCCTTTATGATTCTTGTCAGAAGGCCAAACAAAGAAAATCTTCATTCAAGAGCAAGACTGAATCATCAATTCTTGAGCCTTATCATCTACTACATGTTGATCTATTTGGTCCAGTAAATGTCATGTCTATTGCAAAGAAGAAATATGCATTGGTCATAGTGGATGAGTTCACTAGATACACATGGGTGTATTTCTTGCACACAAAAAGTGAAACTGCATCTATCTTGATTGATCATGTCAAACATCTGGATAAATTGGTCAAAGATTCTGTGAAAACCTTAAGGAGTGATAATGGCACTGAGTTCAAGAATTTGATAATGGAAGAGTTCTGCAAAAACCATGGAATAAAGCAGGAATTTTCTGCTCCTGGAACTCCACAGCAAAATGGAGTTGTTGAAAGGAGGAATAGAACTCTCATTGAAGCTGCACGTACAATGCTTGAAGAAGCAAAGCTTCCAACCTATTTTTGGGCTAAAGCTGTGCAGACTGCTTGTTTTACTCAAAATACAACACTCATTAACAAGAAAGGAAAAACACCATATGAGATGGTGAAGAAAAAGAAGCCAAATCTGAAGTACTTTCATGTATTTGGATGCAAGTGTTTTGTTCTCAAGACTCATCATGAACAGCTATCAAAGTTTGATCTAAAAGCTGATGAAGGAATCTTTGTTGGATATCCACTTTCCACAAAATCCTTCAGAGTCTATAATTTGAGAACAAAAGTGGTCATGGAATCTATCAATATCTCCTTTGATGATAAGAAGATTACTGGTCTTGAAGATTTTATTGACCATGATCAGCTGAGATTTGAAAATGAAGACTCAAATTCTGATGCTGAAAATCCTGACAGTCTAAGTCCTGATACTGTAAATTCTGATGGATTAAACTCTGATGTTATTGAAACTGTGGTGACTACGCCAAAGGAAGATGCACCTGTGCAGGGGGAGCATACTCAAGATCTTACCACATCTCAAGAAACTTCAGAGCATACTTCTGGATCTTCAAGTTCTGATTCGTCAAGTTCTGATAAGCCAAGTTCTGACAGTGCTGAAAATCTAAATTCTGAAGAATCTAACTCAGAGAGCATAGTTTCAGGAGGAGAATCAGAAAATGAAAATGAAGACAGCATGGATCATGGGGGAGCATCCAGTTCTAGAGAAAACCTTCCATCTGCAAGGAAGTGGACAAAATCACATACACCTGATTTGATAATTGGAAATCCTGATGCAGGTGTCAGAACTAGAACAGGTACTTCAAACGAATGTCTTTACAATTCTTTTCTCTCTCAGACTGAGCCAAAGAAAGTGGAAGAAGCTCTTCAAGATGCTGATTGGGTGCAAGCAATGCAGGAAGAGTTAAATGAATTTGAAAGAAACAAAGTCTGGACCCTAGTGCCAAGACCAAAGAATAGATCTGTTGTTGGTACAAAGTGGGTATTCAGAAACAAAACTGACAGTGAAGGCATAATTACAAGGAATAAGGCAAGGCTGGTTACAAAAGGATATTCTCAATATGAGGGAATTGATTATGATGAAACATTTGCACCAGTTACTAGGTTAGAAGCCATAAGGATATTTTTGGCTTATGCTGCTCACAAAAAGTTTACTGTCTTTCAAATGGATGTGAAAAGTGCTTTTCTCAATGGAGAATTGGAGGAGGAAGTATATGTTGAACAACCTCCAGGCTTTGTAGACTTCAAACATCCAGATTATGTCTACAGGCTTGATAAAGCACTTTATGGACTTAAGCAAGCTCCTAGAGCATGGTATGAGACTTTAGCTCAGTTTCTTCTGGAAAGTGGATTCAACAGAGGAACAATAGACAGAACTCTGTTCTACCTCAACCATGGAAATGACTTACTTCTGGTCCAGATTTATGTTGATGATATCATTTTTGGGTCTACAAATGACAGACTTTGCAAGAAGTTTGCCAAAGTGATGCAGTCAAGGTATTAGATGAGTATGATGGGGGAACTTAGCTATTTTCTGGGCCTTCAAGTCAAGCAGAATGAAGAAGGCACTTTTATTTGTCAAACTAAGTACACCAGAAATTTGCTGAAGAATTTTGGAATGCAAGATTGTTCAAGTGCATCCACTCCCATGGCCACTGCAACAAAACTGGATAAGGATACTGGTAAATCAGTAGATATTACTGATTAAAGAGGTATGATTGGCTCTCTACTCTATCTAACTGCTAGTAGACCTGATATCATGTATGCTACCTGTCTTTGTGTAAGATTTCAAGCAGATCCAAGAGAACCTACTTAACAGCTGTGAAAGGAATTTTTAAGTATCTTAAAGGAACAACAGATCTGGGATTGTGATATCCTAGAGAATTAGATTTTAAACTAATAGGTTACTCAGATGCAAATTTTGCAGGTTGCAAAATTGACAGGAAAACCACAAGTGGAAGCTGCCAATTTCTTGGAGGCAGATTGGTTTCTTGGTTCAACAAGAAACAAAAGTCAATTTCCACATCAACTGCAGAAGCAGAGTATATTACTGCAGGAAGCAGTTGTGCACAGATTCTTTGGATGAAGAATCAGTTACTGGATTATGGGTTAACATATTTCAAAATCCCTATTTACTGTGATAATCAAAGTGCTATTGCTATGACAGGTAATCGAGTTCAACACTCTATGACAAAGCACATCAGCATCAGGTAACACTTCATAAGGGAACATGTGGATGAAGGTACAGTGGAATTGCACTTTGTTCCAACAGATCAACAACTAGCAGATATCTTCACAAAACCATTGTGTGAAGCCACTTTTACAAGATTGGTAAATGAACTTGGAATGGTTTCAGGTTCTTTCTCTAAATCTGCTTAGTCTTGTTCTGTTATATCAGACCTTATGATCAGTATTTACAGAATTTAATCTCTTTGTGTATTCTGTGCTTAATTGACAAATGTGTTTAAGTACTGACTGTTGTCTGATATATGTTTCTAAACTCTGATAAGTGATATGTCTGTTTAAGTAACTATTCAATCCTATGAGGATAACTGTGCTAGATGCTGACCTAGTAGTCTTCAATAAACAAATGATCCCATGTAAGAAGTAATTATTTCTGTGGAAATCTATTGACACAAGCAAATTCTGATAATTGAGCTTAGTTGAGTTTACTTTGTTTATCTTATTACTAAGTCACAAATTAGAATAATGCTACTCATCTGTTAAGTTCTGATACTAGTAAATCTGCTGAATGCACTAAGTGCTGATAAACCTCACTTATCAAAAGAAAAAGCAAAAGGATCAAAGAATAAATTCAGGTACTCCTTTGAGATCTAGAGTAAAAATGTGGAAGGGACGACCCAAGTGCATTGCTGGTATTAAGTAAATATGCATTAGAAAAGCAAATATTTTCTTGGTGACTTTTCACACTCTATGATTACTGGAGAAATACTCTGATAATAGCATAAGCAGTCGTGACTCACTTACACTGAGAAGCCACTGTAAAATGGAATTTAAAAAGATGCATAAAATTAGCAAAAAATAATTGAGGTGGACTCAAGCATGAACTTATTCAACAGTAGGTTTCAGAATAATGACAGCTCTTTAGCAAAGTTTTAGTTATGCCTTATTTCTAAGATGTACTGAAGTGAATTAGACTTTACTCTTTGTCTGACATTTAGCTTAATGCACACACTAATCACTCCATATGAATGATGAAAATTACTGTGGTGGTCTATGTTGTTTTAGATAAACAGTCATTGTGTCACTTTGCACAAATTATGAGGACAAGTTCTGGTTGCATGTTCTGATGATTAAGTTCTGAAAAATATAACTCAGAACTTATATGAGGACTTACTAAGATAGGCATTCCTTTTTCGAGTTAAGAAATTATGTTCTGATGCCTGTTAAGTTCTGAGATAAGTCTAAGTTATGATATTACAGTCTAGTTCTTTACTTGACTTATCTGTGGATAAAATTTGATAACAGTCTCGGTTCAAACTAGAATATGTTGAAGTGGAAGATTAATAGTCAGTATGGATAGGGTTAATGGTATTCGTACTTGAACAGTCAACTTTTACTTGCTTCTTATGCGCATTAAACCATGTTTTCTCTTTCCAATGAATGTTTTTCTTTTTCCAAGTCTGGGGAGATGAGGTAGAATTAATTCTACCTGTCAGCATTAAATTCCTTTGCGTCTCCTGGCATTCTCTTGTCCATATTAGCAACCACTTCACATCAGCCTTCCCATCAAATCTTTTCTCCCAACCTCACCTTACCTTCATACTTTTTCTTTCAAAAATACCATGGTCAGATACAACATGTTTTTGAACTACGAAACCTTCAATATGGCGCTAAGCTGTGCCGATTGGCAGCAGGAATGGCACGTCACTGCCATTCCTGATGAGATATGGGACTCTGTCCCACAGAAGGTACTCACCCACCTTCTGTTCTTCTATATGGATTACTATCGCCATCTGGAGCGATTGGAGGAGGAAAGGCTGGAAGCTCTCCGCCAGCAAGAGCGAATCATTCGACTCGCCATTTTGTTTGTCGAGAGTAGGAAGAAGAAATGATTTATTTTCTTCTTCCTGTTTTTCTTCATCGTCAGCCTTGCCCTGCTTCTTGAGCTAGGACTAAGGCTGTTGATGTTAGGTTTAGCAGCTTAGGGAAATCTTGTATAAATTCTGATGTAACTTCAATTTCATTAATGTATTCACTTGATATATTAATGAAATTTGTTTTTGTTTCAAGATTTTGTCTCTAAGTTCTTTTGTAATGCATTGATAAATCCTGATACATAGTCATATTCTGATGACCATATAACTTCTGTTTTAATTTAAGTTCTGATTTTCCTTTATCAATACTTACTCATCTGATTTATCTTGGTCATTTTCACTTGATTTATTTTTAGAATATTAATGATGCAGCGAAAAATAATTAAATAAGTGGGAACGATTTCAATTTTGAATTAAAACTGTTTCACCTTGATTAATGGAATATCTGGGTAAGTGGAACGGTTTTTTCTTGAAAAACAGCAAGTGGGTAAGTAATGATTACTGTTTTCTCGAGCCCAGTAACTATCCGTTATTATTGCATGTCTGAACGGTGTCCAACGGTAATATTTGTTTTAGAGTATAAGTAAGAAAGAGAGAAGATTTTTTTAATCTTTTATTTCCCTTCATATTTTTTTCTCTCCTTGCTTTTACTCTCTTTCTTCTTCTCACGTTGGTTTTTCATACAGAAATTTTATCAAACACCTAACAGGCACGCTTACATCTCAATTTTTCACATGGCACCTAAGGATTTAATCATTGATGGAGCTAAGTTTGTTCCAAACAACTATGCTGCAATTTTTGATCATGCTGAAGCTCCATCTGAATTGCATTTTGTGCAAGATCTTCTTGTACACAGTGAGATTGGGTATGCATTGACCCAGCCTTCAGTCTTTTCAAGCCAACAAGTTCTGACATTTTGGCGGACTGGGCACTTTGATGATGGTGGTAGACATGGCACTCCTAGTATTATTTTCGAAGTGGGTGATTCTTCATATGCAGTCACTCCTGGTACAATACGCAAGGCTCTACATCTCCCAGAAGGATGTACCTTTTCAATTCTAGAGGAATCAGCTCTTCTGGAGTTAATGGCCAATTTGGGGTATAAACAGAGTTTGGCAAAACTTGGGCAGTTGAAACGGGCTCATATCAGAAGAGAATGGAGCTTCTTCTTCGACTGCATCACTAAAGCTTTTGGGAACAAATGTTCGAATTTTGATGCTATCCCAATTTTGAGTCAGCACATCGGGTATGCTATTATAAACCAAACTCATTTTGATTTTGCAACTAGTATAATTGGTTTTATTGGGGATAGGATGACCGATGATAGGAATGTTGTGTACTTTGCTAGATTCTGTCAACTTATATATACTTTTTGTACTGATGAACCTCAATTAGTCAGTTCCTCAACTTGACCTTTTAAAGTTGCAAAACGCTACTTTAATGACCTGGTAAATGCTGACACTAAGAAATCAGTGGTTAGACCTTTACAGATTCCTCAGTCTGTAAAATAGATCTTAGTAAATGCTGATCCTGATACTTATAGATCTGTTTATTCTGATGTCCAACCAACAACAACCTCCCAAAAATCACAACAACCATCAACACCTACCACTCATTCTACTCAACCAACCCTCAGACAATATATCAAATCCTATCTCTCCACTTCACAGACAGTTCAACCCTCATCATCAGCACCTACTGTGAAGCCTTCATCTTCCAAACCAAAGAGGACAAAGACTGTTCCTAAAACACTTCAGAAGAAAAGGAAGATTGCTTTGAGAGATGAATCTGATACTGAGGAACAGGTTCCTTCTTCAGAACCTGTTATTGAAGAAGCTGAGAAAGTGACTTCTCAGAAGGATTCTGGAATTGGGGGATCTAGGCTTCTCAAGAGGCTTAGAAGAATGACTATTCCTGAAACTCCCAAGGAATCTAAATCTACAAAGAGATACAAGAAACAGAGGGCAAATAGGCCAGTTTCAGATGATGAAGAGGAAGCAGCTAAGGAAGGGGATCAGGAATCTCTGATCTCACAAGAAAAGGAATTTACTAAAGCCACTTCTTCTCCATCAACTCCATCTCAGGAAGCTATTTCTGAAAAGGTCAACACACCATCTGTATCTCCTATTGATCCAGGCACAAGTGCTGATATTGATGTTCAAAACTTGGTTGTACCTGAAGTAATTCTCTTAGAAGCTCCAACAGCACCTAATCCTTCAACAACACCTGTTACTGATGTTGTCAAACTCCAGAGTTATCTGCTACACCTTCTCTACATCTAGATGCTGATGATCAGACTTTAGGTGAGCATCAGGATATGGCTGTTGATCAGAACTTAGAACCAGATCAGCAATTAGAGGATGCTGAAGCCTTCATTGCTACTCACACTGTTGTTTTATCAGAGGATACTGATTCTGTAAGTTCTGATGCTGCAAATGCTAGAGATACTGGTGATGCTGCTCCAACTGCAGATGCTGATGAAGCAGGTTCTTCAGGACATGCTTCTCAACAAACTATTCTTAAGTCTGAACTTGTTAAGAAGTTTGTTACCAGAGAAGCACCAGTGCCTTGGAGTGAAACTCCTGCAGGACAGGAGTGGACTAAGGAATGGAACTCAGTTTCCTGTGTTCCAAATGAAAAGCATCTTGCTGAGCACTTGACTAAAGCTGATGAAATGTTAAATTCTGATGATTTCAAAACCCAGCTTAGAGTCACTGCATTGAGTACTAAACATCTACAAGGTCTTCATTCAACTACTCATGCAGAGCTACACAAGATTCAGGAAGAATTTATCAAATAGGAACAAGTTCAAAAGATTGATAAGAAAAAGTTCTTCCAACCTACCTTTGACAGGATTGCTTATATTGAGAAGACTCAAGATACTCAACAAGCTTAGATTGATGATATTCTGAAAAATCAAGCTTCTCAGCAATCACAACTTAATGAAATCCAAGCCTCAATGGAATTGCTTGTCTCTCTTCTACTACCTGCTGATGCCAAAAAGGGGGAGAAAGTAATTAAGTCCAAATGCAAGACTGACAAGACACTGAAAGGGAAGGATGATGAAAAGGATGATCTAGGAAACTCTGGAACGGGTAGAGGTCATAGTCAAGGTAGAGGTTTCACATCAAGAAAAGCTGCAATCACAAGTCACAGGACAAGTTCTGATACTGGGAAAAGAATAAGTTCTGCTACTAGTAAAAGGATACGTTCTGATGAACTTTTAGATCTTGATGAGGAAATGTCAAGACAGTTATTTCTTCAGGAAAATCCAGGAATGGACTTGGAGAGTTTAATGGAAGAAGAAGCCAGACTTAAATCAGAGAAAGTCACATCTAAATCTGAAGCTTCTGGTAAAAAGCCACTTCCAAAACTCAAAGGCATTGTGATCAAAGAAAGGACACATACTGAAGCAACATTGGCTAAATCACAACCGCAGATAGATCCAAGATCCAAGGGTAAAGAAAAGGTTGGTTAACCTATCAAGGTTTATGTGCCTCCTGAGGATGAAGAAATTACTGATGAAAAGGATGATCTTGCTCTGACTTCAAGAAAAGTTCTGAAAACAACCTCTGACATGGCTCAAGTTGTTCAGAGTCAAGAAACTATAAGTTCTGATATTCAGAAGAAGCAAGTAACCTCTGACATAGCTCAAGTTAACTTAATATCAGAAGATAGACCAAAGACACTTCTACCAGGATTCACTAAAGCAAAACAGACTCAACCTTTGAAGAATACTGCAAGTGGTTTTGAAGCTAGAGTAGTTACTGGAAAGGAAGCAAGAGATAAAACTGGATTGGGAAGTGCTGATGAAAGGAGAATACAGAACACTACCAATGATCCAACTTCCTTGAGTGAACCAGGTATTGGAGCAACTCCTGAGAGATTGAATCAATTGGAATCTGTACAAATGGTTTACCATACCTACTTGAAAGAATACATCTTGTTGTATTTCATGACAGATGGTAGGGTTTATCATATAAGGCAAAATGCCATTCCATTGAAGTATTTTGAAGAATTGGAGCATGTACTATTCTTACTTCAAGTGGATGACAGATTGACAGGAACTGCTGTAAACTATTTGAAGGATCAGATTCAGAGACAGAAAAGGCTTTATTCTGTTAAATCTGACAGCACATATGTTCCAAAGTACAGAGATCACAAGGGTGATATAGTTGAAATGAAGCCCAATTCTGCTCAAATTATAACTACCTTTCTAGGGTACAGGGCTGTGGAATTCAATCTTGAGTCTGATAAAGCTTATTTGATCAGACTGGATCAGGATATAAGAAAAGCAAAGATTAATGATCTCAGGGATGCAATCTTTCAAATTGGTGAAGATACTGCAGAGCTTAAAGATGCCAAAAGGAGAATGATTGATGAACTTAGATATGCTGAGAGATGTTTGTTGAAGAACTATCTCAGAACAACTCCTGACATCAGGGAGATCAGAAGATGAAGCCAAGTCAAAGATCTACAACTGCTTAAATTCTGATATTTGTACAGACTGAAGTTGTTATCAGAAGTTAAATATTGGTAAAGCTTTAAGGACTGTAAGTTGTAGTTATCTAGTCTAATTCTCATGCATTTGTACTTAATGTTTTTGACATCATCAAATATCTGTTAAACTTGTATATTATGCTAATTTACAAGTTGGGGGAGATTGTTAGATATATTTGATAATGTCATGGCTAATATGATTTATGTTTAGTTTTCAGATCTTACTTAACAGGACAAATCAGTACTTAACTGGGAATCAGTACTTATACTGGAAGTCAGGACTTAAGGATATCAGTACTTATATTATCAGGAGATAATCATCAGAAGTTGGATATCAGAACTTAAGTGCTGAAGGACGATTAGATAAGGAAAGTAGCTGATTAAAGGAAAGAAGATCGAGATAAACATAAGAAGAGATATGCATGAAGAAGGAGTTCCGTGAAGAATGGAATACCTGGAAGAAAAGATATCTAATTGATATATTTTAGGAAGCAGAATTATATTCCATATCAATTAGCGATTATCCTGTAACTGTGTAGTATATAAACACAGACATAGGGTTTACACTATAAGTGTTATCATATTCAAGAAGATTATTCATTGTAACCCTAGCAGCTCTCGTGATATTTGTTCATCACTGAGAGGTAACAGTTCCATACTGTAACAGAGTTTATTGTTTCAATAAAGTTTGTTTTCTGTTACTCTAGATATTAAAGTTCGATTTGATTGTATTATACACTGTATTCACCCCCTCTACAGTGTGTGTGACCTAACAATGAGGCACAAGTTCAAACATCAGAACCTGTTGCAAAAGCAGCTGAGGAAGTATCTCCTCAGAAAAAAAAAAGGAAACTAGGAGTTCTAGGCCCCTCAAAAGGCTTAGAAGGAGACATTCTGATGATAAAGCTCCCAAAGTCTCTCCACCCTTGAAGAGATGGAAGAAACAAAGAGCTAACAGGGACACAGCTGAGTCAGATTCAGAGGATGTGGAAGCAGCAGCTAAGGAAGGGGATCAGGAATCTCTGATCCCAAAGGAGCCAATTGTGATTGAATCCCTTCCATCTACACAACCAGAATTTGCTGAAGCCACTGAATCTATACCTCCACTGTCACCAATTCAAGACACTGCTCAAGACAGAGTGCCTACACCTCCTGTGTCTCCTATCCTTGAACAAGTACATGTTGAAGACCCAGGTACAAGGGCTGAAATAGATATTCATAACTTGGTTGTGCCTGAGGTTCTGTACTTGGAAGCTCCAACCATTCCTCAACAAACACCACCAACAACACCAATTTTAGATGCTGATATCAATGCAGATATTCCAACAACACCTCTTCTGAATCCAGATGATGAAGATCAGATATTAGGTGAGCATCAGAATTTGGATGTTGATCAAAACTTAGAGGATGATTTTGAAACCTCTATAGCCTCACACACTATCATTTTATCAGAGGAAGCTGATTCTGCAGGCTCTGTAAGTTTTGATGCTGCAAATGCTGAAAATACTGGTGAAGCTGCTATAAATGAAAATGCTGATGCAGCTGGTCCTTTAGGACATGCACCTCTACCAGCAGTTCATAAAGCTGATTTGATTAAAAAGTTTGTGAGAGGGATTGCACCAGTACCTTGGAGTGAAACTCTAAGAGGAAAAGAATGGATAAAGGAGTGAAACAAAGTTGATTTTCTTCCTACTGCAAATATTCTTGCTGAGCACCTGGCTAAAGCTGATGAGATGCTGGTGAATGATGATTTCAAAGCACAGCTCAGAGTTACTGCATTGAGTACAAGGCACCTTCAAGGTCAACACTCAATAACTCAAGCCAAGGTGAACAAAATTCAAGAAACCCTGATTCAGCAAGACATGAATGTTAAACTGGATAAGAACAGGTTTTTGAAGCCTACCTTTAACAGAGTTGAGGCTATTGAGAAAGCTCAGGAGAAACAGCAAGCTCAGATTGATGAAGTACTAAAGAATCAAGCTTCTCAACAAGTTCAACTAAATGAAATCCAATCTTCAGTGGAATTACTTCTCTCTCTCCTATTACCTTATGATGCCAAAAAGGGGGAGAAAGTGATTAAGTCCAAATGCAAATCTGATTTAGCACTGAAGAAAAAGGATGATGGAAATGATGACCAGGGAAACTCTGAAAGGGGTAGAGGTCATGGACAAGGCAAAGGCTTTTCATCCAGGAAAGCAGGAACTTCTACACAGAGATCAAGCTCTGATGCTGATAAAAGAAAAAGTTCTGATAAGAAAGTTTTGACTAATCCTGATGTTCTGATACAGGGTAAAAGTCAAGAATCACAGAAGTTTATACAGACACTGAAGCTTAAGGGGAAGGAAATAATAGTCTACTATCAATACCCCAAGTTACAGAAGCTAGATGAAGAAATTTTAAAAAGACTATTTCTTAGAGACAATCCAGGAATGGACTTTGAAAGTCTGAAGGAAGAAGAAGCCAGACTTAAAGCAGAAAATGACAAATTCAAGTCTAAAGCTTCTATTATTGTAAAGAAACCTCCAAAGCCTAAGGGCATTGTGATTAAAGAGAAGACAAACTCTGAGGCAACCAAATCTGAATCCAAATCCAAATCACAAGTAGAGGTAGATCCAAGATTCAAGAGCAAAGCAAAAGTTGATGTACCTGTAAAGGTTTATATGCCAATTATGGATCTAAAAGTAAATTATGATGAAGATACTAGTCTAATTTTGAAGAAGAAGAATATTCAAACAACCTCTGACAGAGCTCATGTTGTTCAAGATCAGGACTTAGTACATTCTGATATTACAATGAAGCAAGAAACCTCTAACAGAGCTCAAGTTGGCTTGATATCAGAAGATAAAGAGAAGGAAACCTCTGACATTGCTCATGTTAAACCTTCAAATATTCTACTACATGGGTTTACTAATGCTCAACAATTTACTCAACCTTTGAAGACTACATCAAGTGGTTTTGAAGCAAGAGTTATTCGAGGAAAGGAAGCTGGAGACAAATCAGGATTGGGTAGTTTTAAAGAAAAGAGAGTAAATAATACTACCTCTGATCCAACTTCTTTGAGTGAACCAGGAGTGTGAACAACTCCTGAAAGATTGAATCAACTGAAGTCTGTACAAATGGTTTACCACTCTATGCTAAAAGAAGATATCAAGCTATACTTCATGACAGATGGGAGGGTATTCCAGATTAGAAAGAATGCTATTCGTTTGAAGTACTTTGAAGAATTGCAACATGTGCTATTTCTACTTCAAGTGAAGAACAGATCAACAGATGGTGCTGCCAGTTACTTAAAATCTGATATTCAAAGGCAGAAGAAACTTTACTCTATAAAGTCTGGCAGACCATACTATCCTAAGTATTGAACTCACAATGGTGATATAGTTGAGATGAAGCCTAATACCGCCAAAATAATTACTACATTTCTTGGTATTAAAGGTCTTGAATTCAATCTAGAGACTGATAAAGCCTATGTCATCAGACTGGATCAGGATATAAGGAAAGCAAAAATAAATGATCTCAGGGCTACTATCTTTCAAAAAGGTGAAGATACAGTTGAACTTAAAGATGCAAAAAGGAGGATGCAGAATGAACTTGAATATGCTGAGAGAAGACTTTTGAAGAACTATCTCAGAACAACTCCTGATATTAAAGAGATTACACACTGAAGCCAAGTCAAGAACTACAGCTGATAAATTTTGAAGTATATACAGGCTAAAGCTGATATCAGACTTTAAGGATGGTAAAAGCTACAAGGACTGTGAGTTGTAGTTACTTAGTCAAATTCTCATATGCATTTGTACTTAATGTTTTTGACATCATCAAATATCTATTGAACTTGTATATTATGATAATTTACAAGTTGGGGGAGATTGTTAGATATTTTTGTGATGTCATGTCTAATGATGATTTGTGTTTAGTTTTCAGATCTTAACTAACAGGACAAATAAGGACTTAACTGGAAATCAGGACTTATACTGAAGTCAGAACTTAAGATATCAGAACTTAAGATATCAGAACTTAAGTTATCAGAACTTAAGATCAGAAGATATTTATCAGGAGATAATATTAGGTCTTAAGAAGACGTTCAGATAAGGAAGGCGGCTGATTGAAGGAAAGAAGATTAAGGCAAACACAAGAAGAGATATGCATGGAGAAGAATTCTATGAAGAATAGAATACTTGGAGGAAAAGATAACTAGTTGATATATTTTAGGATGCAGACTTATGTTCGATATCAGTTAGAAGTTTATCTTGTAAATGTGTGTCTATATAAACACAACATAGGGTTTACACTATAATTGTTATCTTAATCGAGAATATTATTCATTGTAACCCTAACAGCTCTCATGATATTTGTTTATCACTGAGAGAGAACAGTTCCATTATAATACTATTTTATTAATAAGATTATTTTGTATTTCATACTTGTGTTCTTAATTCAATTTGATTGTAGTATACACTGTATTCAACCCCCTTCTACAGTGTGTGTGTGTGACCTAACACATTTTTCCTTAGGCCTTGGAGGTTTCTTTGCATCAGAAGCTTTAGACTTAAGATTTGTCTTCTCAGCTACAAATCTAGCTTCTTCCTCCTTGAGAGTTTCCAAATCCATTCCTGGATTTTGTTTCAGAAATAATCTTCTAGCTATCTCCTCATCAAGTGTCTGGATTTTAGGATCATTGTAATAAATAGTAGTCTGCTTCCCTTTTAGCTTCAGAGTTTGTAAAACTTCTGAGAGTCTTTAGATCCTGACTGAATCAGAATATCAGAACTTGACATCAGAATTTGTTTATCAGAACTTGACTTGTTCTGTGTACAAGATTTGCTAACATCAGAAATTATTTTCTGTGAAGATTTTCCTTGAACTTTTCCTTGACCTCTGCTCTTATCAGAGTTTCTCTGGTCATCACCTTTGTCATCCTTCTTCTTCAGTATTTCAGTAGGTGAGCATTTGGACTTAACTACCTTCTCCCCCTTTTTGGCATCATCAGGAAGTAAGAGAGAGAGAGAGAGAAGAAGTTCAACTGAAGATTGGATTTCATCCATTTGAGCTTTCTGAGAAGCTTGGTTAGCCAGAACCTCATCAATTTGGGCATGTTGCTTCTCTTGAATCTTTTCAATGGCTTTAATTTTCTCAAGAGTAGGTATGCCATATCTATTCTTGTCAAGCTTGAGTTGTAGATCTAGTTTATCAGCATGTTCCTTTAGTGTATCAACCTTTTCATGAGTAGAAGAATGTAGACCTTGAAGATGTTTGGTAGACAGAGCTGTGATCTTGAGTTCTGTCTTGTAATCAACATTTGTGAGCAACTCATCAGCTTTAGCAATATGCTCTGTCAGAACGTTAGAGCATGGAATGAAATCAGTGTCATTCCACTTCTTGGTCCACTCCACACCTCAGTGAGTATCCTCCCAAGGAATAGGTGCTTCCTTTTCAACAAATTTCTTCACCAATGCTTCCTTGCCTAGTATGGGAACTGGAGTCTCAACAAGAACACTGTCTTCAGAACTTGAGGAAGACTCACTATGTTCTGACAGCACAACAGTGTGTGAAGCAACTGGAGATTCAGGAACAACTTCATTTAAATTCTGAGCATCAGAATTTATCTCCAGAGCTAGTGTGGTTGGTGTAGATGGTATCTTAGCATTTAAAATTAGAGAGTTGACTGTAAATGGCTGAGCTTCTGTAGATGGAGCTTCCAGATAAAGAACATTTGGTATATTCAAATTGTGAATATCTATTTCAGAAGTTTTAGCTTGTTCTTCATCATCATTTGTAGCTTTAATAGGAGAGACAGGAGGTGTTGACACAGTATCCTGAGCTTGAGTAGGGAATGGCAGAGCTTCAATTACCACAGGTTCTGATGAGATCAGAGATTCCTGATCCCCTTCCTCAGCTTCAGTTGAATGCTCAGATATAGGCTTTGTAACGATCGAAAAATTACGCTTGTATTATATCATAATAAAGATAAATTATGTGTATTATTATGTGATTAAATGTGTTGAGTCATTAAACCCTAACTGCTATGTGTTGCGTGTTGTCTATTTTGATCCAAACGTGTTTTGGATATATATTGAGTGTTCTATCGTAAGTTATATATTTTATATCAAAACTCGTACAGCTCAAAACCATGTTTTAAAATCCCGTATTTTAGACAAAATCATTGGCCCTATTTTGCCAAAAATGCCCTATACCATATCGCTATTTTGAACCCCTAGACGTTTTACAAATTTACCTTTTTCGCGAAAAATGACTTTTCCAGACCCTTTCGGGTACCAAAACCCCACAAAAATCACATTTTTATTTTTATATGATCATGAAATTATCATACATCATTTTTCTTTGCATTTTTGTAATATTCACAATTTATGGGAATTTTTGACATTAATTTTGTATTTATTGGATATTTAAAAATTCATTATTAATACCCGAAAATTATAAAATTGGGGCCAAATATTTTTATTAGGAGTGTAATTAGCCCCTTAATTTTATTTAGGGGTATTATTTTCATAAATATAAATAGCTGATTTACTGTTAATTAATTAGGTAATTAATCATAAAAAAAAATCAGAAAATTCAGAAAATTAGGAATTAGGGTTTGTGGGTGAAGAACAGGGCAGAGAATCAAACCGGATTTTGATCGTGATTCTGTTAACCAAATCAGTCATGTAAGTATCTGTTTTGAAGCTGATTGAGTAGTTTTCGATTATGCAATCATTTTTAATGTTTGATTGATCGAATTTAAATTTGTATTTTCGGGTTTTAATTTCGAATTCGGGTTATAATTTCTAGTTGTTGTTTGTTGATTCTGTTGATTGGGTTGATTAGATCGTTGAGTTTACAGTTGAACGGCACCGACTTCGTCGGTTTTGGTGTTGATTTCGTCCTCGTCGGAGAACCGCCGCCACGGCGGTGTTCTTCGTTTTTCCGATAACGTTGTCGATGAATGGAGAAGAAGGAAGGCGGGAGGAGGTTGCTATGGTGGCCAGGAACGATCACGCAGAGAAACGGGATGGAAAGCATCGTTTTGATTGCCATTTTTACTCGCCGGAAAAAGCCACCGGAACGACGCCGGTGGGCTGTTCTTCGTCGACCCGGGTTCGACCCGGTTTCAACCCGGAAATCGACCCGGGTTTGATCCTTAAAACCCTAACCCTGAAACCTGTTATGTGTTTCTGATATTTTTAATATTTATTCTATTTTCTAAAATCAGAAAATCAGTTTTAATAATTCTAATAATTAATTAAAAATTAGTTTTAAATTCTGAAAAATAGTATAATTAATTTCTAAATTATTTTATTAATTTAGAATTTAAAATTTAGAATTTAGAATTTAGAATTTAATTATTTAATTAATTATTTAATTATTTATCTAATTATTTATTAGTTATCTAATTAATTAATAATTAGGTAATTAATTAATAATTAGATAATTAATTAATAAATAAGGATTAAATAATATGATTAATAATCCGATAACTAGTTAATATTAGGAGTAACTCGTATTTATGCGAGTAGGGATTCGATAATTAGAATTATGATTCAAGCGATAATTATTCGAAGGATATCGTAATAATTATTCGTATCGAATAATTAAATACAGATAATTAAGTGATTAATTAATCGTATAGGTATAGTAATAATAGCGATTCGATAGTTATTCGAGAATTGCGAGTAGCTCGTATTTATACGAGTAGTTAATCGTTGAATTAGATTATAATTCGAGTAATTAGTATTTATTCGATAAATAGCGTATCAGTTAGTTGTATCGATTGTTTATTTATAAATAATCGATCTGATCGAGTAAGTATTATTAATGTGTAAATAATTGTAATAAATAGTAATTAATCCTAATAATTAGGGATTAATTATTTTAAAATACAATAATTATTAGTTAATTTTTTAAAGATGTAATTAAGGATTATTTAATTATAATTAATTATTTATAATTAATTATTAATTAATTGAATCTTGTTTAATTCATAATAATTAAACCGTTAGTCCGATTTGCGCGAAACGAGGACCCCTAGACTCAGAAAAATGAAACGAATCCAATAAAAATAATTGAAAGTTATAATTTCTTCCGGAAGAGAGGGGTCTTGTGATAATTAATTGTTCATAGGCCCTATTAGGGGTAGAATCGAGTCGAATAAATCCTGAAAAATTGTAATAAAATCAGAGAGGGTTAGTTATTATAAATATGAGTCTAGTATCGATTCTAAAAATAATTATTAGTTCAAAAATCAATTATGTGCTTTACGTGGTTATGTGAACCTTACGTGCTATATAGTTATATATGTGTATATATGCGAGTCAGATAGAAACGCATGGGTAGAGTGATAGGGTTGCGTAGTATCAATTCGAGATACACGTATATAGTAAGTTATCTAAATGATTATCTTTCTATGATTGGTTCAGTGTCAGCAAGGCAGAGCAAGCTAAAGACCGAAGGTGGTGAGTTGAACCAGGTTAAGTACGCGCAAGGCAAGTTTTCCCCTATTCTAAATTCAGAATAGTGAATTATATCTCATTTTCCCATATCAGTTATCTTTGATAATTTTTGTTCATATACACTGTTACAAAATTATTGAATCTTGTTTCTACTTCACTTTGATTCTTGATTCCTCCCAAATTATTGAATCCTTTATTCGTATTCCTATACTTTTACACTTGTTACATATACTTTGATATATCCTGGTATTGGGATACATCAAAAGCATTCCGATTGTTCCGGATGCTAAGCTTTGGACTGGATGGTTACGATGCGGACTGGATTTTACCCAGACCATTAATTAATAGGCCATAGTTGCCTGAGTACTCCTTATGTTGGTTGGGTCTATGCAGTTGGGTATAGATCTGCACTGTATCTTGACTAATCAGCAGGTTATAGTGCATATGTTGGTTCTTGTTTCCAGTCTTGTTCATTTAGTACTCGCCAGTGTTGGCAAATTATTATCCTATACAGATACAGATGGTTGTTCAAACCAGCAGCTTATTGGTTCACTTATTTCTCTCTCTTTATACTATATATATATTGTTGCAGGATTGTTGAGCAATTTTGGCTCATCCCTTTTTATTGTTATTCCTATTATTTTACAGTTAAGGTAGAGAATGAAACCCATCAGGACCCGCGTAGTCAAAAAGCGAGTCAAGCAGCGGGACCCTCTTATACCAAGAGTGTTCCTTCCTATTCCCGAAGAGAGCTTTGAGTTACCAGATCAGGTGTAACAGGATAAGTAGTAACGTTGGGTTGAATAAAAGTTTTGTGTGGTTTGAATAAAAGTTGTGTGCAGAGAATGTAGATAGAATAAAGTTTTTGTAACAAAGAGAGTTCTTGAGACGGATTGTTTTTATTTGGATTTGTAATAAAGTTAGTGTGTGGTTCTTGTTTTCAACTCTTAACCTTAAAAGATCCTGAGTAGCAGTAGTTCAGGGTAATTATCATATTTATATTCTGCTTGTGCAGGTTTAGTTTGTAGTTGTTATTAATAATGCCCCAAATCTATACCCCGGATTTGGAGGGTGTTATAGTTGGCATCAGAGCTTAGGTTTGGACCCTTGAAAACAAGAACGTTAGGATTAAGATAAGATAGGAAGATCAGATAAGATAGAAGTAAGAGTGTTAGGATTGTCTGTTTATGTGATTAGAAGTTATGAGTTTTAGGATTGTGATTTGATTGTTTTTGTGTTATTATTGTTATGTATATTAGGTGGCTTCTTTATCATCGTCTACGAAGCGGACCGAGACAGATCCAGTGGTTGCACCGGTAGTGGCTCCAGTGTCAGAGCAGATCTTTCCTCCATTGCCACCACCCCCACCATTGCCACCTGGACCAGTACTAGTGATGCCACTTCCACCAGAGGTACCAGATTTTGATGATTATTTTCCATATTTTGAGCCAGAGATACCAGATTTTCCACCACTAGAGTTTCTGATGTTTGATATTCCTAACATGATTGATCTTCTGCAGTGGGAGGATCTAGAGCCCCAGATTCCTATGCCACCAGTCGAGATTCCAGAGATTCCACCGATTGAGCCTGAGGCAGAGCCACCAGTGTATGCACCTATGGAGCAGCCTGTCTTATTTCCTTCCCCTTTAGCTATCTATGCCCCTGTTCCCGGGGTATATCAGTTTCCACAGCCGGAGTTCCTGGACGAGGTAGTAGTAGATGGGCCATTACCTTCTCGAGGTTCCCGTACGGATCTTCATGAGCATCATACAGTTACATACCAGCGTTTTCAGGCAGAGAGAGAGGAGATGATTAGATGGCAGAACTAGTGTAGAGAGATCATTGGATTGTTTGAGACCCAGGCGGATGGTCCCGTTCGAGCACTTCACCCAGACTACATATTGAGGGGGAGGCTACGCCAGATTTACAGAGTTAGTTCTCAGCAGCTTACTGATCTGAGGTAGCAGGATATGAGTGCAGAGGTAGCATACCGTAGGGCGATGGGACTTACTAAGGCAGTGTTAGAGGCATTGCAGGAGGAGCTGAGCCATGTGCCATTAGGATTCTGAGACTAGCAGACGGAGGAGTGTTGTATCTTGTATATTTTGTAGATAGAGGCAGCATAGTATTGTATGACTAGTTTGTATGATTGTAGCTACTAGTTTGACTGATAGCAGTAGTAGTACGACTGACATATCATAGGCTTTTGTATTAAGCATTGACACCTGCAGCTGGTGTCCTACCCATATATATATATAAGATGAACCTTTTCACGTTTTCTTTATTTTCCAGTCATTTAAGCATTTACATTTATTTCATTATTTTACCATTACATATTTTAAAGATGCTGTTTTATTTACAATCATGTTGTACCCTTTATGTTTTCAAAAATTTTAAAAGTACTTTAAAAAGGATTTATTTACACATCGCACTGTTTTATTTATTTAGATATTTAATAAATTGTTTTCTTTCTCCATATCAACTGTTTTAACGATGTTTTAATATTATAAAGCCTATTTTCATTCCATAACACCTGTTTAGTATATTGTTATTAAGAGAACCCCTTTGTTTTATTATCAGAAAGATGGTACCCAAAAGAAAAGTACGACCCGACTCATCTAATGGAAATACCGAGGGCCAAAACAATAATAACCAAATGGATCAGATGTTTCATCTTATGCAACAGCAGATGCTGATGATGCAACACCAAATGCAGCAGCAACAGCAGCAGTTCCAATAACAGATGTTACAGCAACCAGCTCATCCAGGACATCAAGTACCACCAGCAATACCTACAATCACTTTCAAGCAATTTCAGGCGGTAAAGCCTCCGGAATTTTTCGGTTCCACAGATCCTACAAAGGCGAGAGCTTGGCTGAAGGAAATGGAAAAGGCTTTTACGTTGGTGAAAGTTGAGGAAGAACAGAAGACGGATTTTGCCAGCTACTTTCTGAAAGGTGAAGCCAATTATTGGTGGGAATCGAAGAAAGCTTTGGAAGGGGAATGTGTGGTGACCTGGGATAGATTCACTGATCTTTTCCTGGAAAAATATTTCCCTCGTTTTATGAAGAACCAGATGGAGATCAAGTTCCTGGAGCTGAAGCAAGATAACTTATCGGTAGCGGATTATGAGACCAAGTTCACTGAATTGGCCAGATTTATTCCTGAGCAAGTGGATACGGATGAAAAGCGGGCCAAGAGATTCCAACAGGGACTGAAGCCATGGATTCGTAGCAGGGTAGCTGTGTTTGAGCTGACGACATATACGGCTATTGTTCAGAAGGCCATGATCATTGAAGGGGAGAGTGAAGCAGCTCAAAAAGAGAAGGGACCAGGAAATTTCCAGAACCGTTTCAACAGAAGGCCCGGATTTCAAGCCCGGGGAAAAGTAAATGCCAGGAGACCAGAACAAAACAACCAGAGGATGGGTAATCGACTTCCTGCCCCAACTCAGCAAAGACTTATCCGACCGCCTATACCTGATTGCAGAATATGTGGTAAAAAGCATACGGGGATTTGCAATAAGCCAAATGTCACGTGTTTCAAGTGCAAGCAAAGGGGACACTACTCTGGAGAATGTCCGATGGGAAGAGCAGAGGTCACTTGTTTCCAATATGGAAAAAAAGGACATATTGCCAAAGACTGCAGAGGAGTTGCAATGGCCGCTAATATTCCAAGGGTTTTAGCATTACCTCCACCTCCACTACCACCACAAAATCAGCCAGGGCAAGGTCTTTCAACATGTCAATGAAGGAAGCAATGTAGAGTCCGAATATGGTTGCAGGTACGCTCCCTGTGAATTCCGTAAATGCTCTAGTATTGATTGATTCAGGAGCTACCAGATCTTTTATTTCTGAAGATTTTATCTCTAAGATAGATTGTGAGACTCATTGGTTAGATGAAGTGATAGTCATAAAATTAGAAAATGATGATCAGGTTATGGTAGATCAAGTATGCCCAAGTTGTGATATTGAGATAGGGAGATATCATTTCTCAGTTGATTTGATACCTTTCAGGTTAGGAGAGTTTGATGTTATTTTAGGAATGGATTGGCTAGCTAGTATTAATGCTCAGATTGATTGCGCAAATAAGAAAGTGAAATTACAAACTGAAGAAAATAAAACGGTAACATTTAAAGGTAAAAAGCAAAAGCAGAAATTCCTAACAATGATGCAGACGAGACGATTGTTACACCAAGGATGTCAAGCCTATTTAGCCTACGTATTGGATACCAACAAAGAAAGTCCGAAAATTGAAGATATTCTTGTAGTTTGTGAGTTTGCCGATGTTTTTCCAGATGAACTTCCAGGACTTCCACCGGATCGAGAAATCGAGTTCACTATTGACTTGACGCTAGGGATTGAACCAATTTTGAAAGCTCCATATCGAATGGCACCTGTTAAAATGAAGGAATTAGCAAAGCAGTTGCAAGAACTTCTCGACAAAGGAATTATAAGGCCAAGTGTATCCCCATGGGGCGCACCAGTATTGTTCGTGAAAAAGAAGGACGGTAGCATGCGACTGTGTATTGATTATCGTGAGCTGAACAAGTTAACTATCAAGAATAAATATCCTTTACCTCGCATCGATGACTTATTTGATCAACTAAAAGGAGCAGCATGGTTTTTGAAAATTGACTTACGATCAGGTTATCATCAGTTAAAGATCAAGGCAGAAGATATTCCAAAGACGGCATTCAGAACGAGATACGGACATTATGAATTTCTTGTGATGGCTTTTGGATTGACAAATGCACCTGCAGCATTTATGGATTTGATGAATCGAGTATTCAAGAAGTATCTGGATAAGTTTATCATTGTATTTATTGATGACATCTTGATTTATTCAAAGACGGAAGAAGATCATGCAGCACACTTAAGAACGACATTGGAGATATTACGGAAGGAGCAGCTTTATGCGAAATTTTCAAAATATGAATTTTGGTTGAAGGAAGTGCAGTTTTTAGGATACATCATTAGTATTGAAGGAATTCAAGTGGATCCCGCAAAGATTGAAGCTATTTTAAATTAGGAAAGACCTAAGACGCCAACTGAAGTCAGAAGTTTCTTGGGAGTAGCCGGTTATTACAGAAGATTCGTTACAGATTTTGCAAAGATAGCCACACCATTGACGAAGTTGACGCGAAAGAATGAAAAGTTCGAATAGAACGAGAAATATGAAGCAAGTTTCCAAGAATTGAAGAATCGACTAGTAACTACACTTGTGCTTGTGTTACCTGATGATCAAGGAGACTTTGTCATATACAGCGATGCTTCATATCGAGAACTTGGATGAGTTTTAATGCAACATGGAAACGTGATCGCATATGCTTCTAGACAGCTAAAGCTGCATGAACAAAAATATCTGACACACGATCTTGAACTAGCAGCAATTGTGTTCGCACTGAAGCTTTGGAGACATTATCTGTACGGTGAAAGATGTGAGATTTATACAAATCACAAAAGCTTGAAGTACATTTTTACCTAGAAGGAACTTAACATGCGACATCGACGTTGGCTAGAGTTAATTAAGGATTACGACGTTTCAATCAATTATCATCCAGGCAAGGCCAATGTAGTAGCAGATGCGTTAAGTCGAAAGGAACGATTGAACCTGTTAACGTCTTCAGAGGACTTAATCAAGGAATTCGATAAATTGGAGATTGAAGTTCGTGTACCAGAAAGTTCAACCGAAATGATTTACGCTATGACTTTTCAGCATGAACTATTGGAGAAAATAAGAAGGTGTCAGGAAGAAGTAATGGACCAGGATATCGACAATTTAACAGGAGAAGAGATTACCAGTCAGAAGGATGCTAAAGGAATTTTTCGTGTTGCTTCAAGGATCTGGATACCTAATGTACCAGAACTGAAAGCGGAAATTTTGCAAGATGCTCATAGTTCAAGATATTCAATTCATCCCGGAAGCACAAAGATGTATAGAGACCTGAAGGAAACTTTTTGGTGGCCGAATATGAAGAAAGAAATAGCAGAATGGGTCAGCAAGTGTTATATGTGCCAAAGAGTGAAAGCTGAACATCAACGCCCGAGCGGACTACTACAGCCACTAGATATTCCAGAATGGAAATGGGAACACTTAGCTATGGATTTTGTAGTGGGACTTCCAAGGACGAAAGCAAATCACGATGCAATTTGGGTTATCATTGATCGATTG
Source organism: Apium graveolens (assembly GCF_009905375.1). Taxonomy (NCBI): domain Eukaryota; kingdom Viridiplantae; phylum Streptophyta; class Magnoliopsida; order Apiales; family Apiaceae; genus Apium; species Apium graveolens. Next base: position 231,320,785 of record NC_133649.1, on the reverse strand, counting down.
ACGAAATCAGCACATTTTCTTCCGATTAACGAAAGATTTTCACTGGACAAGTTAGTGCACTTATATCTCAAGGAAATCGTAATGCGTCATGGAGTACCCGTATCGATTGTATCGGATCGAGATCCCCGTTTCAATTCGAGATTTTGGAGATAATTCCAAGAATGTCTAGGAACGAAGTTGAACATGAGTATAGCTTATCATCCATAAACGGACGGGCAAAGCGAAAGGACAATTCAAACAATCGAAGATATGCTACATGTATGCGCAATAGACTTTGAAGGAAATTGGGACGAGCACTTACCGCTAGTGGAATTTTCTTACAATAACAGTTATCAAGCGAGTATTGGGATGCCACCTTATGAAGCTCTATATGGAAGAAAATACAGTTCACCTACCTGTTGGATGAAGTGGGAGAACGTAAAATTCTAGGTCCAGAACTGATTCAGCAGACTAAGGAAAAAGTAGAACTTATCCGCAAGCGACTTGAAGCAGCGCAGAATCGACAACGTAAATATGCAGATCTATCCAGAAAGGATATGGACTACCAGGAAGGAGAGCATGTATTGCTAAAGGTATCACCATGGAAGGGATTAGCTAGGTTTGGCAACAAAGGAAAATTGAAACCTCGCTACGTCGGACCATTTGAAATTTTGAAGAAAATTGGGAAGGTTGCGTATGAGTTAGCTTTACCACCCCATATGCAGCATATTCACAACGTATTTCATGTATCTATGCTTAAGAAGTATAACCCTGATAAAAGGCATATAATAGAGTATGGACTAGTAGAACTTCAGGCAGATTTGTCGTATGTAGAATAGCCGATAAGAATTCTAGATCGACAAGAGAGGGTATTAAGAAATAAGTCTGTGTCATTAGTGAGAGTTTGTGGAGAAACCCAGTGGTTGAAGAATCAACATGGGAGCTCCAGAGTGAAATGTTATAAAAGTATCCTCAGTTGTTTGCATAATGTGATTCTGAGGACAGAATCCTGTTAAGGGGGGAGCATGTAACGACCGAGAAATTACGCTTGTATTATATCATAATAAAGATAAATTATGTGTATTATTATGTGATTAAATGTGTTGAGTCATTAAACCCTAACTGCTATGTGTTACGTGTTGTCTGTTTTGATCCAAACGTGTTTTGGATATATATTGAGTGTTCTATCGTAAGTTATATATTTTATATCAAAACCCGTACAGCTCAAAACCATGTTTTAAAAGCCCGTATTTCAAACAAAATCATTGGCCCTATTTTGCCAAAAATGCCCTATACCATATCGCTATTTTGAACCCCTAGACGTTTTACAAATTTACCTTTTTCGCGAAAAATGACTTTTCCGGACCCCTTCAGGTACCAAAAACCCCACAAAAATCATATTTTTATTTTTATATGATCATGAAATTATCATACATCATTTTTCTTTAATATTCACAATTTTTTGGAATTTTTGACATTAATTTTGTATTTATTGGATATTTAAAAATTCATTATTAATACCCGAAAATTATAAAATTGGGGCCAAATATTTTTATTAGGAGTGTAATTAGCCTCTTAATTTTATTTAGGGGTATTATTTTTATAAATATAAATAGCTGATTTACTGTTAATTAATTAGGTAATTAATCATAAAAAAATCAGAAAATTCAGAAAATTAGGAATTAGGGTTTGTGGGTGAAGAACAGGGCAGAGAATCAAACCGGATTTTGATCGTGATTCTGTTAACCAAATCAGTCATGTAAGTATCCGTTTTGAAGCTGATTGATTGTAGGTTTCGATTATGCAATCATTTTTAATGTTTGATTGATCGAATTTAAATTTGTATTTTCGGGTTTTAATTTCGAATTCGGGTTTTAATTTCTAGTTGTTGTTTGTTGATTCTGTTGATTGGGTTGATTAGATCGTTGAGTTTACAGTTGAACGACACCGACTTCATCGGTTTTGGTGTTGATTTCGTCCTCGTCGGAGAACCGCCGCCACGGCGGTGTTCTTCGTTTTTCCGATAACGTTGTCGACGAATGGAGAAGAAAGAAGGTGGGAGGAGGTTGCTATGGTGGCCAGGAACGATCACACAGAGAAACAGGATGGAAAGCATCGTTTTGATTGCCGTTTTTACTCGCCGAAAAAAGCCACCGGAACGACGCCAGTGGGCTGTTCTTCATCGGCCCGGGTTCGACCCGGTTCCAACCCGGAAATTGACTCGGGTTTGATCCTGAAAACCCTAACCCTGAAACCTGTTATGTGTTTCTGATATTTTTAATATTTATTCTATTTTCTAAACTCAGAAAATCAGTTTTAATAATTCTAATAATTAATTAAAAATCAGTTTTAAATTCTGAAAAATAGTATAATTAATTTCTAAATTATTTTATTAATTTATAATTTATAATTTAATTATTTAATTAATTATTTAATTATTTATCTAATTATTTATTAGTTATCTAATTAATTAATAATTAGGTAATTAATTAATAATTAGGTAATTAATTAATAAATAAGGATTAAGTAATATGATTAATAATCCGATAACTAGTTAATATTACGAGTAACTCGTATTTATGCGAGTAGGGATTCGATAATTAGAATTATGATTCAAGCGATAATTATTCGAAGGATATCGTGATAATTATTCGTATCGAATAATTAAATACAGATAATTAAGTGATTAATTAATCGTATAGGTATAGTAATAATAGCGATTCGATAGTTATTCGAGAATTGCGAGTAGCTCGTATTTATACGAGTAGTTAATCGTTGAATTAGATTATAATTCGAGTAATTAGTTATTCGATAAATAGCGTATCAGTTAGTTGTATCGATTGTTTATTTATAAATAATCGATCTGATCGAGTAAGTATTATTAATTTGTAAAAAATTGTAATAAATAGTAATTAATCCTAATAATTAGGGATTAATTATTTTAAAATACAATAATTATTAGTTAATTTTTTAAAGATGTAATTAAGGATTATTTAATTATTATTAATTATTTATAATTAATTATTAATTAATTAAATCTTGTTTAATTCATAATAATTAAACCGTTAGTCCGATTTGCGCGAAACGAGGACCCCTAGACTCAGAAAAATGAAACGAATCCAATAAAAATAATTGTAAGTTATAATTTCTTCCGGAAGAGAGTGGTCTTGTGATAATTAATTGTTCATAGGCCCTATTAGGGGTAGAATCGAGTCGAATAAATCCCGAAAAATTGTAATAAAATCAGATAGGGTTAGTTATTATAAATATGAGTTTAGTATCGATTCTAAAAATAATTATAAGTCTAAAAATCAATTATGTGCTTTATATGCTATGTGCTTTACGTGGTTATGTGAACCTTACGTGCTATATAGTTATATATGTGTATATATGCGAGTCAGATTGAAACACATGGGTAGACTGATAGGGTTGCGTAGTATCAATTCGAGATACACGTATATAGTAAGTTATCTAAATGATTATCTTTCTATGATTGGTTCAGTGTCAGCAAGGCAGAGCAAGCTAAAGACCGAAGGTGGTGAGTTGAACCAGGTTAAGTACGCGCAAGGCAAGTTTTCCCCTATTCTAAATTCAGAATAGTGAATTATATCTCATTTTCCCATATCAGTTATCTTTGATAATTTTTGTTCATATACACTGTTACGAAATTATTGAATCTTGTTTCTACTTCACTTAGATTCTTGATTCCTCCCAAATTATTGAATCTTTTATTCATATTCCTATACTTTTACCCTTGTTACATATACTTTGATATATCCTGGTATTGGGATACATCAAAAGCATTCCGATTGTTCCGGATGCTAAGCTTTGGACTGGATGGTTACGATGCGGACTGGGTTTTACCCAGACCTTTAATTAATAGGCCATAGTTGCCTGAGTACTCCTTATGTTGGTTGGGTCTATGCAGTTGGGTATAGATCCGTATTGTATCCTGACTGATCAGCAGGTTATAGTGCATATGTTGGTTCTTGTTTCCAGTCTTGTTCATTTGGTACTCACCAGTGTTGGCAAATTATTATCCTATACAGATACAGATGGTTGTTCAAACCAGCAGCTTATTGGTTCACTTATTTCTCTCTCTTTATACTATATATATATTGTTGTAGGCTTGTTGAGCAATGTTGGCTCATCCCTTTTTATTGTTATTCCTATTGTTTTACAGTTAAGGTAGAAAATGAAACCCATCAGGACCCGCGTAGTCAAGAAGTGAGTCAAGCAGCGGGACCCTCTTAAACCAAGAGTGTTCCTTCCTATTCCCGAAGAGAGCTTTGAGTTACCAGATCAGGTATAACAGGATAAGTAGTAATGTTGGGTTGAATAAAAGTTTTGTGTGGTTTGAATAAAAGTTGTGTGCAGAGAATGTAGATAGAATAAAGTTTTTGTAACAAAGAGAGTTCTTGAGACGGATTGTTTTTATTTGGGTTTGTAATAAAGTTAGTGTGTGGTTCTTGTTTTCAACTCTTAACCTTAAAAGATCCTGAGTAGCAGTAGTTTGGGGTAATTATCATATTTATATTCCGCTTGGGCAGGTTTAGTTTGTAGTTGTTATTAATAATGCCCCAAATCTATAGCCCGGATTTGGAGGGTGTTATAGGCTTCGCCTTGTACCTTTCTGCCATCATTTTCTTTAGTCTTCTTGCTAGTGAAGGAGTTGCTTTAGCAGCTTCAGAACTTACAGATTTCCTCTTCAAAGTATCAGAACTTTGAGCTGCAGTTTCTTTCTGAGAAGTAACATTCTCAGCTCCAACTGTCACAGGTTCTGATGCATAAACCTGTGCTTCAACTGTTTCTCAAATCATCACAATTTATTATTGACCATAATTTTAATCGAAACATTCATCAAAAGATATAGTTCAAATAGATGAAGTAAAGATTAACAAATTACAATTAGAACATTCACAGTTGCATAATATGAGAGAAACTGAGACTAAATCTTGGAATTAAAGAAAATTTCATTAAAATATTCAAAAAGTACATCTTATGAAATTTATAGATTACATTCAAATGATTGCAAGATAGTCCTAGTCTAAGATGCTTAACATCAACAGCCTTAGTCCTAGAAGAAAACCTATCGATTAGTTCCTCATGCTGCTGAAAAAGAGCACTACAAGACGGATGATTCGTTCTTGCTGAAGGAGAGCCTCTCTCCTTTCTTCTTCCAATCGATCAAGATGGAGCTGATAGTCCATCAAAAAGAACAAGAGGTCTGTGTGAACCTCTTGTGGAACAGAGTTCCAGATCTCTTCAGGAATGACGGTGACATGCCACTCCTGTTGCCAGTCATCACAACTCAACTTTACATTGAAATTTTCATAGTTCATGAACAAGTTGAAAAGAACCATTTTTATTTATGAAGAAGAAAAATGATGAGAATTAAGAGAGAGAGTGAGTTTGTGAGAAAATGGAAGATGATTTGGCTGACATGAATTGTCGGTTTAAATAGCCAATGGAATACCAAGGGACGGGAGGACTATGTAACGATTAAGAGTAAAATTAATGATGCCTCGTCTCCCTAGACCAATGTGTAATAATAAAAGTCAGTAAAAAGTTAAAGCAGGAGTTAATGGGCACTGGAAATAAGTAACAATTACTGTGCACATGCAGTTTTTCAAGACAAACACGTTTACCACTAACCCTTAATGATTATGACTATTTTTATCTCACCTAAATATATTTTGATTAAATATGACTGTTTTAATTTTTACCACAAATAAGTTAAGTAAAGAATAATGCCACATAAGCATCAAGTATTCCAACAGGATTAAATATCAGAGCATAAGTATTAGATTTTAACAGTCATCAGAATATGGCTTCTATACTCAAAAAGTGAATAACTTTTTCTGTGATTCTTCATACAAATACTGATTGTTTTCTTCAGAATTTAATCATTAGAACTTCCATCAGAACTTGTCCTCAGAACTTATGCAAATGACACTTAACTGTTTATCAAAAACAACTTAATCACCACAGTAATTTTCATCATTCTTATGGAGTGAAAGTGTGTGCATTCAGCAAAATATCAAATAAAGATTAAAGTCTGATAAACTTCAGTACATCTTAGAAATAAGGCATAACTAAGAAAAGTGCTTAAAATCTGTTATCAATCATGAAGTCTACTCAAGAACAAATTTATGCAAGAGTCTACCTTAACTGTTTGTACTCATTTTATGCATCTTTTGAAATTTCTTTTTTACAGTGGCTTCTCAGTGTAAGTGAGTCACAACTGCTTATCTGAATTTATGCTATTATCAGAGTATTTCTCCAGTAATCAGAGAATGTGAAAAGTCACCAAGAAAAATTTATTTGTTTTTCTAATGCATATTACTTAATACCAGCAATGCACTTGGGTCTTCCCTTCCACATATTTACTCTAGATCTCAAAGGAGTACATGACTTGTATTTTCTTTTTTTTCTTTTAATAAGTGAGGCTTATCAGCATTTAGTTCATCCTTCAGATTTAATGACATCAGAATTTAACAGATAAGAAGCAAGAATCTAGTTTGTGACTTAGTAATAAGATACACAACGTAAATTTGACTAAGCTCAAAATCAGAATTTGCTTATGTTAATGAGTTTCCACATAAACAACTAATTCAAACATGGGATGTCTAGTATGTTAAAGACTACTAGGTCATCATCTAACATAGTTATCCTTATTGGATTGAATAGTCTCAGAATATTCAAAAAAGACTATCAGAGTTTAAAGATCCACATCAGATAACAATGAACATTTAATGAATTTTAATTAAAGCACAGATTATATGAAAATAAAACAATATGTAAACACTGATCATAAAGTCTAATGCATGAGAACAAAAACTAGAGAAAGAATCTGAAACCATTCCAAGTTCATTTACCATTCTTGTAAAAGTAGCTTCACATAGTGGTTTTGTGATGATATCTGCTAGTTGTTGATCTGTTGGAACAAAATGCAATTCCATTATACCTTCCATCACATGTTCCCTTATGAAATGGTACCTAATAGTGATGTGCTTTGTCATTGAGTGTTGTATTGGATTACCTGTCATAGCAATAGCACTTTGATTATCACAGTAAAAATGGATTTTAGAAAATTCTAGCCCATAATCCAGTAATTGATTCTTCATCCAAAGAATCTGTGCACATCAGCTTCCTGCAGCAATATATTCTGCTTCTGCAGTTGATGTGAAGATTGACTTCTGTTTCTTGCTAAACCAAGAAACCAATCTGCCTCCAAGAAATTGGAAGCTTCCACTAGTGTTTTTCCTGTCTATTTTGCATCCTGTAAAATCTGCATCTGAGTAATCTGTTAGCTTAAAATCTGATTCTCTAGGATACCACAATCCTAGATCAGTTGTACCCTTAAGGTACTTGAAAATTCTTTTCACAGCTATTAAGTGAGGTTCTCTTGGATCAGCCTGAAATCTTGCACAAAGACAGGTAGCATACATGATATCAGTCCTACTTACAGTTAAATAGATTAAAGAACCAATCATACCTCTGTAGTTAGTAATATCTACTAATGAACCAGTATCTTTATCTAACTTGGTTGCAGTGGCCATGGGAGTGGATGCAGTTGAACAATCTTGCATTCTAAATTTCTTCAGTAAATTTCTGGTATACTTGGATTGACAGATAAAAGTACCTTCTTCATTTTGCTTGACTTGAAGTCTCAGAAAATAGCTGAGTTCTCCCATCATACTCATTTGATATCTTGACTGCATTAGCTTTGCAAACCTCTCACAGAGTTTGGCATTTGTAGAACCAAATATGATATCATCAACATATATCTGTACCAAAAGTAAGTCCTTTTCATGGTTGAGGTAGAACAGTGTTTTATCAATTATACCTCTGTGAAATGCACTTTCCAGAAGGAATTTAGCTAAAGTCTCATACCATGCTCTAGGAGTTTGCTTAAGGCCATAAAGTGCTTTGTCAAGCATGTAGACATGATTTGGAAATTTTGAATCTACAAAGCCTGGAGGTTATTCAACATAGACTTCTTCTTCCAATTCTCCATTAAGAAAAGCACTTTTCACATCCATTTGAAAGAATTTAAACTTTTTGTGAGCAGCTTAAGCCAAAAAGATTCTTATGGCTTCTAATCTAGCAACTGGTGCAAATGTTTCATCATAATCAATACCCTTCTGTTGAGAGTAGCCTTTAGCAACCAGCCTTGCTTTATTCCTTGTTATTATGTCATCACTGTCAGTTTTGTTTCTGAACACCCATTTTGTGCCAACTACTAATCTATTCTTTGGTCTTGGCACTAGGGTCCAGACTTTATTTCTTTCAAATTCATTTAACTCTTCATGCATTGCTTACACCCAATCAGCATCTTGAAGAGCTTCTTTTACTTTCTTTGGTTCAGTCTGAGATAGAAAAGAATGATAGAGACATTCATTTGATGTTGTAGTTCTAAATCTGACACCTACTTCAGGATCTCCAATTATTAAGTCAGGTGTATGTGATTTGGTCCACTTCCTTGCAGATTGAAGTTGACTTCTAGAAATGGATCCTCCCCCATGATTCATGCTATCTCCATCAGCATTTTCTGATGCACCCCCTGCAGTTATGCTCTCTGAGACTTCACAATTTGACTTGGATCCTTCAGGATTTGAAGTATCAGAGTTCCCAGAATTATAAGAATTTGGCTCATCAGAACTAGATGAATCAGAACTTGAAGAGCCAGTGACAGGTTCTGATATTTCTTGAGAGTCTTGAGATGTGATAGGATTTCCAGGTTGCTCCCCCTGGACATGTGCATTTTCCTTTGGAGTTGTTACGACAGATTCAATGACATCAGTACTTACAGGATCAGAGTTTAAGTCATCAGAAATTTACAGAATCAGAATTTAAGTCTTCATTTTCAAATCTCAGCTGATCATGATCATTGAAATCTTCAAGTCCAATAATCTTCTTATCATCAAAAGATACATTTATAGATTCCATGAAAATCCTTGTTCTTAAATTGTAGACTCTGAAGGCTTTTGTGGAAAGTGAATATCAAACAAAAATTCACTCATCAGCTTTTAGATCAAATTTTGACAGTTGTTCAGGATGAGTCTTAAGAACAAAACACTTACATCCAAATACATGAAAGTATTTCAGATTTGGCTTCTTATTCTTCACTATCTCATATAGTGTTTTTCCATGCTTGTTTATGAGTGTTGCATTCTGTGTAAAATAAGCAGTATGCATAGCTTCAGCCCAAAAGTAGGTTGGTAGCTTTGCTTCATCAAGCATAGTTCGTTCAGCTTCAATGAGAGTCCTGTTCTTTCTTTCTACAACTCCATTTTGCTGTGGAGTTCCAGGTGCAGAAAATTCCTGTTTGATTCCATGATTGAATTCTTGAACTCAGTGCCATTATCACTTCTTATAATTTTAATAAAATCTTTGACCAACTTATCCAGCTGTCTGACATGATCAGTTATAGTAAATGCAGTTCCATTCTTCTTGTGCAAGAAGTACACCCAAGTGTACCTTGTTAACTCATCCACTATAACCATAGCATATTTCTTCTTGCAATGGACATGACATTGATTGGACCAAATAGATCAACATGCAGTAGGTGATAAGGCTTAAGAATTGATGACTCAGTTTTGCCCTTGAAAGAAGATTTTCTTTGTTTTGCCTTTTGACATGAATCACAAAGGCCATCAAGAGCAAATACTGATTTTGGCAGTCCTCTCACAAGATCTTTCTTTACAAGCTCATTTATGTTGTTGAAGTTTAAATGAGAGAGTCTTTTGTGCCAATTCCAACTTTCCTGAATTGATGCTCTACTCAACAGACAGATTGTAGAACCATCAGAACTTATTGAAAGCCTGGCTTCATAAATATTATCATGCCTGTAACCTTTCAGAACCACTTTGCCTGTAGAACTGCTTACAACTTCAGAGTGTTCTTCAAAGAAATCCACATGATAACCTCTGTCACAGATTTGACTCACACTCGACAGATTGTGTTTAAATCCTGAGACAAGAGCTAGTGTTTCAATGATGACATTCCCAAGATTAATATTTCTATATCCCAGAGTTTTTCCCATGTTGCCATCTACATAAGAAACTCTTGGGCCAACTTTCTTCACAAAGTCTGAGAGCAGGGCTTTATTTCCAGTCATATGTCCTGAACATCCACTATCCAGTACTTGGATGTTTTTCCTGTTGCCCTGCAATCACAAAGACCACTAATGGTTAGTTTTAAGGACTCAGACTTGCTTGGATCCTTTGGCCTTTTTAAGTTTGTTAGCATTTATAGCTGATTTAATATCAGAGTTTATTCTAACATGTTGTTTATCAGAACTTATATCAGACTTTGCATCAGACTTTACAGTAGAAGGAATTAAAGTAACTTTCTTCAAAGAAGGTTTTATTTGATAATAATCATAGTACAAAATATGATATTCCTTACAAGTATAAATGGAATGTCATAAACTACCACAATGAAAACAAGGATTTTGTGGTTTAAACCTAACAGACTAACTCTTAACTCCTGACTTAGAAGGTAAAGAGTTTATATTCTTATTTTTCCTGCAAAAAGAAGCAAGATGGTTAGAGTTTTCACAATTATAACATTTCCTTCTAGGAGCATTAGGAACTGGCATATAATTATTGCTTTTATTCACACCTTCCTTTCCATTCCTATTTTTCCTAGCTACCTTTACCTTGTTGACATTCCTTATTTCTTTCAGCTTATGCTTAAGCTGCTTCTTTGTCATTAAGCCTATGTTGACTTCAGCTGGTTTATCCTATTCTAATTTTTCAGAAGTTGACTTCTCCTTAACTTCTGTCACAGACTCTTTCATCTTTTCAGAATCAGACTTTACAGTTTTAGCTACAAACTTAACAGGATTTACCTTTGGCTTAGCAGTTTGTTTAACAATAGTTGGCTCAATTTGTTCAGTTCCTTTTTCACTTTTATCATCTCCATAACCTAAGCCCTCTTTCCAGTTTCCACTACTTAATAAATTCTGAGTTGTTCTGCCAGAGTTAGTCCAAGTCCTGATAATCTCTCTTTCCTTTTCTAACTCAGTTTTTAGAGATTGGTTCAATTTTAGTACTTCATCTCTAACATAAAAAGCATTATCTCTTTCAATCTGAGTTTGATGGAACTTAACTAACTCCTTTTCTAAATAGTCATTCCTTTTCTTATAAGAAAGATTTTCAGAAGTTAATCTTTCACATGTTAAAGTTTGATCTTTGTAGCTAATAAACATGGTTTTAAGATATAATCTCAACTCAGTAATATCATCAATATGAAAAGCATAAGTTGTTTGAGGTACCTTCAATTCAGCAGTTTCAGGGTTGCTATCAGCATTTGCCATTAAAGCATAATTCACCTCATCTTCAGAATCTGAAGAGTCCGTCCAGCTTTTCTTCTTTGTGACAAGTGCCTTGCCTTTGTCACTCTTTCCTTTCTTGCAGTCAGGAGATATGTGGCCTCTTTCACCATAATTGTAGCATTTGACATTTGAGTTGTCTCCTCTATCAGACCTTGCACTTTTGTCTTCATACTTTCTAAACCCTTTCTTATCAGTACTTCCACCTTTCTTGGAAAACTTCTTTCCCCTTCTGAATTTCTTGTAGGCTATCTTTGTGATACCATTCACCATAAGAGCACACAATTTCATCATCTCTTCATCAGCATCTATTTCAGGTAAACTTTCAGTTTCTGAATCATCATCATCAGAACTTGATGATTCTGAATCAGACTTTATGATGAGTGCCTTTCCTTTCCCTTTCTTTGAGACAGCCACTTTAGGGGATTCCTCCTCAACTTTAAGAGCAATTGTCCTTGACTTTCTCCCATGCCTCTTGCTCCTTTGATCCACCTAAAGTTCATAAGTCTTGAGCATACCATAAATTTCATCAAGAGTAGTTTCATCAAGAGCATAGTTGTCTCTTATAGTAGTAGGCTTCAAATCCCAACTTTCAGGAAGAGCTAAAAGGAATTTTAGATTTGAATCTTCAAGATCATATTCCTTGTCCACCATTGACAGATCATTCAAGAGTTTGGAAAACCTGTCATATAAGTCAGTTAATGACTCATCAGCTTTAGAGTCAAAGTGCTCATACTCTTGAGTGACTATAGTCCTCCTGTTCTTCTTGATTGCATCAGTTCCCTGGAATCTTGTCTCCAAAGCATCCCATATCTCCTTTGCAGTCTTGCAATGAATTACCATGTTTGACATGACATTATTAATGGCACTATACAGCAAATGCCTTACCTTTGCATCCTTGGCAATGGATGAGATATCTTCAGCTGTATACTCATTTTTCTCCTTCGGTATGGTCTTTGTTGGCTGATCTGCAACTACAACAGAGAGCTTGGTTGGCTTATGTGGTCCTTCATTAATTCTGTCAAGGTATTCTGGATCTGTAGCTTCCAGAAACATAGCCATCTTCACTTTCCATATGGGATACTCAGAAGGTCTCAGTATGGGAACCCTAATAGTCTCATATCGACTGTGGATTTGAGTGTTTTTAGTTTCTTCAGTTTTGGTGGGCTTGGTTGGATTTTCTGCTTCTTCAGACATGATTATTTTGGATCTTTACTATATGTGTGTTAACAGATAAGCTCTAATACCAATTGTTAGGTCACACAACACTGTATAAGGGGGTTGAATACAGTGTTTAATATAATCAAATTGATTTTGAACACAAGTAATAGTAAATAGATATATTCAGTATAAGAAACTCTGTTATAATGGAAGCTGTTCTCTCTCAGTGATGAACAAATATCATGAGAGCTGCTAGGTTACAATGAATAATGTATCTCGATAATGATAACACATATAGTGTAAACCTATGTCTGTGTTTATATAGTATACAGTTACAAGATAACTTCTAATTGATATGAAATATAATTCTGTCTCCTAAAATATATCAATCAGATATCTTATACAAGTCTTTTAGTCCTCTAACTCTTTCCATGCATATCTTCTTTTGTATTAGTCTCGATCTTTTTTCCTATAAATCAGCTTCCTTCCTTAACTGTAATTCCTCCCGTACTTAAGTTCTGATATCTATATTCTGATATTTATCTTCTGATAACCTAAGTTCTGATATCCTTAAGTTCCGACTTCTAGTAAGTACTGATTCCAGTAAGTACGGATATTTCCTGTTCGTTAAGATCTGAAAACTAAACATGAAACATATTAGACATGACATCTCAAATATATTTAACAGAGATAGCTATAGTCGATTCTCGAATTTTATTTATGATTAGTATGACTTTTCACTCGATGAAGTTTCATTCCGTGCTTTTAATTCACATCGTCTTGCATGTTAAGTTACGTGATTATGTAAACTGTTTCTATCAAGTGTACTTTCTTTTCCTGATTTACTCGTCGCAAAGTGGTTAAGTTAGTTCACTTTATCATGGTATAGTTAAAATTGCTTTTATAATTGTCATATCTATCAATTTGTAATAGAAAAAATTTATCAGTTACAAGTACAAGGGCTGATCACCCTACTATGATTATTTTGCTTCAAGTAAAGAGCAATATAATAGACAACAATCTCAATCGACTTAAACATCTTATGAGATCGATAACATCATAACAAGAAAACTGAAATGTTTTTACACTACAATAACAGATGACATAAAAATTGGTGAGTTTCAAGAGGGATAAATGTCTCTTAACCACTCTACGAGTGCATGCACCGACATATAATAACATATTGAATAAATATTTGATAGTCACGATTAGCGCAAAAAAAAGGCTCAAAGCCATTGTTATGGAGATAAGATTAAATCAAACTCATTTATCAAGGCAGTATGCCTTACAAGATATTATGAAAAGTTCGATAACAAGAAACAACTGATCACAATGTTTCACAATGATCTCTGGTTAAATACGAGTTTACGACTTTGAATAATAACACTTGAGTGAATTTATTCTTACAAACTATCCAAGTAACAAAAAACTGTAGGGATTCACTTCGTTAAGAGGAAATAACTATAATTGATGACAAGAAGTGGTATCCTATTAACTTTTGTGCGGGATGTAACCCTTATGCCACATAATGGAATCGCCCATTACAATACATAAAAAATAATAGATTTGAAAGCACTACAAGAAAAGAAATGTCACAATATTATTTTAGACATAGGGCTAAAAAGAGAGCCAAAAAAGGATCTTTTGATAAAATCACAAATACATCTAAAACATGCAAGTAAGGCAAGGAGTATAATAATAATGGAAATAAAGTTTCATAACAACATACTCGAAGGTATGTCAAATGGTCGGCATGAAAATCAACAGAAAATAAACCAAGATCCCCCACATTAAAGCGAAACAGGAATCGATTGTAGCAAAATCAATGAAATACTAAAATGAGACAAGTTAGAAAATTAAAACAAGTTCATGACAAAAGAAAAAAAAACTAATCACGAGTACGAGAATCCAATTATTCATCATCAGGATCACCGTCTCTAGGGGACTTCATCTCTGTGTCGTCGTCGCAATGATTGTTGAATTCATCAAGAGGAAAAGTGTAACATCCGGGATATATCGTGTGATTCTTTTTGCTCTTAAATAATTATTATATGTATTCAGTATCTATTCTGTGAGTTAATTGTTAAGTGTTATCTGTACTTGGATATTAAAAAATAATATTAATTGAGTATTTTAATTGTTATATGTCCAAAATAAAATATAGATAATTGTCATATCTTCCTAATTATTTTTATGTTGATTTATGGAATTATAAGGATCATATAAAATTTATAAAATCTTTTTCCGAGTATTTAAAATCTATTTTATAAAAACGGGAACCAATCGACGTCATCCGTTGTTACGTTTTTGGAACCCGAAACTCTTCCGAGAACTCCTTCCCAACCTAATTGTAATATTCCGAGCATATTCCATGTTTCGACTTTTTCGATCCGGCGTACGGTTTGTTCTGCGCGGGTCCTGGCGCAACATTTTCGATACAATATTCGTTTCGGTAAATCAATAAAACCCGTATTTTCGATAAACGGGAGCTTTTTATTAAACTATCCCAATTATCACTTCGTAGTACGTGTAACCAGGCGCTGAGACCAAGACCGCAGTACAAATTGTACTGATTTGGATAATTATCCCGAAAACCGATACCGTTTGGATCAGTTTTTATAAATAAACGTACCGTTTTATATCCGGAATGATCCAACGGGATACTAATTTTCCGTAATTATAAATAGCCTTTTACCGTATTTTATTTCGTATCAAAATCATTTGCAGATAGTTAATTCTATAATTTTCAGAGAAAAACCCTAATTACAAAAACTGTTCTAAGAATCAAACAGCAAAACGAAGGCGTTACCGATCTCTGTTTTCAAAGCTTTAGTAACCAAAACGAAGGATTTGAAGTGTTCTATCAGATTCTGAGCTTTATTTCACTGCAGAATCAAAGGTTTATTTTCTGGAAATTTATTTATTTTCGAATTAAATTTATTAAAAATATGAATTTTTGTTCGGATGATTGTTTGTATGATTTGATGACTGCATGTTGTAGAGCTTGTTTTCCTGATGATTTTGATATATTATACGTCTGATTTGGAGTTCAATAACATGTTCAAATTTGAGTTTGATTTTCGAATTTTAAAATTAGGGTTTATAACCCGTATGAATGTTCTTAATTGAAATTTGGGGGTTTCTTATTCTGAAATAGATTGATGTTGTGGTATAGTGTATTGTATTCTCTGTGAAATTTGCAATCTAGTCGTACAAGTTTCATGAATCAACGAGGTCTGTAGAGAAGGGAGTTGTGTTTTGAAGTTTACGTCGAACCCGCCGGAAACCGGCGAGTTTCTTGATCAAATTCCGGCCAAGTCTGGGGTTATTGATGAATTTTGATTGCAGATATAGGTTACTGGTGTTGTGTAGTTTAAATCTGGAGGTGATGGTGGTGGGAGGATGCCGGAGGTGAATTCTCCGGCCACCCCCGACATTTTCCGGTGACTGGAACTGTAAAATTGCAGTTTGGTCCCTGTACTTTTGAAAACGATGAAGTTTGGTCCCCTAGGTTTCTAGACTTTGCAAAAATTGGATTCCTGTTTTAAAAATGTTTAAAAATCATATTTCCTATTTATTTTTGTTATAAAAATTCATTTTTAATTTTTGAAAATTCTAAAAAAATTAGTATTTTAATTCCGAAAATTATTTTTAATTCAGAGATAAATCTGAATTAATTGGTTAATTAATTTCAGTTAATTTTTAATCAATTAATTGGTCAATTAATTTGGAAATTAATTGATTAATTGATTTAATTAATTATTAATTGATTTTAATTAATTATTTAATTAGATATAATTACTTAAAAATGATTTAAAAATTCCAAAAAATAGTTCCGAGCTTTAAAATATTATTCTAAATTATTTCCAAGGCTCGATAATTAGTATAAAATTGTTTCGGAGCCAGAATTGGCCAACCGAACCCTGTTTATTAACCCGAAATTGATCCAACGACCCGTTTTAATTCCAAAAAATATTTTAAAAATTATTTTAAATACCAAAAAGCCTATTTATGACCCGAGACTTCTTTATAAATAATATATCATTGATTATGTGATGTATTATGTGCTATATGTGACTTGTTGATTGACTATCAGTCTATATATTCAGTGTTTACTTGATTATTGCATAACTTTCAATCCGTTAATTGGATTTTGGTAAAACGAAGGGTAGATAGAAGTATGTGTTGAATAGAACTCTATGAGTCGATTATTGATAGATGTTTATGATATGTGAGCAGAAGAGGCAAGGCGTAGGAAAGGAAAACATGTAGTTGAGGAATAAGACGATTGTGATTGGAAGCGAGAGCAGAATAGTAAGCTAGTACCAGGCAAGTGTTCTGAACTTTCTCAAGATATTGTGGTACTTGATAATCCTGTGATATTGCAAGTGCTTTGAAGCACAGAAACCTAAACCCTGATTCCAGTTATTGATCTTGAGCCATAACCTGATTCTTTCTAGACCATTGATTGTTGTATACCCAAACACGAACCTCAAGTATATGATATTTCTCCACAAATACATAGAAACTAAATACCAAACGCTGAACTGAATTACTTATATACTCAATCCATGATATCTTATGCTTTGAAAGACCAAGTCCTTGAAACCCTGAAACATTGATTCCTTTGTTATCCAATCCTTTCATTACCCAGCATCCAAGCTTTGAAATTACTTTATTGATCCTTACAAGGATTGAAACCCTTTCATTGTTAAACACTCATTGTTGTTAATGATTCTGGTTATTGTTTATTATTGCTTATTCAGTTATTATGTTAGAATTGGATTGTTTTTATAAAATTATGGACCAGATTCGTGGTCAGACCATATAATGGTCAAGTTAGGCCAATGTGTGCCTTGGATCCAGTAGTTAGAGTAATGCTGTGTGCCTTGCTCGGGGTTAGTGCGTGACTGATCAGCAGCCTAACCTTGGTTTTTAAATTAAAAGTATAATATCCAATTCTAAATCATAATCCATTGTTCACTTGATATCATAATCATGTTCTATTGATGATCATTATTCTCAGTTTTGTCATTGTGACTTGCTGAGCTAGTTAGCTCATTTGTGCAATGTTGTTTATATTCTTTCCAGCTAAAAAGGAACCAGTTGGTAACGAGGATCCCCAGTCCAGCGCGAGAGCTAGGGGTACAGATTGAGAAAGCTGAGCTAGTAGGCTTCTTTTGGAATAATTTAAGTCTGTAAAAGTTTGTAATAAAGTTTAATACTTAGTTTGAGTTTGAATGATTGGGATTTGAACGGTATGTAATATAAGTAGATGTGTGGCTTGTGTGCATACTTTAGCCTGTTGCGATCCGTGGTAGTTGGTAAGTAGGGTCACTGCATATTATTATTATCTTTATTATTGTTATAAGTAGGTTATAAATAAGGTGTGTGTGTGGACCCCAAACTTCTGACCCGGGTTTGGAGGGCGCCACAAAAAGTATCATCGGGGAAAGCTTTATTGTAAATTTTCACAGTTTTAACTACATCCCATGAGCTCCATTCACCCTTGTGATAATCAAGCATCATGTCAACACGTGTCCTCATGGTCTGTTGATGGACGAACTTCTAGCTTCTTCACGCATGTCTTTCTCCTAAAGACTGAACTTTTATAGCAAAATCCTCAAGCTTTTTCTGCAAGTCATCTTTGACTTTAAGATTCTGCTTTGCCTGCTCCTCAGTAACTTAAATTTTTGAAGCACACCCTTTGTGTTCAACTTTAATATCCTTGAGTATCTTCGACTCATGTTCATAAACTTCACGAGCAACCAAGATGCTTTATAAAACCTGAAGAAATGTGAAAAAGTTGTGAGTAATGGTAGATCAAACATAGTATGAGAAATATACGGCATTTAAATAGATAAGTTACTTACATGAAAGGAATAACCTGCAGCATAGTCCATGATAGATCCAACGGGTTTGGAAGAATGGCCTTCCCTTGATTGAGGAAGGATCGTGTCTCTCATCAAATGTGCAAACTTGGATGGATTGCTCTAACACTATAAGACTGGGAAGCAAGAGGGGTGAACTGACTACTAGTGCCTACACTAGATGGTGTAGCCTTGATTTTTTTTGTGGGAGGACTTGTAACAGGGCTTGCAAAAAAGGGAGCCTTACAAGATTCAGTTTCATAAGGCTTGTTCTCACGAAATCTTTTAAACAATTTTTTACTAAAAATCAATAATGGCTTGATGACTAGGGGTTTGAAATCTATAATTAGGAAGCATGGGTCAAGGTGTGTTAATAAAATTAACAAGGAACAACTAGAAAAAAGAATAAACGTCAAAAGGAAGAATATTTGACGTATACCTCCAGCATACTTGTGTCTTGAGCTCATCTCACTCTCATTCATTGTTTTCGGACTTTTCATAGACACTGAAGAAACACTGTGGATAGACAAAGTGTTAGGTAATGATAACAACACAAGGGGGGTGAATGTGTTTTGGACAATTTTAATGGCTTTTTGATTTACTTAAACTTGGTAAACAAAGCAGATAAGAAATGTAACAATATTATACTAAATGAGCTAAAGACAGTGCACATAATATTTCAAGCCTCGCTTAATTTCATATAGAAATCAAGCTAGTGTTTTGCTACAAATTTCTGAGTTCTTGGTGTGTTAAGAACTCAGCTTCTCTCTTGAGAGTTACAAGATTTTCTAGATCTATTTTGTTACAACTAATACAAAGCATCCAATGTTTACTTTATAGAACAGTAAACACTAGTTTTACACAGCATGTAATAGCATGTACTAAACCCTACTTTAAGTTAACTACAACTTTCTATTTCTGGCTTACTATATCTTTGCAAATCATGCATGTCTGTGACTTTACTTTGTCAGTTAATCTTGGTCTTTGATCTTGTACTCTTCAAGCTGCTTTTGTAGACTTTTTAAATCAGTGATTGATTTGTTTGTTGATTGACAATCTTGGATCTTTAACTGGTCTTCATCTTGTATATAAGTTTTACATCGAGATCTCCAGTTTGTTATATAGAGAACTCGACATCTCAATAAGTATAATGACTTATCAAGATCTCTTATTACTCTATAGTTGTTTTGACTTATCAAAGTCTCTGAGTTCTCTATAAGAGAATTTGTCTTGTCGAGATCTCTGAATTTCTGCATTTAGAAAAGACTTGTCGATATCTCTGAAAACTCTATTTGAATTTTGACTTGTAGATATCTCTGAGATCTCTAGTGATACTTTGACTTGTCGATATCTCCAATCTTCATGTCTTCATTTTGGCATATCGATATCTCTGAGTTTTCTAGTGCAGAAATGACTTGTCGATATCTCCAATCTTCATGTCTTCCTTTTGACTTGTCGATATCTCTGAGGCTTTTCTATAAGATTTTCTTGACTTCCCAATAAGTCATTCTGGAGTTCTCAAATGACTTCTCTATATGACTTGATCTGTGACTTGTAGATTTCTTGACTTAGAATATTTTTCTTAAAATGGATTTATTCAACTCCATGTTTCTTCACCCATTCTCTAAGCATGATCTTCATGATCTTCTTCTAGAGTTTATTTTTAGGCTTGAGACTGTTTACAGAAAAATACTCCAGTCTAATCTATTTACATTTTTACAGACTCAAGTAACACAATACAAAATGCAAACTTAGACTATCATACAGCTTACTTAGGGTTGTCAATTTGACTTGTCTTGTTATATCACAGGCATGTCTTGTACAACAATCTCCCCCAGTTTGTGAGACGATTGCTTATCACAAATTCATGTCTGGTAACAAGACTAACCCAAAGATAAAATGAACAATTTAACAATCATAAGAATTGACAAAAATACAACACTTTATACATTAGGGATTCCTTGAGTTTGATAGATACATTCATTAGTAAAATTTCTCATCTCCTGTTTCTTCTCTAATGAGGTCCTTTAACTTTACAAGAATTTCCATTTCCTCTATGATAAGTGTCCCTCTTAGAGCTTCTACAAGTTTGAGTTTATCAGCTAATGGATAACTGTCCAAGTAACCAACCCTAAATCTTAAGAATCTACCAGTCTTGATGTTTAGAAATTTTCCATCCTTGGTTACTCTGCTCATCCCCTTTGCCTTGAGATCTTCAAATTTTTTAATATACATGTCTATCTCCTCATTATAATTTCTCCTCCTCTCCTTACTTTCAGCCTTGTTTCTTGCTCTTTTTTCTTCCCTTTCTACCAACCATTCAGCTAACACAGATCTCCATGCATTGGTTGTAGAATCCTTATCCTTCAGTAAGTTTATCACTCTTTTGATCTCTATGGGTGAAAATGTATCTATTAAGCCTTTTTCAAGAAATGTGAAGGTTCCATCTTGATAGTAGATTCTAACTTCCCTTAATGATACAACCCAAACTCTGACCATTTCTTTAGCTAATTGTTGAAAGTAGTCTTCATCTGAGATGCACCAGTTTAGAGGTAGAAAATTACTTTGATTAAAATAGTTCCAGATGGCCCTTTCAGTAACTTGCATTTTCATTGGTTTTCTCCCAACAGATTTGTAGTGAATTATGGTTGATGGATTAACAAAAGATAGTTTTGAGATTTTCTTGAGAAATGTTTGGCTTGAGGTAATTGGTATTTTCAGAAAGGTGTTAGCTGTATGTTTCTACAAGTATTTAGGTTTTGAGGTTTGAGGTGGTTCAGTGTTTGAGTTTGTTGGCTTAGAAGGTTGAGCTTGGTTAATTTGGATTTTTAGGGTTTGTTATTGTGGTTCTGAGCCATCTTCCTTCATTCTTCTTCTTTCTCCTTTCATCCCCTTTCTTCTTCTCATCTTCCTTCCTGTTCTCATCTCCTTTCTTCTCATCCTTATTCTTTTCTTTGCTGCCATTGCTCTAGATGATTGACTTGGATTTGAGCTAGAAGGAGATTGATCATCTTCCTTCTGCTCATCATCATCCTTGTCATCCTTTAAATTGTATGTGAGTTTGGCAACATGGTATCAGCATTCACAAGGTACCTTTCAAGAGACTCTGATCATTTCTTCATCTTCAATTTTCTTGTGCTTTTTGTATATAGATCAGATTGAAGAGTCATAATCAGCCTCATGCTTCCTCTCACACAATTCTTGGGAACATTGAAGAATCTGTATCTCTTAGTCTTAGGACAGATGTAGGCCACCCCTTTGCTTGGATAGAGATAGGCTTCAGAAAAAGCAGCTATCTGAGCATTTTTGAGTACATGAAGCAACTGGGTGTCCTCTGGAATAACTACATGTACCTTGTCAATTACTACATCCAGCTCAGATGCTCTCATTTTATGAATATTGGTGAGAGACACCTGTAGACATCTGTCCAATCCATAATCATTTAGATTAGCTATGATCCTCTTCTCCAAAAAGTTAACTTTGACAATCACCACTCTAACAAAGTTGATGTTGTTGGCCAAAGCTCTCTTATATGTGATATAGTTGTTTTAGAGAGACACTCTCAAGCCTTCTAGAAGTTCATTGAATTCTTGATCTTGACAGGGTCCTTCTACAGCTTTTAGATGTCTTTCCTTTCCAACTTCTTTAGAGATTTGAGCTTTTGAAGAACTTTGACAAGTATGAGTAGTTGATGTCAATTTTCTAGGCTACTTTGACTTACCAGCATCCATGGATTGTTGAATCCTAACTTATATTTCCCTCTTAGTCTTGGAAACAGGCATGAGTAAGGGAGTTGGTAGTTCCGGCCTCACAGACTGAGGAAGTGCATGCAGTGGAATGTTAAGCTTGCACATGATGGCTCCCAAAGCCACAGAATTCTGCATTTGTAAATGCTTGTGGGAGTCCACCAAGGTCTATATGTCTTCCTGTTGGCTCTGCACTAGTGTAGTGAGAGCTTGCACTTGAGCTGTGAGTTTGTCATTGGAGGACTGCAAAGTTGAAACTTGGCCTTGAAGAGCTTGAATTTGGAGATTTGTAGATGTGGAGGCAGGTTGTTAAGAGCTTGAAGGAATAGTGGGACCAAAGGTGTCTTGCATAACCTATTTGATACCCTTCATGAGAAGTGCTAAAGGCTCATATCTGCTTTGGTGGAGTTGATTGAACTTGAGCTTTGTATCATTTGAGTTTGTTATTTTTGGTTGAACCGCCACATGTAGAGCAATGAAAGAATGTCTGAGATTTTTGACATCTTTTTCCATAGAAGTCAGATCAAATCTTTCCATTTGGTCAGCAAAATATTGAAATTTTGAAGTGATCTTGACTTGAGAAGGTATGATCTCATTTATCTTCTCTCTCACCAACTTCCATACTTTGTCTTTATGACCAATCAGCTTTAGTTCTAGAGCTTTACCAAATAGGTGAAAAGCCTTGAGTTGAGCTTTGTAAACTTCAGTGATTGCATCATAGACATCTTGTGGAGTCAGGGCCTTGGCATTACTCCCCAGAATGGTTACATATTCATATCTAAACCTAGTCAAGACCTGATCCATCTCCAAAGAAAAGTCGTTAGACAACCAAGCATCT